>NW_017259536.1:1371490-1406991 GCF_001594045.1 Atta colombica | reverse complement strand
ATATATATATATATAAAACTTTTTAAATACAACGACTTTGCTTATGTTAATAAATGTTCGTATGTATCGTACGATATTGAAATCTACATTATAATAATTAACAAAAAGAATATTTTCTATCGCTACTGTCTATCGTGACTGCATTATAATCAATGTTTGGGTGAAAAGTGAAATTCGCTTGAAACCAACGATATACATTCTGCGTATACATTCGATGGACCGTGACAGATTGCAAAAACTCGCTGAATAGATGAACCGAAACTGTGGAGGTTCAGGTCTTTCATTCTTCGTCATTTTCAATTTTCAACGTGCCTATTTCTCTATCTGATCACACGGACCAAATCCTGTTTTTCTTTCAATCACAAGAAAGTGAAATCTGACTGTTTCTTATTGCTACAACATGGAACAATAGTTTATAATAAAGTTTACTATCGCAATTCCAGCAAAAGCATATTAATTAAAGATAATTATAACTGAAAAAATTCAAGTCTTTAATAAAATTGTAAAATGATAGTAGTTTGTATGAAATTAATTACAATACATTATGTTAACCAAATTCATCATATATTTTTTCATGTATTTTTTTGATAGATTGACTTTAAAATTATTAATATTAGATATGGGAAAGAGTTCGTGGCGTTTTTCCCGTTAGATGCATTAAAAAACGTCACGAACTTTTTCCCACACCTAATATGATATATATTTAATATGCTATATAGCTTACAAAGAGAAAGAGATAAAATGATAAAGTATACAATATCTTAAATAAGAAAGTTACGAAAATAAATGTCCTTAGAGTTTTTTTGGTTAAAAAATCGACTTGATAAAACATTAAAATAATAGCTCTAAGATAAAAACTTATTTTATAAAGGTATGCTCTTTGTCGATAATAACAAGTTTATACTGTTCTTGAATACAATTCTTAAAATTCGTCATATCGTCATTTTCATATTTCTACATACATCAATAACTTTAAATCTTATATCTTGTACTTTTCTCTTCTAAAACGTTTAAAAATGTATGATCTACACATCACTTATCAAGAATATTTTATCATATTCAGGTGTATTGAAACGAGAATGTCATTAATTAATATTTTTTAAATGCGATATTTTGCCGGATATGTATCATATATCGAATTGGACATGAAATAGGAATAGTGACCGATAAAGACAAGGCCAAATAGAAATAAAGTTATATAAATTATTATTATATATAATAAAAAATCTGCATGTTTAATGATCGAGAAACGTCTTGCTAGTATTGCTACGTTGAATACATACGAAAATATGTTTTCAACATGTTTATATAATGCTGCAAATTTTTTTAATTAGAGAATATATAATTTACGAATCATCGGAGAAAGAAAGAGAAAGAAACAGGGCCACGTCTCAAAACTAAGCAACTACTGATGCCTCTCATGGGCGCTTAAAGTGATGATGTAATCGGTCCAAAAGCCGCTGACTAGCTTGCTCGACTATTTTCGCCTCATTCCCTAAAATGTGAGCCTGGATTCTTCGGTCAATTTCATCTCTTCGTTGTGAAAGGGGTCTCACTACAAATTCTGCAGCTGATGATAAGATCACCTTGTCGGACCGGACTCTCTTGCTATTCGTCAGAGTTATGTAATAAGGAAGGAAACAGATTGGTATTTTTATTTTTTGTTTATGTCTCTTCGTTTTGCAGGATCAGCTCTGGTTGCTTCCAGGGAAGAAGGAGGGGGGAGCGGGGGATTTGTCAAAAGTCTAAAACATTTCAAATATTTCTGCACTCTAATTGCCTCGTACTACTCCCTCCCTCTCTTTCATCGCGCCCTCATCTCTCTTAAATCCCTTATAAGTTATTTTGCTGGAACATATATCTTATCTCACTATCTATCTCTCATTCTATCTTACTTTCTAAATTCTTTGTGAATAGGTAGAATCTCAATATAAAAAGTGAAAATTGAGTCAGTCTTGAAAATAAATGGCTTAGTTTTCAATTTTTAAGAATGAGATTGTATTCTTCAGAGTGAGATTTATGGGCAATTCTAAGCAGAATCATAAGACTAACGTGTTCTCGTAAAACTTGTAAGAATTTATGACTACTATTATTCTAATTTTATGTGTATGTATCGTAAGCCGTATAATTATTCGTAAATATCTACGATTTCTTATAAATTTTACGCCTAGTAAGAAGCTGTCTATAAAAGTATTGCATAAAGATGTATAAACACTTAAAAATTCTTACAGAAATATGTTGGGAGTCTTACGATTCTGCTCTTAGAATTTAGGCATTACTCTAAAAATTTTAGAGAGTACAATTAAGCGTCCTGAATACGTTTGATTATATTCTTACTTAAGAATCTCTAGCTCAAACTAAACAATGATTTTAATCTGTCTTAGGATGAAATCACATGGTGCGGAATAGGACTGCGGAATAGAGTGTCATTGTATCCTAAACCGTAAAGTTCTAAATTGTGTTCTTGTAATAAACTGTCATATGGTATTTTAAGAGATTAAAATAATTTACTAATTGATATAATGGAATTACATAATATTGAGATGAATGAAGCAATGAACAAATGACAAAATCTGAGAAATGACAAAATCTAAGAGCGTAAATATATTAAGATAAAAAAACAATAGCGCATTACATGCGATTTCAGCGTATCCTATTCACATGATGCGGAAAAATGATAATAAATATGTTAAAGCAATTTCAAAAAATTGTTATGAGATTGTAAATATTAATTGTAAATTATTAAATACTACAACAGTGATCATTATTTTTATAATTTGAATTTTAAATTATATTTTATTTTAATAAGCAAATTATTAATATATAAAATTAATAGTGGTTAAATTATATTCATCCTGGATGCATCTTTGACGTGCCATGTGAACATAGCAAAACTTGTGTGATGGAAAAGTGCGGTATAGCGTTGATTGGTTGTTTCCAATGACACATTCTCTATTCCGCAGTCCTATTTCGCACCGTGTGATTTCACTTTAATGAATCGAAAATTCATAAGATTATTTGAAACAGAAGAGAAAATCTATCATAGCAACGAATATCGAATCTTGATGTGAATCCATATTTAATATTAAGAAATTACTTTTTAGTAGCGCGTATATTTTTATTTCTTTATAATTATGATTTCTTGCATTCATTTAAATTTATCGTACAATCAAGCATGCACATCAAATGATGCACTAAATAAATAACTTACTTTAGTATACTTACTTTAGTATACTTACTTTAGTATACTTTAGTACATAAATAACGTACTTTTTTCTTTTTTATATTCATATCACTTTCTGTAATAAGTGCGCTTTTAATTATAATAAATATTACGACTCTTTGTATGTACTATCTGTAATTACAATAACAAATAAACAGTTTCATTCGTGATGATGATGAATGCCTATATAAAAAATATATAGTACTTCGGAAGTTACAGAATTTTTGTAACTTTGCGACATTATGAAAGTTTTATAATTCTGACACCCGACGAGTTCGATAATAACGATGGAAATGTTATGGAAGGTGATCTTTTCTGAGTTAATGTCGTACATATAAGAGTCGTAATAATAAAATTCACATTAATCTTTCACGGAACAGCCAGGGAAGGGGAGAAAAAAGCGAGTGAAAGAGAGGGGGGGGGAAGAAGGGAGAGAGGAAGGGAGGGAGGAGAGAGAGAGAGAGAGAGAGAGAGAGAGAGAGAGAGAGAGAGAGAGAGAGAGAGAGATGTCGAATGGCATAGTCGCTCGTCGTGCTTCAGCCCAGAATTGTGGAACTATTTATGACTCCAGTCCATTTGTCGAACGTCACGAGGGATTTCCGGAAATTGCTTTAAACGCGTAATAGCACGTCCGCTTTTGGAGTTTACCGATTGGGTCACCAGCTGTCATAATAAAAACGTTGATATTGTCCGTGATAGCACCACCGCTGTGCGTGACTGTTGCGAATTGACGAGTATGATCAGTAGACGCGCCTGGCAGATAGACATTTCTTCGCAAAACGATTTTCGACAATTACAAGAATCATACGCCTAAGGTAAATTCTACCTTTGCAATTAAGCTTTTTGCATCGACCGTTATCTTATTTCACGGAAAATAAAGCTTTCCAGTGCACATATTGTAAATTTTTAGATTAATTCATACAATAAAGATACATTAGAATACAGTCATAATTATGTTTTTAAATTCTTATCCAGATAATTCTTACCTTAGAATTGAATGAATAATTAAAATACACAACATGTATAAAATATAAAAGAAAAAGGAATATGTAAAATTGAAGAATATGTACAATATATACTTATAAGTAAATTAAAATTATGATAAGTCTTGTTTTTAATATACACTGCGACATTTTTTTCTCGTGTACGAATACTCACTTCCGCATTTTAAAGCTAAAAGTTGATACTTTTGTATGGTATGAATAAAATTGAGAAAAAAATTTGCTGCAGGTGTTGCAACATCATGAAAATCTTCAAAATAATTGTTTTTGACATTATTCTACTCAAAATTCCATTTTGAGGATCGAATTTCGATAACGAATTTATATTCAGTAAACAAAAGGATGTTGGAAATTACGATTCAGACCTTATAAAAAGAATTAGATTTTATCGTATAGCGATATCGATGATATTTTGCGTATTGTAATTTGGTTATGATAAAGAAACATATATGCAACGAAACTATACATGCAGAGGCAATTATTTACACTTAGCGTGGTAACAACACAACCTGAAGGCATTCCTGGTACCGCCTAAATTCTTCTAGAAGTTTGGCGTACGTTTCAGCAAAGCTGAAATTATTAACCGCAACTCCCATATTGTGTCTCGTGCAGAACTGGGTGGCATAATTAAGAGGACTCCCGCTGTCGTTGACTAGCACGTGACTCGACCTCGGTACGGCCTGGCACATACATTTACAGACATGCAAACCGACGCTGTGAAACCAACGACGTGTCTTAGGTTCGGCTTTACTCGGCTATCTGGATCTAGTTACGAATTTGCATTATAGGATAGACCGTCAGGAGTTTCTCCGCAAAATTGGAAGAGCTTTCGTGCATTCGCTTAAATTTTTGTCGTGTCGGTTGTTCATTTAGAAAGGAAAACAAAAATAAAATTTTTAAATTTCTAAATGAAATTATTTTTAGGAAAAAAAATTCTATCTCTAGAAAAATGCTGATGAGCTTTGTAATATTCTCGAATCCAAGATACCATTTATTTTTATATTTTTTACACGTTCGAGGATATTCGCTCTCTGAATATAACACATAAAATATATACGCTATGTTGATATTTGAAAAAAAATTACACGAAAAGAACAGTTTTTTGCTAAAGCATTAAAAATTTAACTAGCAGATTTAATTACAGATCTAAAAATAATTTTATTAAATTATCAAAATTATATAAATTTCAAACTGATTGCTAGAATATCAAAACCTTTTGCAGCATTGTTTCTCATTGAGATTCCTATAATTTTTTTGATGATTCAGCAAAATTTTCAGATCTGTATCTAGTTTTTTATAAACTATTTTTAGATACAGTAAATCGTTCTTCCCATGTATACGCGAATACATTAAAGTTTCGTGATGCACGAATTTTACGTCGCGCAAGCAGTCAAAATGCTTCGCAAATGGTGGGTTTTTGAAATGCATGATGCGCGAAGGCATTAAGGGTGCACCAGTCAACGCGGCGTGCTGGTGCAACGTGAGAATGAGAGGTGTTACAAGCGAGACTCTTAACATCGCCTTTAATATGACAGCGCACGCAACGCGTCGCGGTTTAGTACGGACATGTTTATTCAGTAGTTCATCCTGAAGAGGGTCATCTCGGGTATGCGGAAATAGACGACGATACCACCTGAGGGTTGAGGAAGCTTTAAAGGTGCATGGGTGTGGTGGTGAATGAGAAGAGGAAAAGAGATGTGAAGGGAGTCAGAGAGGCCAGACTGCGACTATCGCATCCTGTAAATCATGTATAATTGTAATTTATACCACGCATCAGCCTATGTTAATTATAACGCAGCGTCACGCCTCGACCACGATGAGTTTACGAACGTACAACGGTAGAATTTACGAGCTTCGCGGATGAAGAACCAGAGGGTGTTCGGTTGTATTCGCTCTCGAATATTCCCTTTTTTCTTTTTGTTCGTATCTATCTTTTCTTTTCTCTTTACTTCCCCCCCCCCCTCTCTCTCTCTCTCTCTCTCTCTCTCCCTTTCTCTAGTTATCTCTCTACCTCTCTTTTTGCCGGTGTGACGCAATATCTCGCGGATAGTCCAAACAGTCCGCGCAAACGTAATGAATGACTTTCGGAGCTTTTCCAACCAGCGTGAGTCCATCGGTGGATAAACTACGAAATATTATCCTGTCGCATTCCATCCTGGGATTGTCATCTGACGTGCATGTACGCAGCGAGAATGGGATACTTGGCGATGTACACCGTGTGAGTTATGAGCGAATGAATGCAGTTTTATTCTTTTCTCATAACTCTACGAGGCATCGAAGACTCGCTCGATATAAACTCGCCATAACGTCATTTGCAAATGTATCACGTTTTATAGACAAATTTTAATTAAAACTCTTATCATATATTTATACATGGACGAGCATTTATGATAAGTCATTTAAAATGAGATGAAATGTGAATATGAAATATTATATTTACAAGAGCGTATAATGAACATATCTCAAAACATAGGTTATAGAAAATTCCACTCACTCAGCCATGATTTTGCGATACGCATATTTTCAACTGGTCGAACCAAATTTTCGCAATTTCAATTTTTCCTTCATCTTCGCTGTTCGTATCCGACCGAATGCACTCGCGGCGTTTGGGCTTTGGCACTTTAGTGCAGACACGAACGACATACTGCGTATAAGCGCACACAAACGCGAATTCGATGCAATCGGCACAGAATAAGAGAGCACTCGAGAGCAGCGAGCTCTACCTCCCGGCGGTAAATGGCTGGCGAAGCACCGGACATTCGATGCCTCCGAAGCTCATCGGTTCGCAGCTGACGTGTACAAGGAAATGGCATTTAACGGATTAAAATCAGCCGTCCAAAGAGCTAACGTGCAAGAGCTCGATAACGGCCGATTGTAGTTGGATTTTTGTGCATTCGATTTTTCACCGAGATCGCCGATCAGGCAGCAACGTCCAACTTATCGATTTCGTTATATATAAAACCGTCAATCTCAATGTAAACTATTTTATTATATATAGTTTTGCTAGCGATGAGAAATTATTTATAGAAAAGAGTGATTACAATATGTATAATTAAAAATTATCTATGCTATCGTATACTTATAAAAGAAAATAATGTTTCTTCTAATTCTTTAAGAGGGCGGGCAGGGGAGGGGAGGGGAGTTAAAAGAAATTCTAAATGAAATGATTTTTAAGAAAATCAATACAGACTATTTATTTATGTGTAGCACTACTAAGTAAGCATCGAACAAAGCGAAACTGACAACTTGATATTTGATATCAATAAACGCGTTCCCTCCCGCGAAAAGAGAATACGAGCCGATGAAGTTCGTTATATTTCATCTGACTTTCAAGGATCAAAGTTGAACGTGCCGTCGACCCCTAAAAAAAAGGGTTAACGAAAGCCGATGTTATCTGTATGAAATATACTGTGCAGAACCGCACAATATTTTACCTCGCAGCGATGTGGTTGCCTTTTTCGCATTCAGTGATATCATATCGAGAAACATAACGAGATTTTGGGATCGATGACGCTAACCATAGGCGCCATCATTGAATTTGTTAACGAGACTCGTGACGATATACCATGCCATCGACTCAGCGGAACTGTCATTAAAAAAAGCCAGTTATAGCGAACCGCCTAGGTTGGGGAGAAAAACACGCGGTCTCGCGATTGCGGCAAACGAAGCCACTTTGAAACGGCGAACATAATCGATACGTCTGCCGTACGGGCAAACGAAACGGATGGAAAAAGCTGAACGTGGATTAAGCCGCGGCGCGCAATGTCGTTGACAATTCAGCGAGGTGAAAATGTTTTGCCGGCGTATCTGGTTGCGCCAGCTGTTCCGTATATAGCACCAAACCACGCCAATAGCTACGTGCATTGGAAAAGATAATTCGATGTGTAACGAATTGCTTTTTGACGAACTTTCGTGTTTCGTACGCTCTTGTAGCGATTGCAACCATGTCGGCTAAACGATTCGTATCGATAATTGGTAATACTTGGCGAATTACTTTACCGTATAAAGTTTTAATGACTTTCAATTATACAATCTCCAATTACGAGATGTCTATTTCTTACTTCGATATCGTCGCTTATCAATAAGAAATTTACGCAATTTTATCTTTATATTTAAATTTATTTAGAAGACATTTTAATATCAAAAAGATACTTTAAATAATTTAAAGATAATTATGGATAATGATTAATTCTATGATTAATTCTATAGTTATAGTTAAGTTATTTTTTCTTTATCTATTTAAATTACATTTGTAGGACTCCAGTATAAAAAAATGTAGTTAATATTAATTGTGAATATTAATAATTATGAATATTAATATAATTTGTTAATTTATATAATTACGCTGCGTATATCGTATATGAAATTAAATTATTTGCAATTTTATTTTTAACACAATAATTTTTAACGCAAGAATGAAATATTTTTGATAGAATACGAAAATTATACATAAACACGTCCTCCTCTATATGTAGTTATAAAAAAATTTGTCATTATTAATATTACTTCAAACCATTTTTACAGCATCACATAAAGTAAACTACGGTAAAAATTTTTGAGAGATGGGTGATTAAAATGAGTCATTAAAATAATTTATATGCATATGCGTGAAATATGAAGCTGTCCTTATGGAAAGCATTCCCTATGCTAGCTACGCAATGTAGTCTCATTCAAATACACACAAATTTACTATAATTTACTTCTGCTTAATTATCTAGATCATTAATGGTTAATGACATTTTAACATTGATCCGCAATCATATGAGACTATTCTTTTAACGGACGTTAATATGCATAAAAGATTCTTGTTCTCATTAATCAGAATTATTAATAAAATTAATACACTATTTATTGTCTACTATAACATATTGTCTACTATAATGTAATACTATAATACTATAATATAATGTTGATTGTTACATACAAACCGCAAGAAAAAGTTACGATACAATTTGAATTATAATAACTTCTCGATGATTATTAAATAAAAATATTATTTTGAAAAAACGATAAGTTATAATAACCGTTTTTAGTTAACAAATTTATAGTTAACAATACTTGACTGTATTAATTATCGTGCTTATCTTTATTTAAGTCTTATTTTAAATGATAGTCCATCATCTGTTACTAAAATAATTTGAACAGCTAATCGACATTTCTTGCTCAGTAACTTCTTCGGCTAAAAGTCGTATTATTCGACAATCGAATAAGAATTAATTCAGTTAAAAAGGACAACAAGAAAAGATTATAATTATACAATCATTTTATGTAGATAAATGATAACACATGAAAAAATTTACAATTTGAATTATAATAACTTTTTGATAATTACTAAATAAAAATATTAAAAAATGCATCAATAGTATAGTAATAAGCATTTTTATCGTTAAAGAATGTATGTATCTGATTGCATTAATTATCGTGTTCTACTTTATTTAAAATCATTTTTTAAATGTCTGTCATTTGTTATTAAAATAATGTGACAGCTAATCGACATTCCTTGCACAGAGTAACTTCTTCGACTAAAGGCCGTATTATTCGACAAGAATTAATTCAGTTATGAAAAGATAGCAAGAAAAAAATTATGATTATACAATCATTTTATACAGATAAAATAATAATACATGAAAAAATTTACAATTTGAATTATAATAACTTTTTGATAATTACTAAATAAAAATATTAAAAAATGCATCAATAGTATAAAAATAAGCATTTTCATCGTTAAGAAATATATGTCTGACTGCATTATCGTGCTCTACTTTATTTAAAATCTTTCTTTAAATGTCTATCGTTTGTCATTAAAATAATTTGACAGCTAATCGACATTCTTCGCAAAGAGTACCGGCAAACATCGCATTATTCAACGATCGAACAAGAATTGATCCAGTTATGAAACTTATGAAAAGGTCAATTTCACTTCGTCAAGCTACTGGCGTCGTTAAATCTGATTGCCGCAGCGTCGCAACAGCGTTGCAATTCTTCTCGACGGCGGCTACCGCGCATTCACGATTAACGACGAATGCATGCCAGCCGCGTCTGCATTCTGTTTGGCCCAGCGCTAACGAACTATGAATTCCAAAAGTAAAGAAGTGAAAACAAAAAAGAACACAAAAGAGGAACGAGGGACAAAATAGTTATCCTACGCGGATAGCCGAAAGTGTGGTCGGAACTCGATGAATTATTCACATCTATTCTTCATCCAACCGATTCCATACGCCACATGAGAGACGCAGCGTACAACTGCGAGTGGCCGATTTGTGCGACTGATTCGCGATAACGACGGTACCAGAAATGGAAATTCCGTTCGCAGCTCGTCCAACTGGACGTATTCGACTTAGGGAAGTGTTCGCACACGCGTGCCTGCACTGCCTGTGATGGCGCATGAAGTAGCGAGGAGTTCCGCGTGCACTCACGCCTCCGGCGTGATGTAAATTGGCAAACGTAAATACGGTCCATACGCTCTGCAAGATCGTACGTACACGTACATACACACATTACACACGGAGGACCGGCAGGTTTATCTGAGGCATAACCCGACGACCCGCATTAATTGTCGTCGTCAATCAGAGGAACCCGTCACCACTGACGGAATGCGATTAATATCGATCAGCTTGGGTCTCTACCGTGAACGAGCGATATCGACCTTATGGAAAATCGAGTTGTTCACAGTAATGGTTTCCGCGCGATACGATGTTTATGATGTTGCGAACGGAAACTGCTCAAGCGTGTATACAAGCTATGCAAGGAAGTTTAAGAGGCTTCATTCATTTTATTAAGTACTTATTTTCTATGATTATATAAAACGAGAAGTCGACAATTTGACATTTAATAGAATAACTTTTTAGCAAACAAGCTGTTTACAAGTTATTTATATTTTGACGTTAAAATAATGTATTTGATGTCAAAATGATGGTAAATGATGTCAGTTGTTTGCTGAATTACCATGATTTATGATATATACAATTTATACATGCATACTAATTGTACATTATTCAATGACTTATTGGTTGGTATTCTTGTATTTCGTAATCCCCTTATTTTAGGATCATTTTAAATAATGTCTCTAAGATGTTAAAACGATTCTATATGATTTATGACATTCCAAGACTGTCTATGAATATCGGTTAATGAATTGTTGAACAATGTACTTCTTTTGTATATAACCGATTATATTCTTCTAATGTGTTGTTTTTATTCGTAATTGGTATTATTTCATTAACAATTTCAGTATAATTATAGCGAGCAGAAAGTTCACGTGAAAATTTCTTGAAGGATGATAATTTTCGTCTAGAGTTTACGATCTCTATCTTCCGACACATGAAAGTCAAAGATTCAGCGAATTTCTCATCAGGTCGTGGTAAATGGAAGCTGATTAGGAACGACTCGGCGAAATTATCTCCATAATCCGTTTTTAACGCGGATTGAAGGGATCGTACTCAAACAGGATTCACTTCCAAATTTAAAGATGGGCCTTACACTGAAGATCGTCTTTGCCCGATCTTTATCGGTGTTCTCGCTGTGTCACTGATCAGATCCACTTTCGTCATTTCGCATAAATTAGCAAGTGATCGGCACAAATGCATGCAAAAAAAGATGAATTAAACTCGGCCGTGATGAATCTTGCTCTGGAAATTAATTTCACGAGAAGCCAACTCGGATTGTTTAATGAGAGACGCGTTGGTGAATAGTCATACCCATTTCATTGTCAAACTAAATTACGTAAGCCGCGAAAGCTAGATTCTTGGGATTTATGCA
The DNA here is from genome assembly GCF_001594045.1 of Atta colombica. Lineage (NCBI taxonomy): Eukaryota > Metazoa > Arthropoda > Insecta > Hymenoptera > Formicidae > Atta > Atta colombica. The sequence continues at coordinate 1,395,009 of NW_017259536.1, read as the reverse complement.
GAAATTATGACGATGCGATAATCTCTACAAAAATAGCTGAACTAAAAAATATATGGTTATTACAACTTAAAATAAGAGAAACTTTATATTACATAATTCGAATAAAAAAATTTTGACTAATTTTATTATATTATAATTAATTATTTTATGATGGGAATGTTTCTATAAGTAACTTCTAGAAATTAAAACTGTAAAATTAAATTGTTAAAAATTAAAATTGTTAAATCTTGTTACATAACATTATAAATAGATCTCCCTGAAGCAAATGAGTTTCCGCTAGGATGTACTTGATATGGTGCAAGAACAGATTTACGTGCTGCCTATATCAGTAAAGATGAATAGTAATTCAGAAAGCTGACATGGCGTAACAATATGCATTTCGTTACTGAGGAGAATACAACGTAAACGCGCATGGAATGTATATTAGGCGCATATCTATGTATAGTATAGCTTAACTTCTCATTAATATCTTAAACAAATGCGAGTCACGGTACATCATATGAATAATTGTATTCATATATGATAGTAATACACACGTATGGTAATAATACATCTTTTTCTTCTACTTTATTCCTATCTATGTTATTCTGCACAAGATGTTTCTAAGATTGAATAATAATCAAATTAACGCTAAAAACATAACATTATTATCTTGTAAAAATCTTAAGGAAAAAAGCGTATAAAAAAAAATCCAAACATAAGCACACAAATTTAAAGATAATTTGGCTTATTTCATTATTGAAGCTTTTTAGATTGAGATTTCTTCAAACTTTTACGTTAATTAGGTTTTGAATTAATTATATTTATATATACGGAGCTTTTCCAAAGTATTTTATGTTACATTATATTATAAATAATATATAAATGTAAGATTTTAAATGTTCACGACTATTCTCAAATATGATTTGATTCCTTATAAATGTGTGAGATATAAACTTAGATATAATTTCTGTAGGAAATGATTAAAATTGGATTTATACTTTTCATAATTTTTTTTTTATTTAATAATATTTATCTACAGTAACAGTAATTACGTCGATAGAAATAATAATGCAAAAATTATTTGATAAAACAATTAATGATTATTATTTTATTACTTGTTTCTATCATTCTCTTTTTCTGGTAAAAAATCTTCTGTAATCTATGTTCATCGACGTATTAGTTCCTTCGTTAAGGATTACAAACGTCAACGTTCAGAGGGCAATCCTCTTTTCTAAATTAGCCACTTCAATTGCACTCGTCTACCCATACCACGATAGTACAGGTCCATTATCCGTCGCGGATACTTCTTTCGGCGAGGGGTGGATTCTTCTTTCTTCACGACGGCGGTTTTGGCAACAAGCTCGTCGTAAATTCAGCAAATAATTCTTCCACCCTAGCGTTAACCTACATTAAGAACAATTTATCACGGTTTATAACGGTATTCGATGTCTTTTGGCGGCTAAGTTTACTTTCGCGAATTCTACAAGTGTATATTTGCCAAGTATGAGTAGCATTCCGGTAAACAGTATTTGAAAAAAGTTTGCGAAAGCTAAAGTGGTTTCCTAGATCTCGTAATAGAAGCTGCAAAATATTATCATCGTTGATTTTTTGTTATCAGATACTTATCCTCGGCGATCAGGGAAAGGAGAGTATACTTTTGGAGTCTACTCTATTTACTAAAATCCGGTGCCAATGTTTTCTAAAATTCACTAAATTCGAATTGTTATGTTCTTCACCGTTAGAGTATTTTTGAAAACTAAATATGTGTCTATTGTATCAGAAATATTGTAAAATTTGATTATTAATATAATTGATATATATGTGGCGAATATAAATATTATTATAATAGTTATTGCTGATGAAGAAAGCTTAATCATTGACGTTAACATAATATCCATTAAGTTCATTAAAGATCATACCTGTTCACGGTTAATCGATCTCAATAGTGCTAAACTCAACAATCATGTAAAAATTAATATTATTAATCATTTGCGAGGAACGACAGTTTCCTAGTAGACGTCATAATTATCAACTTTGCGGAATAATTATCGTAAACCACCGAACTCGAACGGATATACGATGGCATGAACGCGAGGCGAATTGTTCCTTTCGTCGCGTCAACGTTACACGACCGCGCGAATGTTTGGACGTTTCGCGAAATAACATCGAAGGCTGGAGGACGAAGAGACGCGGGGAATAGGGTGCGTAAATTACGAGGAGCTTGTTCGTGCCGGTAATAAATCATATGGGAGGCTGACAGGAACCCGGTCGCGACACCGTTGCACCGTCCGTCGATTTACAGTGTATACGTGTGTGTCGCGAGTATTTCAGAATTCGAATTCAGGAATGTATCGGCATAAAGGAGACGCAGCAAGCTTCGCTTGTCAATTAATCCCATAGCTTTCCGATATCTCGCATTGCGTATTGAAAGTACGACTTTGATTAGAAACCGAATCATCTCATTAAATTCGAAAGAATTCAACTAATTTTCAATGCATTATTCAATAATTTTGAACGCGCGTCGAAGATAATTCCAATTAATAATTTGATTCTGGGAATACGGAATATTAGAGGAAAGCCTCCTATATTATGAGATAGACGCCTAATATGAGATAGCGGCGTTTCTGCTAAACTAATAAACGCTGTCTATTGGTTTCATCATGAATTTATTACTCTTGAGTTGAAAACTTTTAATAGAAAAATTTATTGTTAAATCAATGCCTGTAATCATTATAAAACAAGATTTTAGAATTTGGATATCTTCAAGTTTCATTGAGATGAATATTTAAACTTCGTTTATTATTTAATAAAAAATAAATATTTGGTAATAAATTCTTCATGTAACGCTAGAGTAAAGTTGTACTAATATAAAAATATGGGATATGTTGAATTGTTTAATTACAGAAGTTAGATTTGATAATCGTAAAACTATAAGGCGTGGAAATCGTAATATTAGATACCCAGAATATTCCTAATATGAAATAACCCATGCTCCTATGTTATAGTAAAAATCGTTGCTAAAGTATAAATGTTATTGTACAATAATAAAAAAGACAACCGGAATGAACGTGGAGTGCCTATATTTGCGATGCTTAATTCCAATTACCTGAAAATGAGTTCTGGATCTATCGCATCATTTTTCGCGCACACTGGCTGTGTTTGTAATGTTTTTAGAAACATTAAATAAAATTTTTTAATTTCAATACTGATATATTTTGTGTTTTACTATCGATTTCTCATCGGGGCATCTCATATTAGGAGCATAATTTTTTGACTTTGCGATTTGCTCACTTTTTATATTTCTTTAATTTCCAAAAAAAATGAAATTTGAATTAAATTTCATATAATGTTATCTTAAAGTTTATTAAATTTCCTTCAAAATGATCTATTATTTTTTTTTAATTCTGCCTATAGACTTCTAGCATTTATTCAAAATGAACTCGGTCAAAATGAACTATTTCATAATAGGAGCTTTTCCTCTATTAATAAACTTATTTTAATAGGTTTTAAAAATTGTAAAATTTAGTTATATCTGATAATGTATAAAGTTATAAAATTTTCTAAATTGTTAATGGCAAGTAATTAAAAGTCGAGATAACAATTATCGACAACAAAATGATAACATTTTATACCTAATTATGTATCTAATTATTAGTGAAAGAAATAATTAGAAATAATTTAATTTGGAAGTAATAGATTAGAAATAATTTAATTTGGAAATATTCACCTAATGATTTTTTACAATTTTTTTAAGGTATTTTTACATCCCAATTAAAATCATTATTAACATTATTTTTCCAATTTTATTAATATTTGAGAATGTCATGGATATGGACTTAATCACAATTTTCAAAAAAAAGAAGCAAGTAGAAACCAAATAAATATTAATGAAATAAATTAAACTTATTATAATAGTATTTCTAAAAATATAAAGATTTTAATTAATATATAACACCTTTTTATTGTGAGTTTTCGATAAAATTGTTAAAAGTTAAAAGTTTTTACAGAATAATTATTAAAAAAGAAAAAAATATGTTAAATAATATCCAAACAAAATAATATTTTATAATTTATATCTTTTCGCCACTGGCATGTAAAAACACTTCATATGATTGTATAAAATTTAATATTAAAAAAAATTTTTTTTTTAATTTTCGAATACAATCGATAAAATTTGTCACATTTATATTAAATATTATCTGTAACTTGTCTCTAAATGGGATATTATTAAAGTATCTATATATATATATATATATATATCTGTGTGTGTGTGTGTGTGTGTGTGTGTGTGTGTGTGTGTATGATTTCGGCGAATTGTAATATATTTTAATATGATTATAAAGATCAATTCGAGGATCGTCAATTACTGTCGCTTCCTGTCTGCGACAGTTGCATCATCCTTCGATTTTACCGGCTCAGCCTAACTAATGAAAATCCTCGGAAAAATTGACTTTCACCCTACGTTCCTCCCAGTCGTAAAACCTCGGAGACGAAGGATCTTCTCGTAACCTCAGCTTGCTCCCACCCACGTTCGTTCTAGAATCGTATCCAAGGAAGAAAACTCGAGAGGAATTCAATCTGGTCTATGTGACTAATGAACGAATAAAACACTTCTGTCTGTCGTGCTTCATCCTCTTCTAGCTATGTTTCTCCCAAAGAAATATACGCGTAAGAAAAGGTGATGGGCTTTGAGCAGCTGAAAGCTAATTTGTCGTCGTAGCGCATTGAAATACTAATTGTGATTCAAAACTCAGTCTTACGTTTCTCACACAATGATTAATTATCACGTCATCCTTTCACATAATAATTCTAATATTAGATTGACTTTGTTGTATCATAAGCGTTTCACAATGTCGCTTCGATATACTGTGATTAAACTCGGTCCCGTTACAATCAGTGTAATGACAATGGTAATTGTAACACTCTGTAAATTAGCACATTGTATACTATACTGCACGTCGAAATGTTTTACAACTCACGCTGCATTTAGTCCGGTGCGACGATATTGTACGCGCGACAATCGTAATTCGCGATGTTAACCATAATTTCTAACTAGATGTGTATATCGCTTGAGAATGAAGAACGGTATATCTAGTTGGAATGCCAAGTTTTACAAGTGATATAGTGGTACATTCTTTACATGGGGTAAAATATAACTTTTAATGAAACATCAGCGTCTGACAGATTGATTTTCGTTACGTAACGGGATGCCTGTAATATTGTTACTGTAAATCATACAAAAATGCAGTCACGACGACAAAATTGGCAATATATTGACGAGCGTGCTGACTAATAATTTATGATCAATTTTGATGAATCAATTTTGAAGGAAGAATAAAGTATAAATCGGAAGCATGAAAAGTTCGAAATTTCTCTGAAGACAATATCCGCGATTTACTGTTCTTTCTATTTCTAACTGAAGTGCAGTCGCCGCCGCGTCGTAATTTTCTCTGAAAAGGATCTTTATCAATGTCTAAGAGTAAATATTCAACAATAAAGCTTCTTCGCGAAAGATATCGTACTTCAATGCATTATTGATTTATTATTTCAAAATAACAGACCTTATCCTCTTATTTTATTAATACCAAGATAGAATGTGATATAATTCAAAGTATAATAATAATAATAATAATCCAAAAATATATTAATTAACATTTCAAAATAATAATATATAATTATATGTACATAATTATATATTAAAAAAAAAGAAAATCTAATAAGCTACCAAATGTTGAATGAAATGATTTCAATCGAATGTTCGATTAACCAAAAATAATTTTACTTTTCTAATTTAGTAACTATTATCAAAAATAATTAACTGTTTAATAAATGTATAATATTGACTGTGAATATTTAGAAAAGTAAAATTATTGTTTATTACATTTAGTAGCCATTATCAAATTCTTTTTTCAGTGTATATCTTTAAATATATTGTGAAAATATAAAATATAGTTGGTATATTTTTCTCTCCGTTTTTTCTAAAATGCTCGTTTTTTTGCGTTGTGCACATTACATAAATCCGAAAGCTTTTTAGAGATAAAGCGATGAATTCCAAATGCTATAAAATAATGCACTATACGCTTTGTGTTATCCATTAAAAATATATGATTTAAAATAGATGATAGATCGCTCTCGAGTTTACAGCAATGTACACATAACAATAAAACGGCCTCTTATCGTTGAAGCTCCATGCATAGTTCAACTTAGACTAATGCTTCCGAAATGGAGATTTCGGAGCTCGCTATTATCTCCGCGAGTCAGACTTTCGCGTCGTTTGAAAAGCCATCGCGGTACTTGGATATCCGCTTCCAGAGAGAAATTTTACTGACTAATAGCCGTCGTACTGGAATTGCAATGTGGCGTATCCGATTCGGCGGCAGCCGAGAAGTACGACCTTTATTTTACGATCGTAATAGCTGGAGAGGAAGCTTGCGGTTTCCTGTTCGCTGCTTTTGTCTCTCAAACTACCTCGGGTCATTTTTAATGACTAGCAATATAAAGTTCAATGTGTATCGAGTCAGCGCGAACGCCACGCGTGCGTGGAAAGCGGAAAAGACGACAACCGCCACTACTATCCGGAGGTTGAACAGAAGAGAGAGGAATTGGAGGAAAAGTTTCATAGGGAGTTCGGCACTTTAAAGCGGTTTCCATGCGAGCGCCGTCCTGTGAAAACGAAATTTAAGGGTCAGTCGTGGATGGCGATGGCGGAGAGGCTGTGAGGGGAAGATAATAGGATAAAGGGAAGTTTCTTTTAGAGCGCGCGAGGGGAATTCGTCGACGTTCATGATAGCGAAAGATCATTCTCAATTGACTTTGGGAATTAGAAAAATGTTGTACGTTTAAATCATGATTTAAATCATGATTTTTTCGAATGTGTATCGGACAATATTTGCGACTAAAAATAATTCGCGATCAATACTGATTTATTCAAATCATTCAAATATAAATTCAAATTGATTAACGAGTATTTCATGTGTTATCATTGCATTATGCAAATCAAGTTTTGGAAAGATATCAATGTGATAGATATTTTTTATCTGAAGTATTCCATATATTAATTTCTAAATAATTATTTAAAATCGTTATTAATCAATATTTTCTTTATATCCTTTATAATTAAATCCCATTTAGCTCACTATTATTTACTTTGTAAATTTTTTATTCAATTTTTATGAAATTCTATCTAGATAATTTGATAATACTTTATTCAAATCTAACGGTTAAAATAAAGAATTTTAAGTGATAGATATGGCGGACAGAATTAAAAAAATAATTTGATTATATAATCAGATTATATAATCAGATGTATATATTCAGTTTTAGAAAATTTTTAATCATGAAGAAAAAAAACATTATATAAATCGAGCTTCGATTTATTTGAAGCTCATTAGAGTTACGCGGATAGTTGGAACTGATTTCCAAACTGATTTTCACACTCTGATTATAAGTTCTATAACATTAAATTCTTCTTTATTGGAGATCATTATCTTTTTGACATTTTCAAGCTATTATTACATTTAAACTCAACGAAACCAAGAAGCTCATAAAACTGAGTTTTGCAATAATGAAATTATTTTTTAAATATTAAAATAAAATTTAAATTTTAGTATTCAGAATCGAAACCCTTTAAGTAACAACGTCTTCTTTAAGTTTCTTTGTTAGAAAGCTTCCATTCTTAAAAAATTAAAGAAAAATTTGTTTGAAGAAGAAGAATTTGTAAAGAAGAAATTTCATCAACGTTCAAGTAGGATCTTGTTTCTTTCATAGCGCTTCATCACAATTCACCTTTTTCTTAGCAAGAAAACGATTTAGGTGCTAGTACAGAGTATTAGTATAAATATTTATTAGTACGTGACGAGACATATAGTTTATAATTTCCAGAAACACGTTTGGCTTAGACACTAGGCACGTTCGCCTAACGCATTGCCTACTAGGTGAGTCGGATGTATTACTGTCTGGCACAGAACGTGGTTAGACTACTGTGCTCTGTTAAAGTTTGTTCACGTTTATGATAGCGTAGATCGAATATGAGCGTTATAGCTCTCAGATTTATAGCACTATGTTGTAAGCACTCCTCTTACAGAAACCTAATACTGCTATCACTACTAAAACACAGTAATTACTTATTTTAATTAATTACTTATTTTAAATAGTAAAAATACTTATTTAGTACTGATATTTTCAATACACAAATAAGTTGGCTAGTATTAAATTGGCCAGTATTAGATTTGTGTAATGGTTGTATTGTTAGTTATTATTTTATTATTAGTTATTATTTGTTTCTATCGCAATTACATTATTCTTAAATATATAAATAAAATTAAATAAAATTAGGTTATATTTACGCATCCCTTTTCTTAATATTTTCATGGATTTCTTAGTATTAATAATGGATGTTTTAACTATTTTTACTCTGTTTCATTGAAATTTGCTTTTGAAGTAGAAATGAACGAAGATTGTTAACAATATCTACAAAAAGAGATATATACTTTGTTTCACATATTATATCGTTATATGTATACTTATTAATAATTAAATTTTTCGACTGGCGATGTCAGTCAAATGTAGCAAACTGTTAGTAGCACCTGTAAATGAAAAATCTATTCGAACATGGACGTACGTTCTTGTCTGAACACGGCTGAATCGATTGGCAATCGGATTAATAGCCTCCGGCGATGCTCGCAGTAGCGATCGATTTCAATACGAATATACACATAATCCTAGCTACGCTATGAACGTATCTATGCATTGATAAGTGCGATAACACAAAACGCTGTACGCTGAAAGAAGCGTCGAGTGGTGACAGAGCATTGCTTTTTTATTTATTTACATGGACGAATTTCTGTTACAATGTTATTTACAATGCAAACTGATGTTTGTTATTTCTCGATTGACGGAATATTTGTAGATTAAAAATTGAGGGAGACATTAAAACATACATTTATATTTAAATTTTACTTTACACATATTTATTTAAATCGCATATACATAATAATATTGATAAATTCTAAATAATTCTCGACAAAATTTTAGTGGAAATTTTGGAAAACAACTAAAGGGAATTTGCAAAACATTAATTTTAAAATGTTTAGATATGTAATAATATAAAAGAATCTTGATAAAAAATTTGATCAAATTTTTGACGATGAAATTGTATGGTATAAGATTTATATATGAGATATATATTCATGAAATAAGAACGACAGAAAATTCAATAATTTAAAGCCGTTAAAAACTGATGCGCTCAACTGAATTAATCGTCGGTAGAGTTTCAATGCTTCATTGATGATCGTTTGAAGGAAGACGGAATGCCTTTTTTTGCTATGAAGAATCCATGCTCGGTAATTACTCGGTCTCTGTTAATCTGTGAAGGAAATAAAGGCCACGAAGAACGGTCTTATCGATAAATACTGATTGCGAACGTTGGATGGCTTTGTCGAGTGACCGTTGTCAGGCAAGCAGTTTTTTCCGATTCGCGATCAAAGTTTCGAGTGGAAAATATTGTGCTCACCTGCCCTTGCTAGCCAAGCGATTTGAACGAAGTGGCTAGCGAGAAAGTTAACCAAGTTCTACCCTTCTTCCACGGAATGGTTGTGTTTACAATGGCGCGGCAAAGCCCTTGTAAAATTTTTTTCTCTCGTTTCAAGTGGTAGTTGATGGTCGAACTCTGGTAAATGCTCTCTAAGACTATCATAACCAGGTTTCATGAACATTTTGTCCGGAATTACTCATTTTTCTAAAAATAATTTGTTAAAGAAGATATCTATGTAACACGTAACGAATCAATAATTATAATCAGTGCAAGTAGAGATATCATTTTATTCGCTGTTGATGCGTTATAACTTTTCATTATGCTACTAAATACATTATACGCCAAACTAAGTTCATCCCTCGTAATTTTGTAGCGATTCTAGGATTAATTAAAACGAGTTTCGTCGTTAGTTGTGAAGAGGCGCTCTCGCCGCGCACGCATTATTTTGACTCGACAAAATTGAGATTTATTACTAGCTTGTGTCAGAAGAGAACGCGTTACAACATATTACTTCATATTTTTGAATTAAGCCCTCCCCTTTACTACGGAAAGCTACGCACGAAACAGCCGCTTATCATGCATCTTTTATCGTACGCGCCATTTCCTCCTCGGAATTTTTCCACCTTTTTCTTCTCGGTCGTTGATCGCTGTTCTTCCTAACCGTTCACGACGAAAAATGTGGTTTATTTTAGCGTAACGTAACGGGAAATTTAATGTGAAATTGCTGCGTTACAGCGTGCGTAATATATGGGCTTTGTGCAAGCTTGCGATCAACATGTCGTAATAGGAAGATAAAAGAAGTTTGTTGGAATATCAGATCAGAATTTGCTTAACTTACTAATTACTTCTTTACATATGCCTTGTATTGTTGCTGCATCGTATAAGTATATGTATATAAGCGCGCATGCGTTTGTGCTTATATACCTGGATATGTACATGGCATAATTTCGTCACAAACGGGAACGAGCTGCCCCCCCTTATAGGTATCGCGGTTCTTGGACGTTGGTGGCATTGGTGGGAATCACGATATCTGCAGCTGACTCAATACAAAACGTACTCTAAATAATTCACATTTAATTACAGTCCGTTCTGTTTTCTCTCTGTATGTAGCGACTGAATTCACTCCGTTAGTCACCTCTCGGTATTAAGCCAATATAACATTTAGTGATTTCATAACTTTTTGTATGTGTAGATCGATAAATAAATAAACTCGACGAGTGGGAGAATCGTGTATTACGCTTGCATAATTTGTTTTTTTAAATAAAAATATATAATTTCAATAGTTTAAGATAACAGACTCTCGGAAAGTAGGAAACGGTACAATAAATCTGACACGGTACAATAATTGCATTTGCGTAATTGTGTATAAACGAAGCTTCAAGGTAACAAAAATCTTGATGATTTGCATTTCACAATTCACGTGAATTCGCATAGCAAATGTCGCAGTAGCGTTGTAATTAGTTTGACATTGAAATCGGATAACTACGGTAACGTTATTCGTCATTAATGCCCGTTATAACTCGCAGCGAGTTTAACGGAATATTAGTTCGCAATCAGTTCGGGAAATCGCGACGATGCGCTCCCATGTATCTCGCGTATCAGTCCCAGCCAAAGTTTCTACCACTCCGCAGAAATCGTGTATTCAACATGCAGCAGACACTATGCACGGGAATCTCTCGGGAGAGTTAGTCGGAACCAAGTTTAAGTGTCTTCAAGATGTTGGTACTGACCCACTTGCGCGTAGACACTAGACAGGCTAACCATTGGCTTCACTCGCTGTACTTCATCAACGGGATATGTTCAAATAAGCTTGCCGCTCGACGAGAACAATATGCGACACGGTGAGAATGGACTTGGCAATTGTGGTGTACGATAATATGAATTTTCTATGATATTCTTAACAAAAGAATCTTGTTCTTCTTTATATAGTTAAAGAAATATAATTTTTCTTTTTATGCATAACTTATTGTTTTTGAAATTATATATGTTAAATTTTAGATAAGACAATACTAAAATGATAATTGAAAAAAATATATATGTATATACACACACACACACACACACACGCACACACACACACACACACACACACACACATACACATACACATGGAAAAAAATGTGTTTGATTGAATTAATTGGAATTCTGATGGAAAATAAACGATGCAGAATTTTTGTTAAGAATATTACTGAATCATTCATTTCCACCAGAATTCTAGTTAATTCAACTAAACTTTTTTTTCGTATATGTACACACATACACACACACACACACACACACACACACACACATCCATCCACACACACACACACACATCTACCCACCCACACCACACACACACACCCACCCATCCACACACACACACACATCCACCCACCCACACACACACACACACATCCACCCACCCACACCCCACACACACACACACACACACACACACACACATATATTCTCTGATATATCTTTTCAAAATGGTATCTACATATATACACAGACAGGTTAACCATTATTGGCTGCGTTCAGCAGAAAAAGTAATGTAATTTTGTTTATATAATTATTGTATTACTTTAATATGATATTGGTCCTTGCCCCTAATTTCTACCTGGATCTAAACTAATTACATTGAAGAATTTTACAATAGTTGCAAAACTGCTTTTTCTGCTAAACGTCACTTGCTTTGTTCGTTGTATAATACGACTTCATCAACGGGGTATATTTAAATAAGCTTGCCTCAATGGAAACAATATGTGACACAGTGAGAATGGACTTGATAATTGTGGTGTACTCTATAATGTAAGCTCTCTCTTAACAAAAGTTGCCTTTTCTTAATATATAATTTCGAAATATAATTTTTCTTTTTATTCATAATTCGTCTTTATGCATAATTTTGGTAGAATTGTCTTTTGAGATATCAAATTTGAATAAAATAATGATAAAAAAAATATTATTTTTTCATATATCTGTGGCAAATGATGACGTTTCATCAAATTAATTTTTTTTTTTTTAATCGTTAAAACCATCACAATTTTCCTAAATCACACATCTCGGCACGGCATAATTATTGCCGTGTTTTACCTACGTGCGATATATCGCTCTTGTCGGTGTACCGGATAACTTTAACGGAACACGCATACTTTGAATGCGGCTTGTTAAAAGTTTCCTGGTTAGACGGAAATGGATTTTGCATTCGGTGGTAGGCGCGCGACTCTTGTAGGCATGAAACAACTTTACGATGTCGATTCCTTCTCTGAGAATCGAAGAAGGGGATTGTTTTGTGACGATCAATCAACCGTATGATGAAAAAAATCTAACTGGAACATTGACAAAAAAATATATATGATTATTTTCAATAAAAAGTTAGACATAGAATTCATCTGTAAAGAAAATTGACGGAATTATTTTAATTATGCATTTTTTTAGTTTTTTTTTGTTATATATTTAACTTTTTAATACACCACTTTCGGTAAAGCCTACCTAATTTTTTTTTCAAAAAAATGATGATTTTTAAAAATTTCCTATTCACTTTATTGTTTATAATCAATGTCAATCAAAAAGTACATACATTTTCTGGAAACCATTATATCTTTTAATGTCTGGCGTTTTGATTGAAAAAAAATTGTTACAGGATATTTATTTTTATAGAAGATACAAACAATCAAAGTTGGATTGGGTATGCCATACATTGTTAAAAATGTCATGAAATTTAATGTATTTTTAAGTTACACAAGTTAAATTTAATTTAATGATATAACATTAAATTTAATATACCTGTAATCGAGAAATACATTTGTGTAAAATTTAATGTTTTTTCATAAAATTTTATGTGAATTTGTGTAAAATTTAATGCATGTGAACATTAAATTTAAGTTACTTGTAACTTCATTTTCGTTGACAACATTAAATATTTTTAATTGTTTGAAATTTGCTTTCATACAGATACGCGAAATTTGCTACCTTTTTTAGCAAACATTTTTAACACAGCGTATTGCGTCCGTGATAAAACAATGCAGTGTGGTATTGAAGAGCCAATGATAATTAAACTAAGAAAAAATTTTCAATGAACTGACAAAAATATATTTTTAAATCATAATAATTTTTTCCCACTTTATGCATATTATGTTTTACAAATTTACATACAAAACAAATGGAAAAATGATAAAATATTTTATATATAATTCACTTATTCGTAAGTGAAATTTTTCTTTATATCAAATAATCTTGACATTTTCAATTGAATTATTCATTGTCTATAATAGAAAAATAAGCCTTAAATTTGTAAAACATTTACCAATTATAGTCGAGTCTGAGGCAGCTTAAGGCTTATTACTCTGTAGACACTATAAAGTAACTACACAAGGTATTATAACGTGCACAGTAAAAGTTAATAGATAAAAGAACAGCAGCGTCTCATCTATTTTCTCAGAACTAACGTAGAAGAAAGTCACCAGATCGTTCATAAAATCCAGCCTGGCACGACGCGATTTATGCCGACGTTGCCTAAGGATTATCATATTTCCCTCGACGCACGAAACCCGCGCGCGAAAGTGTCGGCCGAGATTGCACTCCGTTATCGTTTGCGAAATGGTGACAGCGATGCAAAGGGACGACCGGCATGGGCGGCAATGGAGAAAGCCTCTTAATGCGTCCGTAAAAAGCCGTGCAACACGATGGAACAGTAATCGGTCGGGAATAGCTTTATGATGCTTCGACGAGCAGCAATATCGCGGTAACCGATGGTAACGTATCGAGCTTTTTTTATTTCGTTGAAAAAGACTTCCGTGAAGCGACACAGAACGGTGTGAACGATCGTGAAAGAGAGAGGGATGGCCGTCCATAAAGAAAGGGCTGCAAAAAAATCGACCGATTTATTAACGTGACGCCGGTGACGGCGTGCGTGGCTACGTCTAAGTTAACTCTTTTGACGGCACGCATGATCGCTCCGACGAGCATACACGGGACATGTATGTATAAACGCTTCGAAAACAACACGATCGAAACTTTTTGCTCGCTTGCTATTCTCGCGTGATATCAATCCGCGCTCGCTCGCTCTGTTTATGCGAAACGAACCATTTACTTTGTGTCACGCGCGCGCACACTTTTATACCTGTATTATAAAGCTAAAGCTCTTCGAAATGACTTTCGCGGCGACAACACGTTCGACAACGATCGACAAATCGATGGACGTCACGTCGTTGAAACAAATGCCGCTTGAGTGTTATTATGCATAATAAAATACGTCATTTGAATGAATGTAATACCCAAAGACATAAAGCATGGACTGCGCCGTCCGTGTGTTAAATTGATCGACAAAAATGAGAGAGATAGGATGCAAAGACGGTTAGTTCCTATCTTTTTTTTTATTGAATCAATCACAATATCTTAAGGTGATCTTACACCTACAATCAACATACCTACGATCAATAATATTGTCAGTATTAAGAAATATTGACGATATTATTTATCGTGTATAGCTAATATTAATAAATTGACGTAGAATACTGATAGTGATAGGGATTCTTCAGCATCAGTATCACTTTACTATAGGATCCATGTCACATTATGTCACGGTGCAATAAATAATGCACATAAAACTAAAATAAAATAACAAGTAAGAGTTTAATGCCTATAACGAAATTAGATCATAGATGCTTTAAATAATTTCTATGTGAATTTATATACTAAATATATAATCATTTGAACTGCGCGCCGAATTGATTTTTCGGACTTATAAACATAATTAAACTATTACATAGTAATATCACAAATTAAATTGACAAACAATTTAATAATTTGATGCTTAATCAGACATCCTATTAAAAAGATATTAATGTACTGAAAAAACTTACACTTGTTGTGTATTTACATATACGGTCTTAATCATTTATTATTGTTTAAAATAAAATGTAAATAAAAATATTCAAGTCAAGTAACGGTCGAAGCTAGATCTTTAATACTTGGTATTTATTACATTACGATCTTAATAAAATTATTTATTATTAAAGTAAAATATATTGTCAATAATACTGATTGTGTAATGTTATAAAAATACTAAAAATATTGATGCATACTGTCATTATTGATTCAATATTACTGATCATTATTATCAATTATGTATGATCATCTTTAGAAAAAGAGAGTGAGGCCTTCATGCTCTTTCTCTCTCATATATGTTAATCATTATATGAGATATTATTTAGAAACAGATAGTGCAATTCATATTCTATCGTCTTTGTAATTCTCGTCGCAAATAATAGCACTGTTTGACGTGCCGACTTACTTTGCCGAAATACAAACGAAATAGCGTTTGAGTTCTCAAACAGACAATATACCTGTCCTATTTATACAAAAAGCAGGTAATGAATATAGGGTGATAGCGCGGAAGTGGAAATTGGCTCTAATTAGCAAAAGATGGCGACGATTTGATACGTTTACGTGGCATGGGCTGCTTTTTACATTCAACCTGCTTAACCGGGCTCTTTGTTAAGTGAATGCTGTTTAAACGATAACTCGATCAAAAGAACCCGGTTGAATCGAACAACGGCATTTAATTAACAAAAGTGCTCACCGAGAGTTTTACTGCCGCCTCCAACCCCTATCTCGGTGGGAGACTTCGAATTCTTCCGTTCTCCTCACTCTCGCCCTTGCTCTCATTCTTATCCGCCTGTACCTCCACTAACTGCCGAGAATAATTGTGAAAACATAGTACCACCGAGCAGTCCCACTGGATTTCGCCCTCTTCTACTCTTTCCATCTTCTATTATAACCGTTTTGTTCCTCGTTCACCATTTTTCTCGTATTCTCGTCTGTCATTTCTCTTACGAAACGTAGTCGGCGTAGTATGCGATTTTAATATCTTTATCTCGCGATTACTAAATTGGCTGATTTATTGCTCGTACAAGTTCGCGAGGAACGAATGCATTCACAAATTTTGGTAGGAAAAATGTAGACCAAAACAATTTATTTGACTAGTATGGCTAGCAAATAGGAAGGCGTATATTGTATCTAGGAATAAATTTGATTGTTTACGAAAGAATAGGAAAAAATGAACAAGCAATGTGTACTGTTATTTGTTTACTATATTGATCTAACAAAATATAGTAGTTTTATACCATGCTTATTTATGGAAAAAAAAAATAGACTAGATCCATGTAAAATATCGAATAAATCCATGTAAAAAAAATAAATTTGTCTTTTGTTATGATGACGCTGGATTTCAGAATAAAAATTCGTTTTGTTCGCTACCGAACTAATCTCGAAAACGTTTCAACAGTTAAGCTCGTTTACTTTTTCGTTTTCATTTTATAAAATGTCGCAATGGAGGCAACTCAATTTGCCATAAATCATATCATAAAGTAGAATAAATTTTTATTAAGTTAATTTGCATACAAATAGTCGTTATAAGCAAATAAAAATTTGTCGAGATTATGAAGACGACAGGTCTGATTGCGAGATTATACTTGTGGAATTAACGAGCATCGAAATCCAACGATTTATAATACGATAACTACGATGTGTGTGAAAAATATCGATTGGTTCATACAGATTGATGAGGCGGACGAGAAACGCGTTGCAAGTTCGCCTTAAATCTTCTCGACAGCGAGTAAAAGTCATGCACGTCGTAAAATCGAGCGGGCGTCGATAAAAGGGTGAAGATGAAATGCTTGCACATCGATTTGTTTGTTCTTCCCTTAATGCTCTGCAACTCTTCTGTCTTTCTGACGCGTTTGATCCCTCTTCCGACCTTTTTTCTTTGTTACTTCCGGTAGAATCCGATTGACATAAGAATCCTACTTAAATCTTCCCACGTTCGCGTCTCTTTTCCAAGATTCGTTTTTCTATGCTTACGCTTCGCTTATTTCAACTACGCATATAAACGCGTTTTGCTTTCGCTTGCGCTTTGATATTTTCTTTACTTCCAAGAATAACAACCCTCTTTGCTTGATGAAGCGGCGGAAACTATAGTCTACCTTGTAATAATACAAGTTAATATAATTATTACTGAATATGTGTTGTTTGAAAATATATTATTAATATGAGAGAGGAACTACATTGCTGTATAAACTCATCGTTTTCAGATTCGAAAAAAATTGCATCTCGCTGATGCAAATATCTATTCTATATTTTTTTATTTATATTTTAGTGCAAATATTTGCAATACGAGAATATTTTAGCTCTAGATGGATTTGAAAAATTATGTTTTCATATTCCATTCATTAAAAGTATAAATACGCGATATGGTGCTTATTGACATCGTACGTTTTGACACCGACCACCAGCGTACCATTAATTTTGTTCGTTTACAACAAACACATAAAAGCGTGCAGACGTTTACACGAGCGATCCCACAACCGCGAGCACCGATTCATCATCGACCCGAAACATCGCACGGAACATTTCGTTCCATACCGATATTCCAAACGTGCACTTTCCGCGGAATTACACCATCCCTTCTTAAATCGTTCACCCGGAAAGC
Organism: Atta colombica; assembly: GCF_001594045.1. Lineage (NCBI taxonomy): Eukaryota > Metazoa > Arthropoda > Insecta > Hymenoptera > Formicidae > Atta > Atta colombica. The sequence goes on along the minus strand of NW_017259536.1, from coordinate 1,377,022 downwards.
GCGGAACGAATTTCAGTTACCAGCCTTAGCAAATATTCGTTCAACATCGCCGACGCGCGATGCAACTGACAGCAAAAGCAGACGATTCCTGGAAACTTCTGCGAATCCTACCCACGTACCTCGTGGCTGTGGCACCTTGTGATTTTGCGATCTACAATCTCCTTTTTGTTATGCTCGATGAAAATCGCCCAACGTTGTACGAAGCTGCAGGGGGAAAAAATTCCAGGAGATGAAATTTAAAAAAAAAAGACTCATTCTTTTGAGATTGATTTTTGTAACAAAAAAAAAAAGCTAAAAGTATGGTTACGGCGGGAAGGATTGAATGAGAATAGTACGAGCAAGAATTTTCGAGGGCGCGAATACATTCAACGAAGTAATTCAACCGCAATTCCGCTTTGACGACGGTATAATTGACCGCGTCGTAATTAAGACGTGCGGACCTCGTCACAGTTGTTAATTAAATAATCTCACCAACATCATCACATGCACGTAGCGAATTTCCGCCCTGAATCTAGTACGGGTTTCAACGTCTCGGCCCCGTTCGTAAAGGGTTGCTGTGGGTGCTCAGCGGAGTAGCGGAAAGAGGAGAGGGAATGTAGGAGATGGGGAAATAGTGCGGGCTATGAGTTCCAGCCGGAGTTGCGAGTGAATTATGTCTCCTCCGTGAACTCCACGCTCCATCTAAGGTATTCCTATTCAATTTAACGTATCCTAGTACTATCTGCTAATTTCCCCTTATATCTTACGAAATTCGTTCGCCTTATTCACACTATTCTGCCCGGCACCTATCGTTCTTTTTGCTCGCCGCCGAGCTTTTCCTGAAAGGTCCTTTCAGACCCGCTTCTTTTGTGTCGTTTTCGGTTGCTTCTTCGTACGGACGAAGGGTAAAAAGCGTTTGCACGAATAAGAAGAGCTTTTTCCGCAAAACTCTTTGGTTGGCTCTTTATCCTGGCCGTTTCTTGAAGCAAAGTGCGATTTCATGGAAGAAGTGCGTTTTAGTAGAACCTGGCGTTGCGTTGAGAGAGAAGAGACAACACGCTATAACGTTGGTATATCTACATGAATATACCTACATATAGATTATTGATTTTATATTCGTTATTGATTTCTTGTGTATTTTAATTCTATCAAAAGTGCAAAAAAGAATTATGAAAAATTATGAATTTACACGTTACAGGATACTTCCCGCCGTAACTCGCAGAAATCTGCAGCATTGGATATATATTATTCCGTACAAGTTTACATTGCGGAAGAGCCGCAATCCTCGACAGTTCGCTGTGCGATTTATCGTTGACATTAGCATCATCAAGAAATTCAGAGCGAGACGAGATTAAATGTTTATTCTGTTAATTGCCCCACTGTCGTAGCTTTCATCCACGGTGGAACAATTATTCGTCCGTCGATTGAAATTCTGCGGTCTTAGCCGAAAGGTAATTAACTTTTAATCGAGAAAGTTCAGTGGCTCCAGGTTACCCCCTCTCCTCTGTCTCCGAATTACTTCTTGCCTATTTCTCACCCTATCCTTCCCTTCCGTCGATCTTTCCTCAGTCGGGTTCCTGCCACTCAATGTGTCTAAACGTCCAATCGAGAAACGTGCGCGCTATGCGATATATCTCGCCTATATATGGTACTAGCGCTTCTAAGCTCTTACACAAGTTTCAGCGTTCTAGCGCTGATCGATGCGCATTCCTTCTTCGGCAATGAATGTAACGGATCGCATTATTCGCAAGTATCCTGACTTTTATTTAAAATGCAACAAATTCACGCGTCAAACGACTGAGCAAAGCGATAAAAGATGCGACGCGTTACGGACCATGACCAAAAAATACAATGGAAATGCTAGGACGGGGGTCTTGCACGCAATTGCGCCGTTTCGCCGTTTCGTCGTTACTTTAGCAGTCCGCCACCACCGAAAGCGGATCACTCTCGCATTCAGGAGACACGTTATCACGTTTCGCCGCATCAACGGAATTTGGAGTATTTTCAATTTCCCACGGTACACAACAACGAGCGAGTGTTGATACGAGTATACGCGATTCTCGTAGACGAAAGCCGCGGCCCGCAGCCGTCAATAAAGGACAACCATGCAGAATCACATACTGATTCCGGTGAAATCGGTCGTCGCATGCACACGACGCCGCGACGTAAACGAAAAGTCGCATCCACGATATTGTACCATTGGATTGAAGCGCTTGTCCAATTACAAAAATCCGAATTCAACTCTTATTGCACTTATTGCTATCCTTCCATTTCCTTCTTGTAATTCCAATTTGCAATCTACAGCTTCTATTGATGAAATTTAAATGTATATCACGTAATCGTCATACTAACAAATTTTCAACTAACAAATGAAAATAACGATACTGAAGTATCTAAAAATTTAGCTAAATATCTGAAAACTATTTTTTTGAACAAAATAACTATTTACAGTTTTTCAGTATATAGTATACAATATACTATTTGAATTAATACATCTTTCTAAGATACCAGATTCAGCATCGAATTATTAAATTGCTTATCAATTTAATTTGTTATATTACTATAGTAGTGTAATTGCGTTTATAAGTCCGAAAAATCATTTCCGGCGCACAGTTAAAATGAGAGAGACTACATATTTAGTATATAAATTCACATAAAAATTATTTAAAAACATCTGAGATTTATAAGTTTCGACTATAATAAGCATAAAACTCTTACCTGTTGTGTCATATATACGGCTTTAATAAATCATTTATTATTGTTCAAAATAATTATATAAAAATTTCAATTATAATGAGCAATGCTACAAAAAATGTTGACATTTCTAACACCAGTTTAAACTACCTACAATTATTTTGATAGTCCAATAAAATTATTTTCAAATCTGTATGTTACTAAATTTTTAAATACTTTAGCAAAATCGTTCTTTCTATGTATGTTAATTGAAAACTTTTAATTGAAAAAAATTTCGATATCATGTAAGTATATATGGATAAATTTATGACGTAGAAAAACATTAAAAATATTTAAACACATTTCATTTGATGCAATTATGTAGATATAGATGCATGTCTATTTACATATGATGTGTAAACTCGTCGACAGAAAGTTTCCATTAGAGTGCATTGAAAAGTCGAAATCCTACTGACAATCGCTTTGCAAACTTTTATTAACAATAAAAGAGTGTCAGCAACATTCGTGGTAGTATATTCTTTCCATCTCCCTCTGTTCTCGTTAGATCGGCTCGATCAGTCGATGAGTCCATCGACGATGAATCGAAATAATCAAGTACAGATGGATTTGCATACAACACGAGAGTCGGCTATATCTCTGTAAGTTGCAGTGAAAGGATTCCTGATTGCGCACCCCATCCTTCTACCCGGCAAAGGGACGCGTCCCTACCTCTTTGATCGAACGTTGCCTCTGTTCTCTTTATCGAGATCGCATTAGCCGAACAAGGAAGAAAGAAAAAGAATTCCAATATCGCGCAAAAATTTGTCTCCAGGCAACCAATAGTCCGCTTGGAACGCTAAGCCGGATTTTTATTTCTCGTTCGGTACTACAAACTCGGCGTGAAACAGTAATAAGTCAAACTAAAACGAAGTATATCCGCTCTTCATTCTGAAAGCCGGATTTGTCTTTAATTTTGAGATTTAAACTAACGAATACATCGTTGAATTTTTACCAATGTTAATAAAAGTAAAGCGTGTTAATCGGGCGCAATTATTGGGAAAACGACATTAGTCGTAATGTGGGATAAAATATACGTAGAAAATACAGTACAAAGCAATATTTCTGATAAACTAATAAACAATTAAATATTGCAGAAAAAAGAGAAAAATAAAGAATAAATAGAAATTCTTTTTTAAATTTACTTTTAATATTTATAATAATTGACAATATACATATAAATTAAATATAAATATGTTAATTTTATAAATTTATACCGAAAAGAAAGAAGCGTTTGGATATTTTTAACATAAATTTATTTAAAAATTTAATGTTTTAAAATATAGCAGCGCATCTGACTACAATATTTGAATTTTTATAATTTATGTGAATTCCTTCCTCGCGCGCGAATTTCCTGGACACTCATAAAGTATTCTATAAATAGTTCTTATTATGTTGGCCAACAAGATCTTTTTCGCCCGCCAGACAGATAGCAGCCGCTATCTCTGAGATTTATTTTAATTTGTTCTCAGAATAGGAGGTTTTCGCAGTCACGGCACGAAGTTCAGTATAATTACAGATAGTAGACAAGGCACTCTGTCAGAAACTGTATGCGTATGAGAAGTATTACGCCTCTTCAATTTGTGAAGGTACAAACGAAAATGGAAAGGTGCAAGCGAGAATAGAATGCTTCGTATTTAGAGATCATTCGCTTCCATTTCCTTCATAACGAAGAGATAGTATAACACAAAGAAGAATTAATTGGAGAGGAAGAGTAAAGAGAGTTAAAACAAAGAAAAAAATGGGAGTAACATTTTTGATATAAGAGAGAGAGAGAGAGAGAGAGAGAGAGAGAGAGAGAGAGAGAGAGAGAGACAGAGTGAAAACATAATAGAATATTTTTCATTAAAAATAATGAAGTATGTAAGTAACTTTTGACAAAAGTGCACGGAAGTGGGAAGAAGGAATACTTCCTTTACGGTCGATGATTTCTTCGAGCGACCTGCTCGTAAATATTTGCTCTTGCGTTAGTGCGGTGAAGGTAAATTCTGAACCAGGTCGTAATTATATTTGCATGATAGAGATTTACATTCCTCTAGCAGATAGATTTAAACAAATCAAGGAGAAGGGAAAAGACTTTTTAACTTCAAAACAGCTCATAAAGCTAAAAGTATATATAAATTGATAGAAAAGCACATGTATAGAACATAAGTATCTCAACCAATGAGGTATCGAGTGTAGCTTGCTATTTTGTAAAATTTACTTTGTGTAGTGTGGACATGCTTATATTTGCTATTCTTGTTCTTACATTACAGCATTTCCATCGCGATATATTTTATAAATATCAGTCTATTTCTCGAGATTTTCCTCTTCAGAGTTTAACAGCGAGTTATATCTTTAATTAGTTACACATAAAATATTAGTTAGAGACGAATGCAAATAAAAGCAGGAACTGAACTAAAACTAAATTGTATCAAGATTTTTATTTAGGATTTACAAAATTACGAAATTAAATGCTCATGTCTTTTACTTGAGATATCTCCTGTTTCTTCTTTTATATTCAGTGATTTCGTAAATGAATTTTTGCGACAAGAATACCAATTACGTACCAAGTTAACTACATTTCCAGAACGTTCCGGTTGGAAACAGTCCAATGCCGCTTGGCGAGGTCTGCCAAGTGCGTTAAAATCTATCGATCCACAAATTCTATCGATCCGCGCGAATCCATTTAATCTTCGCTTGTAGGTGGAACGGAATAAAATAGACTAATAAGAAAGCGCTTTGAGGAGACCGTATTAGAATCCTAACCTCTGAGATAGTTTCGTAGTTGCGTCGATAAAGCGTGATTCTCTTTTCCATAATAAAGAGTTATGTCATTCAATT
>NW_017259536.1:1369141-1371390 GCF_001594045.1 Atta colombica | reverse complement strand
ATATATATATATTTTTTCGAAGAGATATCCATAAATCTTTCCGGTACTTGTATTATTTATATCATTTTTTTACAGATCAACGTATTATATGTATAATATAACTTCGCTGCGCGGTGAGTAATTAATTTTTTTCTATTTTATTCTTGAGGTAATGAATTTTTAGCTAAGCTTTAATTATGGAATCTGTGCATTCCGAAATAAATACTGAAACTTGCTCGAATCACCGATCCAAATTTTTGCTTACTATTGACATAAAGCATCGTTCTGTAGTGAAATCGTAATGCATCTAACGATTGAATGCATGGTGAAAATCAGATTTACATTAACAGTCGACAAGTGTAACACAAACAAGGCGCATATCGCGCTGCGAGATGTTGCTTTCGTCGGCATTGCGTCCACATCACGAATCGCATTATCGTCGTGGCGCGCGATGCAGCATTGACGACAAATACAATAAACACCGAGGCGCGTTGATGATAATGGTCGGATCACTCCGTATATTACTGCGGTGAATTGAAGCGAGCGGGCATTATTCGCGAACGTGCTAGAAATTACGTTGCCTCGCGCGCGAATGGTTTTGTCGTCGTACGACGCGTCGCGGTTGTAAAAGCCGACCGACTGCTACCGGTGGCTCGGCGGCTCGGCAAAGCATCGGAGGCAAAATTGCATATGGTACGGGTAATAAATGAGATTTCAACCGGTTGAATACGAATAAACGAAGCGCGCCACGACGATGGACCGACGCGAGGTGGAAGGAAAAATTGTCCAGAAAATTGACGCTGGTCGATCTGCGCCGCGGTGTCGTTTTCAGCTTTCCCACGATGTAGGTGAGGCGAACTTTCCAATTCAATTTCCAGATGGGTCACACAAAGGCTTATTTATGAAATGTCCACCAAAAATGGAAGCGAGCGCGATGGTTGTCAGGTTATGCGCGAGATGAACGGAGAAGACAAGACTTTCGTTCTCCTCCAGCTTCGATAACGTGGCCGATGCCGGTCTCAGGATCGCTGCCGGTAAAAGATATCAAAATAATTGAAAAAGTTTAAATAGACTTCAATGTTATTTACGGCAGACTATGTAACCCGTGCCATTTTTGGCCTCCGAATCTCTCATTTCCGCGCTAATCGCGCCAGATCGATTGAAAATTCGTACACCATAAAAATTATTTTGAGCGTTAATCGTCTATCTCTTTAATTAATTTTTTCTTACCGTTAAAAAACTTCTATATACAATTCAGTCAGCATTGAAAACTGAAAAATGAGCAAATTTTTAAGATTTAACTTATATTGTAACATAAGCTTTCTTCTTCTAATGCAAGAGCAAAAAGAAAAAGGAGAAAAAAAAGAACTTTATATTGAAATTAATACATAAATTGATAGGTAAATTACTTATGCTGGATTAAAACATTGAAAATTTTTTTTCAATTCTACATCACATTCTGAATCGATATCCTGATTAGTCGATGTTTCGCTTTCGCGATATGAATAGCGTATGCGCGACTATATGTTACAATAGCGATGAATGCCATAGTCATCGGTGCCATGTGTATCTGTGTACGTGTTCGCCATTCACATAGGTTTCACACGGGCACTTGAAATAGCCGTAGATATGTATTCCACCCAATGGCAAAGGGGTTTCCTAATTGTTGCTGCAATGTTCATAGAATACGTGTGCTTGGCGTTTGGCCTTGTGTATGTGCGCGATGTTAGCATCGTATACATTATCACGCTATACATTCCTTGGGGCGAATATACGTGTTAATGGATCCTTGCACTCTGAATTAGGTCCATCTGCCAAATGGACGCGCGGACCGATGGCAAAGGGAGTCTCATTAACCGGATATTCGAAACGCATTGGTCATGTTAACAATAACATTTGACACTTAGTACCATTTCCGAAACTAATTAAGTTTTGAATTTCTACAAGGTCACAGGGAACGTATCGGGAGGATGTATCGGATGTACGACTAGGAGGATGTACGACATTCGGGGAGACGCTATTAATGTTATTTGTGTCACTCTATCTTCATCGTTTATTAGAAACAAGAATAGAATGACATAAATAGCGCTAATAGCTTCTCCTCAAACTTTATGTATAACAATAGATCTGTTCGCATTGCTTCTATTTCTTGCATCTTCGCTTTCTCTCTCTTCAACATCCAAATATGTAATTTTATTTCTTGTTAGGTCAAAATATATTTTTAAAAGAGATATATTTATCTAATAACAAAATATTCAAAAGGCTTCGAT
>NW_017259536.1:1367475-1369041 GCF_001594045.1 Atta colombica | reverse complement strand
TATATATATATATATATTTAACTTTTTTAAGTTTGAAAATTTTCGGGGATTTTAAACAATGCGGACAGATCTAATTATATATTGTAATTATAGAATGTAATGTAATTAACTTCTTTGGTTTTGCTTTTATTAGTTTCTTCATTTTCTATATCTCGTAGTCTGCAAAAGTACTTACGCACAAATGAATATAATGGGCCTTGGGATGCAATTTCGTGCGTTTACAAAACCCATTTCACTCAACCTCCAGTTTTATATTCGCAGTATTCTCCTCTTGCCGAAATTTACCCTCTCTCACTTTTTCCGACTTCCATGCTTCTCTATTTTTCGTATAAATGAGCACTATAAAATTCACATGCAAATGCCCGAGGAATAAAAGAGGTTCACACCTATTTCATAGTTTGATTCTATTTCAAACAACAATTCTATTGTTAAATCAAATTACGCTCAAGTTTATATTAGGAAAAATGAAAAAGTACATAATGATGACTTGGATGTTTTTTCACTGTATGCAACTTGATTACTCTGATTTTGTCTTATCTTTAAACCACACGTAATGATTGCTTATATCATTATAATACGTATTATATAACTTTTTCGAAACCCATCCTACAATGGCTAAAATAGCGCATAAAACTAAGAATAATGTTATCGTCAGGAATACAATGACATCTAAATCGAATTGCTGATACCACGCGATATCGACTCCATTGAAACGTAAATGAGGTGCACCATTGTGACGCATTACGAACTCGATCCACCATATAACATTCTCTAAGCTATCATAGGGCTTGTCCTTTGTGAGAGCACGCAGCGCCAACATCCTATCTTTGTATCTGCAAACAGAGCGCCAAATATGTGTGCATGTTAGTTATTATATGTGAACATCGCAATTGTTGTTCTCTGTCCACATGGAGTTCATTATCATATATGTTTGTATGCGCGCGCACACTAATAATTGACATTGTAATTACCCTTTATCATCTATGACTTCTATTATAGCATCGTACAATTCTGACCCCGTAAGCTGGACTATGTCTAGGTATCTTGCAACTCCCAGAGAAACCATTTTCATAACTTGGTACACCTGATCGAAGACAAACGGTATTCCTATGAGCGGGACGGCGTAATGAACCGCTTCTTCGGTGCTCTGCAGCCCGCCTTGATAAATGAAGAGCTTGATGTTCGGATGAGCTAAAATAAGGATAGAAGAAACAATTAATAATCTCAGTATTAATTTTTATAAAATACGAGCTTGTCTGCTTCAATTTACCCAGCACACCCTGCTGCGGGGTCCATTTTGAAATAAAAACATTAGGAGGAACATGGTAGCTATCGTTTTCGAATTTCCACAGTACTTTATAAGATAAATTGGCAAAAGTGTTGGCAAAGATCTCCAATATTTTCTTTGGTAATAATTTGCTTTTCGTATTTGATCCCAGACTCATATAAATGAAGCCATTTGTCGCGCTATCCAAGAACGCTTTTAAATTCTGTAAATGAAAATATTTTATGAAAATATTAATTTATAAAAGTTATTGTGTGTGTATTATTTATATATATATATAT
>NW_017259536.1:1360638-1366172 GCF_001594045.1 Atta colombica | reverse complement strand
TATATATATATACATATTTTTAAGTGTTTATTGCAAATAAGCGCGAGAATTAATAATAAGAAATAGAATTTTTATACTAATCGATAATTATATTACGAAGTGTCCTACTTTTGGTAACGATGGCGGTGCCTTTGTGATGTGCAGCCCGCTGAAGTGAACAATATTAGGTATTTCGGGTCTCGCGTATGCAAGTAACGGTTCTTGATTGATCAAGACGAGACTCATATTCTTCGCAACGTCAGTGATATGTGGTATATTATTACCGAAATACTTTTCGGCAATCTTTTGCTGTTTGATTGCGAAATTATTAAACCATGAATGAATACTCCACCAAGTATTGATGAAATTTATCAATCGCCTCCAAAATGATAAATTTAATCCTGTGAGATTTTCGAGCTCCCAATTCGAGGAATGCGATGGCAGCACAGGACTGCCAAGAGTGAAACGATGACAGTTTTGTAAGTCCATAGACATGATTCCTATAGTTATAAAATTCATTGAGTAACATCGTTTATAGCTGTTAGGAGAGAATGAAAATGCGAATATATAAGGGAAAAGTTAAATGAAACCAATTATTTATGAATTATATGTAAAAGTCTTTATTTAAAAAATATATTTCATTTATTTGGCTTTAAATTTCAATAATTAACATTCATATATTATTAATATATAATATATTATTAATATAAACTGTAATTTTAAACAAAATATTTTTGTTTATTTAATCCATCACGCGGAACAAATTCCGAATCGGATTTTATATTTATGTATTTAAAATTATAATTATATATATTATATTAATTATTGTAGTTTAAGTCCAATATATCTTTTAAATAAAAACTTTTATAATTAGTAAATAATTGTCAACTTTATTTCACTTTTTTTGCAATTTTCTTACACTTCCCTATATCCAAAACATCGAAAATATGTAACGATATTTTTACAGCGTGTGTATTGTGTAGTCTCGTCTTGTAACACGACATTAGTAAGCATGTATCAGACTATCACAAGAAATAAGTTATTACTATTCTAATATATTATAATAATATCGTTCGCGTTTACTTCGCAATTCTTTTTTTTCATGACATATGTTGAAAGAAAATTGAAACGCAGAAAATTTAAATTTTAGTATACATTTATTAAATTATATAGGTTAGTCGGCACGAACTTTCCGAACAACCCAATATAATATCATTAATTAATAATTATATAATTTTATTTAATCTTACCTATTAAAGGTGCATTAAATCTGTGCGCTAGCATGTAAATTGCAGGAGTCATAATCATCTCCGCTATTACTGCATCAAATTGCATATCAGTTCTATTCGTATAATACTTCACGAGATCTGGATGGCTAAGAGCATCCTCAGCGATATTATGACCTAATGTTAGTAGCCTTGTTTTCAATCCCGCCAATTGTGTGAGATTCCAACGGATCTGACTCATGTCAGTATCATCAATTTTTTCGTATATAAAACCGAAATCTATTTCCGTATAATTAGTTATGCCAGTATCGTTTAAGATATTAGGAGTCAATGTTACTATTTCGTGTCCTCGCTTATTCAAAGCAAGACTTATTACCCGAAATACTATCTGATGACTGTAGGATGGAGTTGGGGTAATAATCAATAGCCTTTCGCTGCATGTTAGGTTACTTGAAACCAGAATCCATAGAATGGTAATTGGGGAGATAGCAGTAATTAGTCTCATTCTGTGAGAACAAGACTGATAATTATATATACTTAACTTCTAACCACTATATATCAGCATAATATTGTTCCTTACTTCAAAAGTGACACAAAATGTGATTTTTGAATTATTACTAAGAATTAATCATATAAATAAAGATTACGCTATTAATTATCAATAGTAAACTAACTTAACTTTACAATCCGTCTAGCACTTGTGTCATGTTTTTTTGTAAGAATCTTGTCTTCAAAGAGGCAATAATATCTTCTACAAGAGTGATACATTTTGAGTTATGTCGTCTTTGTAAATAAAAAGGGGAGTCTTATAAAATTTTATAGAGAACATTTAAAATCAAGACAGGTGATCGAAATTTGAAGAAGTTGTTTTAATTTAAATTTAGTTAATTGATCACAAGATAAATATAAACTGTTGATGATAATTCAAGCTATGCCACTTTTAATGAATTATAATGAATTATTTGTTATAATTTTTGTAGGATATCAAATTAAGTAAAAAAAATAATTCAATAAACTCAAAAAAGAATGATTTTTTTAAACATTGTGATGAAAATGACAGTTGATTATGTTTCTAAGAGTATATCTTTTTTTTGATATCATTTAATTAATCAATAATTATCTACTAAGTTGAAAAATAGTTTTTTCCTTTTTCTGAAAAAACTGTTTTTCAATTAATTTTTAAATTAATATGTTTTTAATTGTGTCACGTTTGAAGTAAGGGAATAATACATACTATATGTATGTCGAAAAAACATAATAACTTTATTTTATAATCGAAAAACAAGATAAATATTATATATACAATAACGCGATAAATTATATTTTTCTATTTTTTGACATAATCTTTTGAAATAATATAAAATCAATTTTTATATTTAAATATAAAAATTAATACAAATATTAATATTAAAATAATTAATATTTTTTATATATCGTTTACACACATATGCCCGAAATAACATTTTTTCTTTATATAAAAATATAAATTTAATTATTAGTATTCTGTAAAGCACTCGATTGAATGAGATTGCGTACTTACGTTGTTAATAAGATATTCATATTATTTTAATTAATCCTCTGCAGGGATTACTAATACTGAATTACCACAGTGCAGTATATTGAATGATTTCGATCGAAGAGACACTCTTATACTAACTCTATTTAGAACGAATCAATAGCATTATGTAGAGTTTTTTTATAATTCCATTTTAATTTATGTCGTCACGTGTTAATAATACTCGGTGAGTAATATTCAAATGCGTTTGTACACTATATTGAATTCGATAAAAGATTTTTAAATCAAGGAAATCATTTCTAGAAAAATCGTTTCAAGGAAAACTATCTTGATATTGAACAACTTGAAGGGGAACAACTTTTCTGGTAAGCATTTCTGATGTGAAGAATATGCTTATGTATAGTTGTATCTATAGTTATATAATATATTACGTCTAGTTTTATCTATATTATTCATTACATTAATTATACATGAAAAAAACAGCTACGTTTGCCAAGTCCAAAAATCTTATCAATCTTATCATTTTTTTATATATATAAGAACTATATCAATACGATTGTGATAACCGTAAGATTGGCGTATCTTAACGGTTATGGCTGTAAAGATATGTCCATCTTACGATTATTACAACCAAATTATATATTGATGGGAGAAAATTATTATTATTTCCGATTTTGGAAACCATAACATTTTTGCTGTGTATAATTACACAATTACGTATAATTTTATCGGGTGATATGTGTAACTACTTTATTATATTTCTACTTTATTATATTTCTTTTTTTTTTTAATTTCTGTTGATAGAATTTCTGTAACAAAAAGTTTTATACATTATCCTTTTATGTATATAAATAATTAGTAGAGTTAAACTCTTGATTTTTTAGTTTCTGATATTAAAGCAACTTTATTGATACTTATTTCTAATTATAACATTATATAAGCGCAAAAACACATGAAAAAAATTGTTAGTCTCAAATGCTTTATATTTGCTAGTATTTTAAACGAATAAAAAAATACAATTATTATTGCAGCTATTCTTACTAGAAATACAGGTATATTGCGGGATAAACATTATGTAAATGTTCATGACTTAATATGAAATTCTTACGACGTAAATATTTTTTATTTTTGAACAATCGACTCAATGACAAACATATAATAACGATAAATTATTAAGTTAATAAACTTATGCAGTTATTATTTTTATACAAACATTAACACATATGAATAAACGATTGCAAAATCTTCTAGCATTTATTTTTCTGTAACAGATAGAAATATACGATTACTTATGCCGATTATGAATTTAATCAGCTGAAGCTTATTTAATTTATTGAAATATTACATCAGTTTTAATGAATTTCAATTCCGATCCATTCAATCCAGTAAGTTCCGGTTTTGAATTCAGGCTGCTTACATTTTTCACATCTAGACTTTAATATATCACAACGAAAAAGAGCAAACGAAATAAGGTTAGCGAACTGCGAGACAGCGAAATCCAATTCTTTTACCGATTAATATTGTCTGTTGCACCTGGAAACATGGCGAACACGGTGCATCGTACATCTATATTTCAACGTACATATGAAAGAAAAAACTGATTTATTCGTGGATCACCGAGATCTATTTATCAAGTTATAAGCACTTATTTGTAATGTATTCACCAAAGTTTGATAGTAAAAATATTGAAATTAAAAATATTTAATTTGAAAAGAGAGAAAATATTTTGCCATTTTGCCATTCGTTTTCATATAATATAACATCTTTAGAAGAGTGTATGACTGATTCTAATGCGTGGTTCGTATTTTTTAATTAAGGATTTTTAATATGGAATCGTCCGATTACGCTATAATATTGCCACTAAAATTATACACATTGAGCGTATAATAATATACTAATTTACCGACTAATTTATCGATTAATTTAAGTCGTAAACAAATTAATTATTATTATACACATACTTTTAATTCATTAATATGTAACAGCTCATTAATATGTCTAGGCAAAAGCCACTGCTCTGTATTCCATTAAAATTATCCATGAAATATACATATATGACCAGTATAATAACTATTAGCTCGTAAATGCGTTCTTTGTTCTTATATAACACTTCTATATATATAACACCTCATAAAATTATGAAATATTTAAAATTGTCTATAAAACGGAAAATATAGTACAAGAGATTAACATAATATATTGAAAACGATCGTTACGTAATGTACATTTCCACGAATTTGATTAGAGCGTCGATTAACATGATTAAATCTCATTCTGAGAACTCCGTTCGTACTTGGGAATATCAAGACGTGAAGGTATTGCAGACATAGCGGAATCGTTGATAGAAGTCTTGATTAACATCTACACGCATGATTACAATCGTGGAAGATTCAAAGCCGGAAGTCTCATATTGAACTATTTCAATTTGGCAAACAATTGCCGATATTAGCGGACTCACTCAGAGTAGTATTTACGATGCGCAAACGCATAGTTCCATGTAGGTATACAGACGTATGTGCTGCGCTGAGGATTGAAATTATGCAGATTAAGCTCGTTCAAACTGTCCGAGAATCTAGGTGAGAACGTTGACTTCAATTATATGTGCGAGCAATTATTTCTGCTGTACTATTGTCGACGAAAATTCAAATTTTAATTAAATATAAGAAAAATATTGTTAAATGGTATAATTACAAAAAAATATTGTTTTATTAAATTGCTTTGTTAAAATAGCAGATAAAATAGTTATACGAAATAATTGCAATCTTTATCTAATAGATACTAGTAATTGCAATCGGATTGCTCGGACATGTCCA
>NW_017259536.1:1350673-1360538 GCF_001594045.1 Atta colombica | reverse complement strand
TATATATATATATATGTATAATGGCATGGCAACACAAGTAAGAGCTTATCGCCGTATCGGCCAACGGAAAACGTTCATCCTTAGTCGATGCACGCGCGTCTGGCACGCAAGCACGTGTATTAAATGCGTTTCTAGTGTACGTCGAATCAAAATCAAATCGAGCCTGGTACGTGATCGGATGGCTGCGGAACCAAACAGAGACGGCGGGATCCTTTCCCGATTGAGACAACGACGGCTCCCCTAACTCGCCCCATGCAGTTTCTCAACTGTAATTTCAACTCGATAGTTGCCACGATATTACGGAACTGAGCGTAGCTCTCTAACTCCATTAATCATTACGGCTTCGAAATCGGCCCAAGATCGTTTTTGAGAGATCCGAACAGTTTCTACTTGAATCCTAATCAGTCTTGGCCACGTCCTATTCATTTTCTTAGCCTCTGACAAGGGCACATGTTAATGCGAATATATAAATCAACATACTGACGTGCAATGACGTGGAATAATTTGGAAAACTTATACACTGACAGAAAAATGTATTCAATTTTAACAAATAATTGTTTGAATAGTACTAATATAACATTTATTTATGGAAGATGAATATTTACTAAATAAATATAATAAGAGATAAATCAAGTTAATGGATCTTGTACCAAATAAATATATGTTTATAGTAAATATTTAACTGGCACTATATTCAAATAAATATTTATTAAAATTTAATACATTTTCTTTTTAGTATATTCATGTATATTATTACATAAATCGTATTTATTTTAAAAATAAATTGTACTTACATAACGAAACTTTTGTTCACACATATGCATATAATGTGCTTAGAAAAGAATATATTTGAAATAAATCTTATACAATAGCATTGTGGTATATTCAGATCTTTTACATTTAAATTTTTATATAAAATCTGACATAAAAATTGGAATATTGCATGAGAAACAAGTTCCCGGACAGGAAGTCTAGAACGAGAATAACCTCCGGCGTATCCTTTTTTATAAGCAATTTATCTATTTTATCTCCATTTAATGTTGAAAGCAATTTACGGTACAATTGTGGAAGATTTGATTATATAACGATTAATACGCGGATGCGATTATTCGGAATTCAATCTCAATTAGAAACGAGTTATTGCAGCGATCTTATCGTACGATCTTATCATAGAAAATAAATTTATTTGTACGAGAATAATGCAATTTTTACAAATTCTTAGCAAATACTAAAATTATATTGTAAGCATTTTGTATTGACAATATATTTAAATCATATTAATGATGACGTTTTAATGATGAATTTGGAAGCTTTTAGAAACGTATTCTAACGTTTAAGCTGAAAATTAGTGAAATAATTTTAAATGAAAATACTATTTATGATTTTAAATGCAAATACTTATATAAGCAATTTTTCTTAATAAGTTATCTCACGAATGCGGATTGTATCATGAATCGTATGTTATACTTTCTTTAGATTAATAATCTAATTTTCGTACGTTAGCAATTGAAAGAGTTGCAGTCGTCAAGTCAATAAATTGTAGTAATAAATACAATAATTTTTTAAATTTATGAAAAATATTATGCAATTTATTATCGTAGATTAAACGGAAACTTTATTAATGTTGCACCAACTGAACGTTCATTCTCTTTCTTCTATTGCTTTAATACTATTGCTTGAAGATAATGGTCTACTTATTTTACATAGGTTCCGTAATAATAGATCATAATAGACAATTAACATCCATCTCAAATTGTTTTGTAAATGAGTTAACGTAATTGACAATAGATTATCTCAACTCTATAATTTAGCCTTTATCATTCTCAAACACGCTTCAGCTTTATATTGCGTATACACGCAGTAGAATTCATTCGACGGATCATTAATGTTTTATGACGGTAGTTGATCGGTGAATGGCCTAGCCTGTTTAGCAGGCAATTACTGATTCTATGATGCCCCCTTCGAGAAGACTCAATAGACGTTCCAGATGCAAAAGAGAATCAGTCTCTTTCCGCTTAAATTTGGGCGAGTTCAGTACACTCGCAACTCCGAGCAATCGTAATTTCGCAGGCAGCAGAAGTTTAGCCGCCGGGCTTTCGTTCGAGAGATAGAGCTTAGAAGTCAAATATCGGGAATTTCATTTGCGCGCCGCTATGTATTATTCAATCGTACTCAAAGGAGTTTCCTCGCGGGATAAGCTGCCGTTGAACTCATCAATCACTGTTCTCGGCTCTGACAGACTATTCCAATAAGCTCAACTGTCGGGATTAGTACTTGTGAAATCGATGTATATCATCAAAGTGAACAAAAAGTGAACTTTGTTTCAATGCCTACCGAAGGCACAAGTATGCACTTCTTTATTTCGATATCGCAAGAATAGACAATATACACATAATGACTTATAAATATTTACTTACTACCAATTTGGAATCATATGGAGGAAATTTATATATTTCAAATGTACAAATTTCCTTATAAATTATTTTCATAATAGAGTACAAAGTAACAAAATCCTAGATTGTATTGTGGTCTAAAGATACTACATAATATAATACTTTCATGAAATATTTATTAATGTTTTATTGATAAAGCAACTTAGCCTTATGTAGATAACAGTTAGTCAAAACAACATTAGCTATCCTTTTGAGATATTTTTGGTGATGAAGTAATTTTGTCGCATGTTTTATAAGGTTGACAATAATCCTTGCAACGTGAAACTTGATCAATATAAATTTCCACTTCGGTATGTGGCTCCTTAATATACTTAAAAACAAGTTCGCCATCTCTTACGTATTCATGAAATGGTATTACGCATACTCGTTTCCAACCGAAACCTTCCGCGATCCGTGCGAGATATCTGTAACGGATATGTTCATATTAGATATCAGACTACTGATTTATCCGTGTAAATCTGTCGATTAAATTTTGTGATCCTATTCGCATAATATATGAGGTGCAAGGATATGGATAGATAATGTTTCGTATCAGATAACACGCTCATACGCTAAGAGACGCATCAAATCATCACATGCTAATCTTAATTAACGCGATCGTTATTCTTTTAATATGACACGAAGCTATATGTCAGCTGTCTCCAGTTTGAATTACAAGGTAACAGTTACGTTGAACCGTTGTGATGTACAACGGATAGAGTCCAACGATCTTTCTCGTTGATGCGGCCCGTCGTGAAAATTACTCAAGATCCTGTCGAGGCGAGCGAACCACGCCGAAACGACTCGCATTCCTTACGAGTCTGTAGCCTAACCAGAATTCCACGGTCAGCCAGCTGGACTCACCTATTGTCGCAGTCAACACGGAACAATCGATAGCCGCAATCGCGCGCGAGATACCAGCTGTCTAGCACGAGCTTTCTAGCAATACCCTGGTTCCGGAAGTCCGGTCTGACCGCGAGATAGCTGCACTCGAAGATCTTGAGAACGCAATAGCGCTCCCAGAGATTCGGTTTGCCGGTCACGTAAGCATCGAACTCGATCACGTCGCGGGCTGGCCCGCATTCACAGCGGGCGAACTCGACAAACTTGTCGGGATCCCAAGGACAAGAGCCGGCGTTCACCACAGCACCTATAATACATTCATCTTCTTCTTCTTCAACAATTAATGTCATACCCTCTCGGACTTCATTGTACATAATTTGTAGTAAGGATGAAGCAGGCTCCTGTTTACTCAAACCAATGTTTACCATGGTTGGATCGTCCTTGTAGAATGCGTCACACATAAAAGTCATTACATTGTCGTAGTCCGCCGGAAGAGCCAATCGTGTCTTGTAAACTGGTTGATCACACTTCTATTACATATATTATTATACATATATTTTTTTTATACAAAACACACACACACACACACACACACACACGCACACATATATATTATATATATATATATATAAAATATAAATTTTTCTGATAATAAATATGAATATAAATATCAAGAATTTAAGTTTATAATGAGATTTTTTTCTACGAGTATATAACACTTAGGATTTAATTTATTTTACAGATTAGGAAAATATTTGTTAAAATCTACATTATGTATTTTTTTTTCATTTCTGTAATATTTTTATAAAACATAAATCTCACTTACGGAATAATTTTTCATTATGGTGCGCAAATGATAATCTCGATTTCTAAATACACCAAGATGCGACTCGTATTTCACACACCTTGCAATTGGGCAAATAAATCTTGACAAAATCGATATCATATTTCTGCACAGTGACCTCTTTGAAAATATATATCTACTCAGTTTTGCAATTCTTTATTAAAATATGCACACACCACGGAGCGTCCCTATATGCATTCCACAATAGATCTGCTGCATTGACGTCGATTGACATTTTACATATAGTTTTTATTATTTTTAGGTTCGTTTATTTATGTGTTCGTTTACGAGATGTAATACGCGAGATATTATATAGCAGCATAAAAACCAAAGTTCCTTACCTAGCTCTTTTTAGCATATTAATAATAAATTGTAACTCGTGAGACTACACACATGTGCCTGATGGAAAATTAAATATATTATTCACGTTTCTTCTGTGCGATGTAGTATTCCCTACTTTTCTGTCATTTTTACGATCTTCGCGTACTTCATGTTATTTACAAATTGCGAAACAGAAGCCTCCAAGTATTTTTGGTTGACTTTCTTCCGTTTCATTGCTAGGGTTTTTTTTTCTAATGAAGATAAACGGTGACAATAAACTATCGCGGAAAGACGATCAGATCCCCGAAATCAGGCGTTCTCAGAGAATCACACGAGCGCATCGGACATACGACGGTCAAATAAAAAGGAAGGAGAGCAAGATACGAGGCGAACGTCCGCTTTCGAAGGATTGGAGATTATCAGAAGATAAATTGCATTTCTTCTCGGGATAAAATGTCGCTGTCGAGGCAAACTGTCAGATCTACTTCTTTGACGTAAATTATCCAAGATCTGACGGTTCGTTACGTACGTGTTGAGGTTTCGCGAAAACATTGATTGAACGAAATAAAACAATTCAAATAACATTCGTTGTTACTTTTCTTGAATTCCATGCAAATTCGTAAAGGCGAGCGCGCTTCACTTCTATTAAGGAGCATTCCGGACGGTAAAACTTAACGCCGACGTTCCGCAGTTTCTAGAAGACCAGGTCGGACGATAACTCAAACACGGCTCTATTCATTCATGGCCGTTGTACGAAGTGATATGGGTGGCAGCTTGCAGAGCGGCATCTGATTTATGTATTCGCGCCGCGTTCCACCGCTTCCAATATATATGCACCTTTATATACACCGTGTACATAGACAGATACATATAATACAACCATCGCGTGCGTGCACGTGTAAACGCATCGACGACGTGTTTACGTGAGGGTGGTAGCTACGTGCGAATATACACACGTACGTATATAAGGTGGTACTTGCAGATACGTATGCGAGAACGGTAGGTGCCGCAGCTTATTGTTGATGAATGCAGGGAACCCGAGCTCACTGAGCCACGAAGGGGATGCGAGCTTTATACATACATATAGTGTAGTCAGACTACAGTGAAGTTGGTAGGAGGCCTATAGGTATACGTTACCCAAGTGAAATGCTCTTGCGGGCTCCGGTGGCGAGTTCGCAATGAGAACGCAAGGAGACTTGTATATGCATCAATTATGTGCCTTGATTCTCATTTCACGGCAAAACTACTCGCGAAAGATTGCAATTTATCGGTACAACAATGCGGGCATTGTTTAATATCCATTAACCGCCCGCCGGCCGAATGCGGTTACTGCTAGGTCATATATTCGATCATTTGCCAGTTGCATAAATAAAACTAGACTCATTGCGTTCTGATGAATTGGAGAAAGTGGGAAATTAAATTTATTGCCGAGACTCCAATTATGACTGCCAATTTTCATGCGGAAGTAGAAAATTGATAAAATAACAAGAATATTGTCAACTTGACAGATACACGGAAAAAATAATTTTAAAATTTTATTGGATACAAATCTGAAAATAATTTTGTTGGTTTATTAAATATTTATGTTAGAAACTAAAAAAATGATGATCATGCTCTACAAAATTTTTATCTTTTAGCAATTAGTTCGAATTTCCGATAAAATTATTTTCAGATCTGTGTACAGAAAATTTAGATCTTCCAGCAAATTCTTTCTATGCAGGAAAAGAAATTACAAAATTATAATAATATTACAATAAATAGTATGTTTATCTTTAATGGATTTATTAACAAAATATTAATTAATTAAATGTAAAAGCAATATAAAAAAATCAATCAATGTAAATATAAAACGTGAGAATTAAGAGAGAAAAGATTCGCATTTAATAATTTTATATTTCACTAAATGTGCAACGCGTGTACCAAATGAGATGGAATACGATAAATGTTTGAATATACAATAAATTTTGGAATACGTATATTGTACATTTGTTCGAACCTTTTTATATTTATCTTTGAATTAGCTGCTATAATATTGTACTATTGCGGCTCACGCAAGCGTCATGTTAACATAGACCGTCGTTCGCTGAAAGCGAACTTTCAACCCCTCGTTAAGCCTGTCTGCTTTATGAATCCGCCCAAGTTCCCGAAGAATCCGTCTTAGGGTGATCTTAGGTTTCTCGGTTGTCTCATCTTTTTTTCGTTTCACTGCTTGTTGGCTTCCACCTCGACAAATCTAGAATCATTATTTCTATCTTTCGCGTATTTGCCTTCAGCAGCAGCGTGTTTTTCGCCGTATCGACCATGGTTCTTGAAATGTCCACTCCGATGCCCGTTGCTGTAGAAATCAGCGTCCTTCTTGAACTCATCTTTGTGATAAACGTTGCGATATCCGGCGGTGTTATGAGCTTTCTCGTGACCATCTCTTGTCTCGTAGATAGCTCCCTTCTTTTTCCCAACTTCTTCTTTATGATTCTTCGCGCGATCCTCGTTTTCGGAATGGCTTTTACTCTCACCAGAGTCTTCGGAGTACTCAACCTTTTCGTTCTCCTTTTTCGTATCGCCCTTCGAACCTACCTCGAAGACGGCGAGGCTGTCGGTACCGTGATCATCTCTCGCAACTTGCGTCTCATACTTTGACGCAGCATAATGCGCATCGTTATCTTGATTAAATCTGTAGGATTTACCAGAATTTCCGTCGTCCGTCGCCGAGGCTCGTAAGGTCGCACTCTTGCGACTTGGGTTGGTTTGCGGTTTCGCAAACGCAATTTCCATGTGGGTGACTCCAGGTGGCTTCACGCCCTTATAACCGACCGGCAACATTTCCGCTTCAGGTTCTATAATCAAGGGTAACAAGACCGGACTGATCTTTGCTTTCATAACGATCGCTCTCATTGTCGATGGTCTCCTCTCCTCAAACTCTTCACTATCTTCGTCGAGAATCTCGAACAATTTAGTCGCAGATAGCTGCTTCTCGAAATCGTAGCCATTAGCTGTTGATTTTGGATTGAATGAGCTGCTAATGTACATCTCGTTAGATCGGTCTCTCGATGGATGCGCGCAAACACAGAGCACAGTGCAAGCGGCGTACCATACTGCATAGATCTTCATTTGTTTCGTGAATATCCCCGTTGCTTGGAAGCCCGGGTAATTCAATCTAATCCACGAATTTACTCGAAATTATATTTATATATCTCCGTAGAGATAGACTAGATACAAGACAGTGACTTCTGATGTAGTAACGCGCCGGCATGCACTGTAACAATCGCGCAATAATACCAGCTCTTTTATATCGCTCGACAATCGTTCAGCCGAACCGAAGACCGATCATCGATTTCACATGGCCTTAGTGTATCTATCGTAGCGTGTAGTCAATTCAAGATCAACGGCGGTTTACAGTACTAGTCGATCAGTGATGCAAATCGAACTCATAGGATTAGATTCAGAGAACAAGAATGTTGTGAAATATAGACATTCTTGCAATTTTTATAAATGGAATCGAATACTTTTATTTTTTCAACCGAAAAAAATGAAATGACTTGAGCTCAGGTATTCTCTATAGATTCGATTAATCGACGAGTAACTCTTCGAATTATTACACAATACCGTCAGGATATTGATTAATGTTGTAGTGAAAGAAAAACCGTTAATAATGCACTCCGCATTTGAAGCACCGCGACCATGAAACTCTCCACGTCGCTAAATAGCGTGTCACTTATACGACGCAGCGGAAGGATAAACGTGTCCTTCTGACATGCGTATATAAAGCGATAACGTTGACGAACGGATATAACAGTGCCTGACAATTCGGCCACGAGACGGTAACGTTGTTATCCGGCGTGGTTACCGAGATGCGGGATTTGGTTAGCATGATTGCGAATTTAGTGTTGGCCCTGCTGTTAGCTAATACACGCGGTGATGGTGCGTCATCGGCAAGGACAACACATATGACGGTCTCTAAGATGAGAATGACCGATCTGGAGACCTCGGCAAGCGGATACGCGTACAATCAGCAAAGGGGTCTTCCGGTCTTGTACATGCGGTATACCAATCACGGAAGCGGACGTTACTACCATGCACCGGCGGCAGTGCATTACATCGTTGGCAGTCCTACACCTGTTGCGCCCACCGTTTCTGAAACTGCGTCGTCGCACGAACCCGTTCCGCTCGCGTATGCGACTGCGAAGCACGAAATTGTACCGTACGTAACGCGTCAGCCTTACCCGCGCGATGGATTCATTAATTATGGCGTGGGCCAATTAGCGAAATACGCGCAACCGCTTGAGCCTCAATTGACTGCACGTGCTGTGCTTGACACATTTAAACCGCTCGAAATGGATAAAAATATCGACAAGAGAAGTGACGACGAGGAGAATGAGGACGATTATGACAGCGATGAGGACGACGACGGCGATAAAAAAGAGAAAAAAGGGCATGTGCCTGAGAATCACGAAAAAGTTGATTTTATAGCAACCCATCCTATTCACGGCCTCGACAACTCTCGTTCAGATATCGACGTTTCGTTTGAACACGGTGAAAAGTATTCGGCCGCGCAGAATTCCGCTCATGGAGAAAAGGGTGACAAAGGGTACAACAAACGAGTGGAATTTGACGTGGGTGAACACGAACAGCATGATAAAAGCAGGCAACAAGGTGGATTTTTGCTTATTTTTTCTACAGACATTGATTTTCTCAATACACTTTTAAACATGTATGTTTTTGCATAAAATTATAGTATTTACTCCGGGTAAGACTACTTTTTACTGAATCTTTCAGAACATTACGATACCGAAATTGGGCACAAAAAAAAACACAGCGACGTAGCTGGAAATTATGGCCGCTACGATGAAATTGAGAATAGTGAGAAGGGTAGTAGTTATGGGCAGACGTCATACCACAAAAAGGGGCAAAAGACCAGCGGCTTTCATAAAGTCTATCACAAGGATGAATATAAAAAGCATACCGATTTCTATGATGAGAGCCACAAGAAAGGTTATTTCGACAAGCACTTCGTTGCTGATGGGCATCATAACGCTGCGGAAGGTGAATTCAAGAAAGGCGGACATCATGAATTCGAGTTTGATAATAGAAATAGTGGGAAAAAAGGATTTTATGACAATGGACATATACAGAATCGCGATCGGGGCTATAATAAAGAAAAAGGTGAAAATTCTTTTCATAATAATTATGAAAATTACGACTCCGATGAAGGCACGCGTTTAATTAAGAAACACGGATATGACAAAGTTGATTGATATTGTTGAACATAAATAATTGAAGGAAAATGTAATTTTATCTATTGTTATTTTATATTCATTGTCATTTATGCGATAAAAAGAAAAAAGTTTATAATCACATTTTTATGATACAGATTCTCATTACATATATTGAAAATGATGAGCTTTATATATATATATATATATAATAT
>NW_017259536.1:1347912-1350073 GCF_001594045.1 Atta colombica | reverse complement strand
TATATATATATAGAATTATGTTATATTTGTAGAAAAAATACCAGAGATCAATTCAAATATTTTAATGTAGATAGTTGATATTAAAAATACAACTTCCAACCAACACCTGATAAAACAAATATAAAACCGTGTCAATTGCACCACTGAATGCGGTAACTGGCCGGTACTATTGTTTTATGGAAATAGCATGTAACGAGCGGCCATATTTTCTTGTGACAGCTGTTACACCGCAGAAGCGTGACTGATGTAGCACAAAACATGAAACTCCACTGAATTATTACGACAGTTACCGATTTCGCGACACACGTTACGGTTGCAGAAATAACTCAAATTTCATTTTACGTCGAGTATATACGTCTATAGCGTTATGAGAGTTTGATTAATACAGGTTATTGCACATTTTTTTGCAGAAAACATATACACAAAGAAAATTATGACTTAATAAATGCAGGTCGTATTTTGTAATGAATTGACATAATGCAATATGACATAATATGAAATAATATATAAACAACGTATAATATATCTACTGGAAAAGATTTATTCTGTTCGTCGACATGTACAACAATTAATGTAGCGATGACAATCAACGCAATTACTCAACGAGTAACAGCAGCTAAAATATAATTCTTCGCATGTCCGTATTAATGCCCTTTCTTGAATCCCCAGTGTTTATGGTCTTCATGGCCACCTTTCTTGCCATGATGATGATGATGATGATGATGCTCATCGTGTCCACCATGACTTTTATGACCCTTATGATCATGATGATGATGTCCTTTCTCGTGATGACCCTTTTTGCCGTAATGATCTTCGTGATGATGATGGTCATGATGCCCTTTCTTAAAGTGGCCACCTTTCTTATGTCCATGTTCATGATGATGGCCACCATGTTCTTCGTGATGGCCATGATCATGATGTTCATCGAAGAATTCCTTATCCTTCTTAAATTCGTCGAGTTTGTGAACGTCGTGATGTCCCTTCGTGCTATGGCCCTTCTTGAAATGCCCTTTCTCATGGAATTCATGACCCTTCTCTCCTTTCTCACCCTTGTGGTGTTCGCCATAATAGCCATCGTCATGATGATGATGCTTCTTGTGGCCTTCGTCCTCGTGATAATGTCCAGAATGGCCTCCTTTATCGTGGTGTCCCTTTTCTCCTTTTTCGTGATGATGCTCCGACTTGTAGCCTTTATCACCTTTTCCACCATGATCGTGATGATGACCGGAATGATGCTCGCCCCCGTGGCCGCTTTCATGATGGTGATGAGAAGCGGCTACCTGCAGATCGTCGTAATGCGCCCTGCTGATCTCACGAGCAATAGTCACGTAATGAGAGGCGATACATACTGCCAACAGGCAGATCGCCACCAATCTGTTCATCACGCGTGTTGTGTTTGTGTTCTTGTTTGATCCAATATCAAGAGAGATATTTGACTTCGTCGCTGTGATCGGTAGGTATGATTTAGCTAGTCGTCCCGCTCGGATTATATATCGATCGCAGAATAATCGACATGAGAGTAACCAGAGTTCTTTCTTGAATCTTAGGTCGTTGCGAAAGTTAATGTCTCCTTAACCTGTTTAAATTGTAATGATTTCAGTGAGCCCGCGACAATCGCTCGGGCTATTACATAATATCATTGAAATCGTTGTGCTTACCAAACTACGTTTATAAAGTAAATAATGTATTTTTATCTTTTTTTTAGCCGAACGGTAATACGCTAATTTCCAATAACTTCAATTCAATGGGAGGAATAATATATTTTTATGATTAATATATTTTTTATTTTGAGATGAACGTAGAAATGTAGTATAAATGACCGGATTACCACATGTTAGTGAGTAATATAATTTTTAAAAAATAATGCTTTGATTGACACCAGAAATAAATTGAACGATTGTGAATGAAAGACGGTAAATCGTCCTGTTGTACTGCATCTCGTCCCACCGGTCGTTAAACTGGCAGATAGCTTTTATTTATTTATCAAAAAATTCTATATTAGCTTCATTATTTTAAAAACATCTAACTCGCTCTCTCTCCCTCTTTAACGGACTATTATATTTAAATTAATTGGATTTCGAGGGTTGTAAATTTCCGTTATTTATTTTTAACAAAATGTTCAAAATTAATTGATATAATATTTTTTACGTCATTTAACAAA
>NW_017259536.1:1334215-1347812 GCF_001594045.1 Atta colombica | reverse complement strand
TATATTACACGCATGTTGCAATTTGCTTAATATTTTTTAACAAGTTTTGATGTAATTTTAATGTATAAATGACGTAATAATGACATAATTGCATATTGTTTAATTTTTCCTCTCTTTTTTCTCTCTTTTTTATTTTTCTATTTCATATCAAGTTTATTAAGTAACTTACGATTGACAATAGTTCTATATATAACTAACAGCGCATTCAAGCAATAATATATAGTACGAACAAATGTTTTACGAAATACGAATGCTGTATTGTGTTCGAACAAGAGCGAAGGAACGAAAGTGATTACGTACAAAGCATTGGTGGAACCGCAGGTATATAAGCTTTGCTTTAAAGATTGTTGGGCAGTCAATTGCACTTGTTGGTTCTACAGAGTTCCAACATGGCTAAATACGTAGGTTCATGTTTGTTTTTGGGATTGGCTGTGATATGCACGGTCATTGCCATATCTTCGGCGCGAGATGTCCGAAGTTTAAAAGAAGATTTGGAGATAGCTGGTACTCATCACCATGGCCATCACCATGGTGGCCATCACCATGGTGGCCATCATCACGAACATGGTGGAGGTCATGAGCATCATTCTCATCACCATGGAGAACACGGTGAAGAGGGTCATAAAGGTCATAAGGGACATCATCATCACGAAGAAGGAGAACATGGAGACCATGGTAAGGAACATCATGAGGGTCATCATCACGAGCATGGCGGTCATAAGAAAGGTCATCACGACGAACACGACGAGCACGGTCATCATCACGAGCATGAACACGGCCATAAAGAGTCGAAGTTTGGTCATGGAAAGGGTCATAAAAAGGGCGAAAAGACTCATGGCTATCATCACAAATCCCATAAAGATGAATTCCACAAGGAACATAAATTCTACGATGATTATCATAAGGGTGGCCATCATGAGAAACATGGCGATCATCATGAACATCACCATGGCAAGGAAGGTCACCATAAGAAAGGCGGACATCATCATTCTGGTCATCATGAAGATCACCACGGTAAGAAGGGTCACCATGATAAAGGGCATTATGATGAAGATCATCATGGTCATCATGGTAAACATGGTCACGAAGAACATCATCATCACCACGAAGATCACGGAAAGAAGCATGAACATCATGGCGGCAAAAAGCATGGTTATTCGAGCGGCCATGGCGACCATCACGGCCATCACGGCCATCACGGCCATCACGGCCATCATGGTCATCACGGTCATCACGGCCATCACGGTCATCACGGCCATCACGGTCACCACGGTCACCATCATCATCATTAACGATATAAAACTTGTCAATTTAGTGCGACACAAACAGAATAAATTGTTGTACCATTTGTTTATTGTTCTTTCGTTGATTATTTTTAAGATGTCAAATAATAATGGATTTACTTCGTTATTGAAAAATTAAAATGCCTATACCAACCATAACTGAATGCATTATTTCTTCTAATAACCCCTATACGTATCCATAACTGAAAGTTTATAATATTCATCTAAAATAATATATTTACTATTTCTTATATCAAAACACGCAATTGTATTTAGCTGTTATCAAATTGATATGATGAAATTGTGCTTTTAATATACAAGCCTCATGAATACAAACTGCATTTTATTATTTATTTATATCTATCTATAATCTTTACCTAAATGTCCTACATATTTATTATATTATGCGATATTTTTATTGATGTTTTTACATTTAAAAAAATTGAATATTATCTAATGCACATATTAAAGAATTAAAAGTTTATCGAATAACTTTAGTTTATCGTATAACTTTTTCTTTAAATAAATATATGACTAGGAGATAGGATAAACACATAGATAAGCATGAAACATTAAGACATTTTAACATTCTGAAAAAATCTTATTAATGCACGCAACATCTAGTCTTAACTATGTGTCTGATCTTAACTAATGTTATGGAGATATTACATGAATTTATATCAATGTTATCTTTTATATCAAATTTAAATTTGAATATTTAATTAAATGTGAATATTTTGAAAGAATTAATGGAATATTAATAATGTAATGTTAAGTTTTTCCGTGCACTGAAAATTAAAACCTATAAAATCGTTAAAACATTTTTTAATAATTTATAGAGATGTATAAAATGATATATGATAACCCATATTCTGTTGACTACAATAGACGTATAAATCTGGATTAAATTATAAGAATAAAAATTCTCTCATAACTGTTTTAATAGACATATTTATTTTCATTTTTTATATTTAGTTTTAAATTTATACAATAAAAGACAATATTGACACAGTGTAACTTTCTACCGTAGGTTCAGCGAACTATTGAAAATCAATAAAGGAAGTTTAATCAGTATCACGTAATTCCATTTATATAACTTTAAACAAGTGGTAAATTACAAAATAGAACAGACTTCATATAACTTACCGCAACGGAGGAAATGAAATGGAACTCCCCCTCTCATCTTTTATTTATAAAAATATATACTTTTTCTTACAAAATTTGATGGCTCACTGCACCAGAATCGCAATATAAATAACACCCCACGAATCGCTACATCATATAGCTTGCATTGCTAGAAAGCGCTTAGACGCTTTATTAAGAGACTAGTCGCTAAGACAATTATTAATGTGACTAATAGATTGAGTATTTACAAAACAATTGTTATCATGTTTTCATTACGTCGTGTATTGCCACTAATAACAATTTTTGTAACAATTTATATTGCCACTAATTGCGTGACCACTGCACGTGAAATTACCAGGAATGATTACAACGATCTTCAGGTAGCAGCCAGTCATCATGGTCATCATGGTCATCATCATGAACATGGCGGCGGGGAGGAGCATCATTCCGGTCATCATCATGAACATGGCGATCATGGTCACAAAGATTATAAGCACCACCATCATCACGGAAAAGGTGAAAAAGGACATCATCACAAAGAGCATCATCATGGGCATCATGACGAGCACGGAGGACATAAGAAGCATCATCATCATGACGATGGTCATCATCATGAACATCATCATGGTGAAAAGGGGGAGAAGGGTCATAAGTTCCATGAGAAAGGCCACTATGGCAAAGGCCACAGTACTCATGGCCATCATGAAGTAAACAAGAAGGATGAATACAAGAAGGATAAGGAATTCTTCGACGAACATCACGATCATGGTCACCATGACGAACACGGTGGACATCATCACGAACATGGACATAAGAAGGGTGGTCACTTTAAGAAAGGACATCATGATCATCATCATCATGAGGGACATCATGGTAAGAAAGGTCATCACGAGAAAGGCCATCATCATCATGATCATAAGGGACACAAAGGTCACCACGATCATCATGAGCATCATCACCATCATCATCATCATGGCAAGAAGGGTGGACACGAAGATCATAAGAAATGGGAATACAAGAAGGGACATTAAACCTTGTTACTCAAGAGATACCACCAGCTGCTTTTGAATTGGATTCTGTTACTCTTTCTCATTCCTATTACCCACATTATCCCTCATATTATATAATAATCCAGTAATATATCTGTTAATTGTTAATTGTGTATACGTTGTTGAAATAAAATAATATATTTAACACATCTTTTTTATATTGCACGCAATTTCACGCATTACACGTGTGATACGTATATATAATATCTATAGTTACAAGATTCTACTTCAATAGAGCAAATAGTTAAAGAAATCCATAATTATTATATGAAGCTTAAAAATTGCTATTACCTACTTAGATTTCTTTAATATTAAAGCGTTCTGTGCAATAATTATCAAATTGCCAAAAACGTACTTTCTTAATTGAATAGATATATGCGTTATTGATCGGCAAATTACGAGTACCGTAAATTATCAGCGTGCTTGGGATCTTCGCTTTTAATAAAAATTCCTACGCTCCAGCTATTTATCAAATTCCAATATTAATAAACAGCATTAAATTTGCCGTTGGTTATAACGCATTATCGGGCAGCGGTAAATAAAACGTATTCCCGTGGTAGTACGTATTAATATTTAGTTCAGTAAACACTGTCGAGGGTATCCTATAACTCGTCTAGAATGTCCATTTCTAAAATAGAATTTAATTAAAAAGAAACTAGAATTGTTATTGTCATACGCGTGAAAATCTTATATAAGGTATACGTAAAAAGCATTCTATAATTTTCAATTAATATTTGTCATTAGCGCATTCTCAATCTGCTTTGCAAGATAACGATGCTGGACTACTGCACTTTCCACCGCGTTGCATATGCGTCGTTCGTTTGTAAAAACAGGCGGGGCAAAAACTCACAGGAGCCTACTATCGTATTCATCGCACCGCGAATTTGATTAACGATCCCACCCTGCAGCAAATGAGATCGCCACTTCCATGGCGTTCGTCCGAATTGAATTCCAGTACGCCGAGCACGGATTAACGAGACTTTATGCACTTCTTTACTGCCACGTACGATGTAGTGAGTGTTCAGGGTTGTGCGAGCCCATTCTCCGCCGGAGATTGCATGTGCGCGGCAACGAATCTACTTGAAATGCTCCGCCCTGTGACAATTCCGGCGGCCGTCGAAAAGGTCTGCTATTGTTTCGCTTGTAATGCGTGTACGTGTGGGTGGTTTAATTAATGTAATTGAAGTGGCTCCGGTACGGAATGAAAAAGAAAAAAAAAAGAAAAGCGTGAAACGCATGAGCTCAAAGAAGTACGCACCACCGCGGTTGTATTGCGATTTCGCATGCTTTCATGAAGCCAAAATAATCGCGCCATTTAACCAAATTAATGAATACTTGGGAACACGTGGCATTTGCATTGCATTCCCACCAATTGTTGTCCCAGACTAGAAGCTTTTAACGAAAAGAAAAATAATCGTTACTTTTTGCGGAACAAAATTTACATTATTATGTCGCATGTTTTGCCTGTGCGACAAATAGAATAATAAGTTATTATTTTTTAAGAATAAACGCAACAAGAAAACAAGAGTTCTTTAATAAAACGTTGCTGAAAACTGGTTAAATAAACTCTTCCGTACCTTTGATAAAATTTTCACAAAGTTGAAGCAACTCTTCGAATAATAAATGATCTACCTGCTACAGTCGTATAATGAAAATTGCATCATGAGGCTGCGCAAGAAATCCTTTGACGTAAGCTACTAAATTAAATATTTGGATTAAGCTCATCTTGTTGGCATATTTATTGTATTATGCTAAAACCAATATAATCAAATATGTTCATAATCAAAGCAAACTACTAGAGAAAAATAGTAAGTATTCTACATATTTTCGTGAGGCATCAAATAAAAGCAATGAAAAATCGATTAAAAAGTTCTGTTTACTTTCGATTCAATTTGAATCAGTTTTTTAGTTTACCTTTTTCAATGACATTTTTATTTTCAAAGATATCAGATTGACATTTTTATTTAATAAAAAAAAATTGCGATGGTTATTGGAGATTTAATTTTTATTATCCACAAACAATTAATAACCAGACTTATAAATTATATACATAACATAGATGGATTTAAATAACATATCTAATATCATCGTTAATTAATCAACGAATAATGAGCGCTGATTATGTATACGCATTGCAGAAGGTATCAGCAATTTACATTAAGTGATTATATGTTTTCGACGGCACGCATTCGGCTGATCAAATCATAATAATGTGACAGTATAAGAAAAATAAAAATCAAGATATAATCAAATATATTTATAATTGAAACATTATACTACCAGAGATAGTAAATGTTTTAATTTATTTATGTGGAATATCAAATAAAAGCAATGAAACCTTGATTGAAAAGTTCCGTTTACCTTCGATTCAATTTTTAGTTTATTTTTTTCAATGACATTTTTATTTGGTAAAAATACTGAATATCGAGATATTTAACTAAATAAGTCTATAGAAAGTTAATTGTGCAAAACTAACATCAATATTGTTCTTTAGGAAAATAATTGACTATAAAATGCTTTAATTCGATCTCGAAAGAAATTAATCATATAAAGAATTTGAACTAAATTCATATTATAATTATAGATGATACGATTTAACTCTGTTTTTTAATACCATGTAGTATTGATATCATTTATTATAAAAGCATATTTTCATTTTGAGCATATTTTCATTTTGTTTTACAATGGACAGCATAATATTATGTTGCATATCATTACATGAGCATGCTACAACATGTAGGCATATGCGGTATTTATCTACAAATTTAACCGTGTCAACTCGCAACGCGCGTTTCTGTGGCCCATTAATATCCGGTAATCAATTCAATCAGCTGGCCAATCGATTAACCTCAATTATTGGTACATTAATGATCTGTGCTATATGTGACATTAAAATTCATACTGCAAAATTACTATATATATTATTCTTGCCCGACAATAGAGATCAGGTGCTGAAAAATACTTTTATTGTATATATAGTAAATCAATTCATGCCTTCTTGAACCAATCAAACTGTCGTTTTATATTTCAGAAAAAGTCGACAGGCCATATATCATTTTCAAGACAAATATTCAATCAAATTTAATTTTTTAGCCGAATTGATGATAATAATACGCAACAATAACGCGATAATAAGCCATTTTTCCGTTATTTCTTCGAGCAACTGTAACTATGTGTGAGTAAAAATTCTATTCACATGATTTGAGAACAATGACGTGTTCTTTCACGCGCAATTGTTATCTTTGTCAATAAGCGAAGGCACAAGGCGAGAAGAAATAGCAAAATTACTTTAGTTTGCCGATGGGAAGTGATAAAAGGACGCTGAGAAAAACGGCGGCAATAAATCGTAAGGAATCGATAAGGCGTAATATCACGTTGCCGTCTTGACTGTAATGTAGCTGCTGGGACAAATATGGGCTGGGAGGGGAGGAGAAGGAGAAACTTATTTGTTCCATTAAGAACTTAAAGGAGAAAGAAAAGTCAACGAATTGCAATCAAACGATTTTTTTTTTGCGCGTGTTAGTATTCGCAGGTTTATTCTATATAAAGAATGGTACAAAATACAACAATCGCGCGACTTGGTCGCGTGACTTGGTCCGGAGCAGGTACATAAGCCGTAACAGTAGAACGAGTAATCGTTTTTTGATACGTATTTGAACGTACAACTCTAATGCCCCTTCTTATAGCCGTACTTCTTTCCGGAATGATGATCGCCTTTCTTGCCATATCCATCGTGATGGGAATGGTGCTCCTCGTGGCCGTGTTTACCATGATGACCTTTATGTTCCTCATCGTGATGACCTTTGTCATGATGGCCCTTCTTGCCGTGATGATCTTCATGATAACCGGAATGATGATGACCTCCCTTCTTATGCTGGCCTTCCTTTTTCTCATGATGACCGTGGAAATCGCCGTGCTTCTCATGATGCCCACCCTTATGATAATCATCGTAAAACTTATGTTCTTTATGAAATTCATCCTTATGGAATTTGTTGTGATAACCTTTGGTTTTATGACCCTTTTTGTGGCCCTTTTTTTCACCGAACTTTCCACCTTTATGACCCTTCTCGTCTTCGTGATGCTCACCATATTTCTCGTGCTCATCATGATGGCCCTTCTTCTTGCCTCCGTGTTCCTCGTGATGACCGGCATGATGCTCCTCATCGTGCTTACCACTGTCACCTTTGTCATGATGATGATGGCTCTTATACCCCTTTTCACTTTTTCCACCGTGATCTTCGTGATGATGAGATTCATGTTTGTGACCACCTCCGGATTCGTGATGATGACCCTTATGTTTGGTCGCTGCTGTCTCAAGATCGGTTTCGTCTATTTTTGCAATCGAGGATGATTCTGCGGCAGGTTCTAAATGACCTACATGGTGGTCATCGTTCTCTTGTACATTGCGTCGACTGATGCGCGATTTCGCATTGGCCAAATCTCGGGCATGACACGTCGTGTGCAATGTGAGCGAACATATTGCAATGAATGACAGAAATAGCATCGTACCTCGCACCATCTCGATCGCACTCGGTTTCGATCGAACTGATGGCCGATGTTACTACGGTTGACACTTAAATATCGATGGTCCAGCTACTTCCGTCACGGCGCGGCCGTATGTTTCCGCCGAGTCCACTTTCATCCGCACGACCGCAAATATTCCTAAATTTCATTCCAATCTCCGTTGATACGGTGGGGAGGCACACAGTTTCACACTTTCTCGCATCGCCGCACATTACGTTTATTCTACTAGAATATTCCGTTGTGCTATCTTACAGCGTTCAATCGGATGTTAAAATATTATTCATCAAGTTGGATCTCATTTCTTGCTTGCAATGTGACATAACAAATTGACTCGTTAATGTTTCTCTGAATATAATATTTACAAAATTATGAGTTTCCACCGATTGTTCCGGACAATGTAAATTTTTATTTGATTAATCGTATCGCGATACACTGCGTGAACGCATTGTTTCCGCAAAAAGTTGAATCCGGCGTCAGGAAGAACTTTCCATTACCACTTTTTCCGCGAGCATCGGTCTGCCGCAGGAACAATAATCACGGAAATTTCTAGACCGCAACAAATCGCATTATCGTCTTCGTATCGATCTGTTCCTTTATCCACTTGCAATCAACACTTTGCGTTTGACGTACTTTTATGTACATATTAGAATATAAAATAGATAAAATAGATAAATTGAATTTATATTTTTACTTACTTAAAAAGAAAAAGAAATTTCTTATTTTCACAATGTTTGTTAAATAAATATTTCAATATCTCATTTAAGTAATAATCGTTGATGTTAAAATATTTATCTAACAAACTTTGTGAAAATAAGAAATTTCTTCTTTTTAAGTAAAAATATAAATTCAATTTATATCTATATATTCTATTCTAATATTTATATGTTAAAGTATGTCCAAATGATAAAACGTTACTGTGTTTTGATTTTTTGACATAGTGGTTAATTAATATATGAAATGTAAAAACCCAATCGTGAATGGCCGAATATCTATTTTAAATCCCGCCAAAGTGGCATCCTGTTGTCCGACACATGTACTCCGATCAACACCTCACGTAGCAATGGTGACCTCAATCGATATTTGAAGTTAAGTACCCTACCAGATGCTCGCGCAATCATTTTAATTAACGTCATGACGTACAAATACAGGATATGCATATGTCGCGCTGAATGCCCTAGAAGCGTTTTGTTATCACAGCATGTGCGCGTCGTCGCGTTCGCTAGCTCATCGATAAGCTGTCTAATTTTATCATTAATTCTATCACCTGTGACATAAATTCGCCTCTCGTAAACACAGCGCCATTTATAACGTCATAAACCAAAAACAATTTATTAAGTTTTACAGACATCGGCGACGCGTATATCACGTATGGCGTTCGTTGCGCGGATCGTTTTGCTAACTGTTGACCCATTTATTCTGGCAACCCTGACAGTTTTATTAGATGATCTCGAAATCCATTGAAAACTAAGGAAAACTAATGGCATCCGCGGTCTTAATCATCCACCGATTCTAGTGTCAATGAAAAGACATAACTCGATATTTGAAGTTATTCAATAAAATCAGAACGTCTGTAAATGTTATCAAACAAAAAAATAAATCTTAAAATTTGTAACTGATAATTTGATATCATTATAAATTTTTAATTCCGTCAGAACGAAATAAACAAACAACAGGGATTATGATGTATATGGTAATAAAAAGTGGAAAATCGCGATAGTATCGATTGATTTCCATTGCAAATCCAAAGTATCGGCCTGATACTGCAGACCCCGATTTTGCAGACTGAAATACTACTCGATAGATTCTGATTCTTTACGATCTTACTTGGCAACCACTTTCGATTCGAGATTGGCTTTCGCCGTGTTGGCGCTGTATAATCAAGATAAAGATTGGTTATTGCCCAGTTTCGAGAATCCTTCAGACAGAGACTAGGGATTCTGCCAAGTTCGATTTCGACTCAGTGTCGTAACGGAGATTAGATTAGGTAGCATTCGACTCAAATGGAAAGATTGTTTTGTAAGCAGATCCGAGGCGGCG
This sequence comes from Atta colombica, assembly GCF_001594045.1. Classification (NCBI taxonomy): domain Eukaryota; kingdom Metazoa; phylum Arthropoda; class Insecta; order Hymenoptera; family Formicidae; genus Atta; species Atta colombica. The sequence goes on along the minus strand of NW_017259536.1, from coordinate 1,337,794 downwards.
TCGGACCATCCAAATCATTCGCCTCTTTGTTTGGTCAATGAGCTCAGCGCACGACTTTATTTCAAATCTCCCTGAAATTTTTACAGAAAAGCGTTGATATCTCGTTGATTCATCAAGTATTTTATTCTCGCTCGGTTGCGCGTTCCCGAGGAATGTTAATAGTCTCAGGACTTGAAAACTTTCCAGGTATAATTTTCATAATTAGAAACTCAACCATATCATTAAATCTGACATGTGAGCGGTGCATTTTGATTATAATCTTTACACTAATATTAATTCTAGTATTATAAAAGACGAAAATTATTATTTGCAGGTCTTTCTTATTTTAGAAATATAACAAAAACGGAAAAATCACAAAAAATAGAGAACTTTTGAAAACTCTCGTTCGAGATAATGCCATTAAAGTACATAAGTTGGATAAGTTTTTTTTTTGTTGATTTTGTTCATAATGAAAGAAATAGCGAATACCGCAGACATCGTCTACTCCGCGTCGCTAAGTTGTGAGGTGTGCAATCAGTTGATGGAACCGTTAGTCCGGACTCTTCCAATCCAACGACTGAACTGTCTCTCACATTCAAGTCTTACCCTCGCACCATCTTTCCTTCTTCCTTTCTTCCTTCTCCGTTCCTCGCATTACTCTCGATGCATTCTCGCATGTTGAATAAAACCGTCGGGTTATACACCGACGCGAACAAAAGGACCTCGCGCTAGCTTCTGGGCTGCTAATGAAATTGTTTTCTAATTTAAACCCGGAGAGACCATCCCGACATAGCTACTATTCAAGAGCTCTATTCGAGCAAGCTTTTCCGACGATCGCCGCGAGAAAACTGACAGTGATAGTCTCTAATTTGAGTTCCCTCTCGCTTTGTTCGCCTTTTAAACTCATTTATGCAAGCAAACAGTTGATATTTTCAGCTGATCCACCATTGTGATATTCTCTTTTTCACTGCATGCGATAATCGGGACATATTGCAACGAAATATTTAAATAAAATAAACCAGCAGAGCGATGCGTACCTTAATATCTATTGATCAGAACATCAAATAATATATTAATTGTTTGCATTTACCATTTTGAATATGAATAAGCCGATTATTTGTTCAATAATGGCATGTCTTTTTAACTCGATAATGATAGAATAAATATATATATATATTTTTTCTCCTTTACTTTTAATTAAATATACGTACAATATATGTACAATATAAAGACGATACTATATAATCAACAAAATTGTTTTAAAGCACCTTTCAATGCACATATCCAGATATCTAGATATTGAATTTTAAATAATAAAAATTTTTATATTTTTGTGCGAATTTTGTTATGACTTAAAAATCCCACTTTCGAAAAACAAAGAACAATTTCGCACAGATTTCATATTGTTTTCACTTTTTTTTTAACGATAATCTTGTGAAACGTGATAGTGAAAAAGTGTAAAATTATTATTTATTGAAAGTTAAATCTTTGAATTATTTGATATATTAGATTGCGCATAGGCTCTGGAAAATGGTTGAGGGAAGCGATGACAACAAAATATTTCTTTGTCATGTGCAGCATTTAACGATAATTATCTCGCACAATTAACAAACTGATTTTCCGCTCGGAGATGAGTAACCATCTGGAAAGTTTCCTCATTATAAATAATTGCAAAATGCAAGCCGCTCGTAAATGTTACCTATACCAATAACCAGATTTAAAATACGAGAGACATTCTTGCGTGAAAGTACTTTTTAACAAACACTCATGTTTTTATCGTATTTGTCTTCTATTAGCTAAAAATATATTTCGTTGGCGATTAACCGTGTCTATTGTTTACCAACCAAATAACAATATCTGCAATCTAATATAGTTTTAAGCCTTCACTATTAAACGTGTAATTAAATTGTATCTGTAATCAGTGGTGAAATAGATTCGAAAACCTATTTGCTTTTTGCGCAAATTATACAATCAAAAGCGTACTGATTCGAAGCTTGACAAAGACAGAGAACAAGTTATTGCTTCTGACCCTCGGGTGGTGTTAAATTAGAAATTAGATCTGCTCTCCGCAACAAACCAAACTACATTCGTACATTTACGCGGAGAGATTAAACGATAATTTGATTAGTTGGTGTAGCTAGTGCACGTAATAAACGTTAGAATGCAGCGTAATTTATTCAAATTAAATACTTTATCTACCTAAGTGAATGTCGTATGACATGTATAAAAGCTGAATCGCGTTAACTCGAAGAATAAATGACGTGTCGGCTACTGTGGTATTAAGTCGTAACTTTATTTCTTCTTTACGAGAAAGAAAAATTCTTATTCTCCTCTTCCATCATATTTCCATTCTTTAAAGTTTAATTATATCAGTGACATTTATTTTGCACAAAACGTGCATACTTATTCCTACACATCTTTAATTACACATACATGTTGGAATATACATTGGATTTTGATGAAGAAACGAACCACTTAATGGATTAATGTTTCGACGAATAGATACGTATCCATCCATACCGTGAGAACGAACTATTTGCATGCAACGCGAAATGTACCCCAGAATGGATTAGCTGTTGATAATCGATCATGCACGGACATTGCTAATGTAACAAGTTTCGCCGGGCGGTAATTTCAAGCGTACGCTCGTACTTTCGCGATCGATCCAAGCGCGAAAGCGTAAAGGCAAATTTCATAATGGAAAAGCTGTTATAATATTAATATAGCATTCAATTTGGCCGGCAGTGTGCTTTATTCCACATTTTATTTTAACGCGACGCGTCGATGCAAAAGATTTTCACATCCTTTAATTAAAGATGTTGAAAAATCATTTGTGTACACATATTTGCATCAATCATGAATAAATAGTGCTTATTGCAATTATGTAGATGGCACAAAAAGTTCAAAGTTAATAACCAAGTGAAATTAACACATATATTGACGATAATATTTTATTGGTTATTAAACATAAATTACTATTACGATCGATCTATATTACAAATTTAGTTGCAAAGTAAGTATTAATCGCTTGTAACGATGTATATGTGCGTTTGCGTGCGGGCGAGTACATCACTTTTATTAAAAATGTATTTACGCATACGAAAAAAAATATGCACTATTATTTTTGATAATTTCAATGATGACGCGCGTTTTATATTTATGATAACAGGTTGCGGTTACGAGTTGCGGACAACATTAATATTTATAATAACAGGTTGCGGTTGAAATTAAAAAGAAGATGCTCCAATTAGGATTGAACATTTGACATTAAAATGATATACACTGATAAAATTAATAATGATCCCCTTCTTCTTCCTCTTCTCCATCAGAGCTGTAAGAGCTATGCTTCTCGTAAGATTCCTCGTCACCATCTCCAGAGGAATAATTTTCGTTGTGGCTGTAGGATTCCGGTTCTTTCTCTGTGTAATGGCTACTATAATGATCTCCATCGTCGCCTCCGGTATAATGCGAATATTCGCTTCCTTCATTGTGATCACCCCCATCAGCGGCGTAGTCCGTATCGATCATAGTACCTATAATTTTCATATCGCATTAAACGCTAATTTCGCTTTATTCGCAATTTATTTTAAAGTGTTTTGG
>NW_017259536.1:1332292-1334115 GCF_001594045.1 Atta colombica | reverse complement strand
TATATAAAATTTATTAATTTTACTGTTAAATTTTACTGTTAAATTAATAACAATAATATACAGTAGTATTTAATAACATATATGTATAGTCTTTGCAAGATAAGTAAAGCAAATAGAAATAAATCAGAATCTTTTGTCACTTAAATTTAAAGAAGTATAGACTGTGCATTCCTATATAAAGTTGTCACTTATTTTCGATTTAGAAAGGGAAAAGAGTAGTTTGATTCTCTCTCTGTCTCTAAAGTTTTAAGTTGAAGAGAAATGCTGATATAATCAATTTTTTCTATGATGCTTGGGAAATGCATCTATATATCTACTGCATCTATGATCAGATCATTTTTCTTTTTTTCAGATTATTGTGTTAGTATCTGCTATTGATTAGTAAATTACAATTTGACGATTCATTACCTGCGCCTTCATGATCTTTCTTTTTCTCGTCATGATGTTTCTCATCATGTTTTTTGTGACTATCATCAGCATCGCCTTTGCCATAAGTGGTTTGCGTCTCGAACTCGTATTTATCGCCATCCTGTTTGTGGAAGGTGTCGAGAGTCTTGTAGCCATGATCACCTTTACCGTAGGTTTCCTTCAAGTAACCCTTCTCACCCTCCGCATCGCTCCCGTAGGTTCTGTAGTAACCGCCCTCATCTGATTTGCCTAAAACCACATTGTTGTCCGCCCTTGTTACGCTCAACAAGACATCTAACGCGTTCTCGAAATTCTGCACTCGGCGATAAACATTAATTTGACATATCTCAGAGAGAGAAGGAGAAAGAAAAAAATAATAAAATTATACTCGTTTTAACTTATTATTGACTTTTTTAATAATTATGTAAATAATAAACTATATATTTCTAAGATTTCATATGACTTTTTTGTATTTTATATTCTATTAGAAACATTAATTATGAAGCACATACCAGATGCGTTTTTCATGTGTTTTTTAGTATCTTGTGACTTCGGTGCATTACCAGCGCTTATTAAATCCCTCACTCCCGCAATGAGACTTAATGGCGCCGGTTGACGTACCTCGCGAATGAGTGAACCAACAGCGACAACATCGTTTTCGACGTTTTCATAAATAACAGATCTGGCCAAGCAATTACAAATAAGCAGGTGCGGGAGCAGTGACACAAACAGTTTCCAATACATCTCGCAGAAGATTACTTTAATCACGTCGGTTTCAATGATTCCTTGCTCGTTCAATCCATCTCGCTGAATCTTTTATATTACTCCCACCTTCTCATTGTTAGATAAAACCCTTCTGACAGAAACAATAAGCATTGCATGTATTCGTTGATCTTGCAAGTCGTCGCTGTGGCCAATCGTTTAAACGAGCAATTTGGCTTGCGCCTTGCTAATTTCGCAACATCTTCCGCGACAGTGTCTCTACAGAAAAGAACTGTATTGTGCGAATACCTGTCCAAGATTTTAGACAAGTTAACGATTGATCGATCACAGAAATTAGAAAGAACCGGTGATTGTTGTATCATTCACTATCCTCTTACGTAAAAGCATCTTTTCGTCATCAAGGAAGTCATGCCGGTTTCGTCGATCGGACTCGTCAACAATGGCAACTGATCGATTGCACTTCGTCGTTAAGCTGAACTATCGATCGGCGCGATATTATCTGTGTCGTGCGTATCGCATGAGCGATCTCACGCTTTCCACGATCGCGAGCATAAAAACCGTGGAATCGAGTTGCCGATAGCTGATAGAATTGTCTGACATAACGGACTCTAGTACGTTGCCCTTTCAAAAAACATTACGATTCTACTTGCGCTATGCTGTAAAAGTTTATTTAAAGCTGAAATTAAATTCTT
>NW_017259536.1:1331243-1332192 GCF_001594045.1 Atta colombica | reverse complement strand
CCCCCCCCCCCCCCCCTCTCTCTCTCTCTCTCTCTCTCTCTCTCTCTCTTTCCCTGCTCTTTCTCTCCGCCAAATTTTATCGATAGAATTAAATTTATAGGATACAGATATAAAAACCAAAATCTAACTTGACGTTCCAAATTAATTTCAACGAATGGAACCTTTGAAAAAAAAGGCGTGGTAAAGACTACCGTAAACCATCATATTGAATTCACTTTGATACAGGATCTGCAAAGGATTAAATTCAGCTGTATTTAATATCGAGAATATGATGGGAAAACGCATTTGCGTTTTATTGGTTTTAACTTTGTGCATATATTTCTGTGTTTTGATCCGTACTAATATTTAACATAACGACATAAAATGTAATATGGGAGAAGCAATTAGTTCGAAATCGTTATCGCCAGGCAATGTTATATTAACGACTTGCTGTAAGTGAGAACCAGTAATAATTATTTCTCGATCGTATTGAACAGTATTGGATGTAATAAAAAGCCGAGATGTGCCATTGCCATATTTCAGTTTATAATGCAGCGAGATGAATGTTCGCTTTTGAAATCGTAACAAGAAAGAAAACTGTGTTTTAATCGTGTTTTACTTGTTACCTTAGCTGCAACATGTTATCTACGCTCAAATATGAATGTATCTAAATAATTCAGAATAATTCGAAAATACCTAGGGAATGTTGAATTACTAATTATTTTATTGAACATATTATTTCACAATTGTTTGTTTCACTTAAATTATTATTATTTCAAAGTTTCTAGTAGTAAGTAAGGTAAAGTTTTTGCCAGAACAAATGGGAAATCGATACAGAGTGGAAAATACCCTTCACTTCGATTTATGACAACATTATGCTACTTAATAAAAAATTAATTACTTTTTTATAGAAATGTCGCACTTTAAATTTTATATTAATTGCAAAATAATTTACTTCAAAAAACAAATG
>NW_017259536.1:1322746-1331143 GCF_001594045.1 Atta colombica | reverse complement strand
TATTTTTATTTCTAATTATTTAATTGCAATTTATAATATTATAAATATATTAATTTAAATACTATAGAATGTGTAAATTTATTTATAGTAATTTTATAAAGTACTGTAATTACATCAAGCTATTACAGCGAGACAAAATTTAAATGTGCTCAAATTTAAATTATCCTGTTATTACAAAATTTTAAGTAAATTTACGTAAGCTTATGTTAATAATGCAGTGTCTTTATTTGCATTTCTATTTTGAAAATTATTAATCTCGGTACTTTAATAGCATAATTGTAATTGTGTTAAACTTATACAAATATATGTTAAACTTATTGTCAGTGTCTTCTTCTAACTTGTGTCATCGTCTAAATCTGTACGTCAACAAAGATATTCAGGAAGTGATCATTAATACTAGCAGCATCATTCGTCAGATGCTGTCGGCACAAGAAACTACTAAATCTCAAACTTCATTCGTCCACTTGGCAAGAGGAGCCGCGAAGGGAGAAGGGGGAGGAAGAGGTGTTAGGGTGATCGTCAGTTAAAACCCATGCGACCCATGTCAACGATGTTAAGCGTCTTAGATAGTTGCTGCGCTAGCCAGTTTCCTTGGCATAATCCCGTAATTTGAAAATCTCGGATGGAATGTAACACCTCATACCAACTACCGTCTTGAATGTACTAAGATCCTCGTTTCATCAACCCCTGTTGCATCACAGTCTCCTTCCAAGTTAGCCAATGCGCGCTTCGAGCCGCAACCCTTGAAGCAAAGTAAAGCCTATGGCACCAGAAATAGTTGAGATGGAGGGGAGATGCACTGCGTCAAGGGTTGCATCCTGATTAGGGTAAAAGGAGAAGTCTGAGTGGTCTCATTGGTATGCAAGACCCGCCAATCCCTGCGATTTACTCAGTATCCTCTTTATACAAATATGCATTATATATGAGCGAATTTATAGCAGATAACGAATTCATAAATCGACCTTCCTAATATTTGATTCTAATTAAGTATTTAATAATTTCTTAAATTAAGATATTTTTTCAATTGAGTTATATGAATTATTTATACAGTTCTAGATATTAATGTACATATTTTTTAAGTACAAAAAAAGTTAAACGTAATGAAATAAATACAATTGAAAATTATACATTCCATATCCAATATATTTTCAATATATATAATATATCGAAAAACAATATTTACTTATTAAAATATTTATTGTCCATGGAATACTTTAGATAAATCTCTTTTCACTGCCTGCTATGATTGAAACGAGGAACTTTTATGCAACTGTTCTTGTAAATAGTAAAATAAAAGTGGAGATATCCTCAAGCGGTAACATTCAGTATTTTATGTAATAATAATCTAGCGTTGGTATAAATGTCTTGTGTATCTATAGAGTTTAAAATACTGATTTTGACTTATTGAAACGCTTCTAGGACTGCTAAATGTGAATGTTAAATTATCATATACTGATATCGTGTCATTGATGGATTGCTCTTATCAGCAATTAGTAAGACAGGAAGCAAAGCAACTTTCTTGATTCAAATCTTGATTCTCCAACATTGGATAATATAATTATATTATAATATTGATACAATATAAGTTTGCAAAAGCATATTTGACTATTGACCATCGGTAACAGACTTGCTGTTAGTACAAATTATTATTGCATTAATAGATTATAATTCTATTTTGCAATTATTGATAGAATTAATAGTATTGAAGTAGTGAAATACGTGAAACATACATTTATTGATAAATGAATTAATATATAAAGATAATTAGATACATAGATATATCTATTAATACCTATTAATATTTGTGCATATAATACAAATTTACACAGTAATACTACATTAAACAAATAAAAACTATTTGTACGCATATTTAAAAAAATTGAAAAAATTTTTCATTCGTAAATCGATAAAGTAATATATACTTCTTAGTAAACTCAATAGATGTCGGTACAGTATTCATTTTAAAGGTTTCCTGTGTGTAGGGACCGATTCGCAGTCATTTGAGCTTTACGAATCCACAATCCCAGCTCAATACATTATGGATATTCACATACATTTACGTATTATATATTCTCATACATACACACTTTTCCCTAGTTATTAAGATAGCAATTCAAAAAGAATAAGAACAGTAAGATAAAAACAAACTGATGTATTTGATACAGATGGATCAAAAGAGAATTAAAGCTAAAACTCATTTTTATGTATATTCTTTAAAAAAATATTGAATATTCCGTTTAATAAATTTTTTATATTTTTTAAATATGTATTTTTTATATTTTAAATAAAAAGAATCTAACTTGTAATAAATTATTTTTAATTAGTCTATATTGCGTAATAACTGATAAAAAAATCCGTTTGCATTTCTGAATGTAACGAAAATTTTAATTAACACAAAATGGCATTGCGAAGAAATTTTATTCGACATGTTAGTTTCAAAGGCGCGTGCATTACTTTAATTACTTTAATTGAACATCTTTGTTAAGCAAGATACTCTACATCATAAAAACATGTCGTTTCACATCAAATATTGGATTAATCTAGTAAGGATGTTAGCTGAGCGAATGGAGGATGGATAGCGTAGACGAGGGGGAAGAGCGACGCAATTAGGAGAGAACATAAATCCCGCAGTTTAGCACACTTCCTCGCCATGCCAGCAGATCGCAGAATACAAATCAATCAGCATAACGGTCGACTGAGCATTTAATTTCCATTCGGCTTCTGATCGAGTGGGATTCGCCGATTCCACAGCGTTGCGTGTCGGTGCTTTGCCATAGAACCGCTTGTGTGTAGCGCCGGGGCCACCGTAGACACATACGATATCTCGATCCCGCATACCCCGTGTGTTCGCCACTCATTCTATTGTGGAATCTCTCGAAACGGGTCAAACGCAACGGACGACGGGACGCAAAAAGGATTTTGCTCGTCCCGTAACGAGCTCAACGATGGCGCGATCCCGATACGCACGCGATGCGTAGTAATTCGAGTTTGCACGAGTGGCCGGTTTTTATGTGCTCTCTCTTTAACACGATACTGGAACAAGATGTTACTTGAATCTAAAAGCCTAGTTTTCAACGAATTAATAGCGTATGTTGCACTCTTAACCCGGGAATAGTCACCTTCAGTATTTTTATATCCCAACAGCAAAAATAATGTGAATTGTAAAATGAATATTGTTTTCTTTCTTTTTGAACACATTTTTTTTCTATTTTAATAACTATTTTTTATAAATCTTTAATTCTGCCGAAAATTTACAATAAAAAAACATTATATTAATTAAAATCATGATTTTGCCATAATAAACTATTTAATCTCCTATTCTGTTTAATATTTGTTTAATTTCTATTAACGTTTTTCCAGAAAATTGTGAGTAAATTTATATTCATAATGTTCTCAAATGCTAATAAATCGGAATACAATCAATAATACACAATGTATTGTTAATAATAGTAATTTTAATTATAAAAATACCCCGATAATTGTTTACGTAAAAAAAATGAGATAACTACTTCTAGATTAAATATTATATATAAACTCTAACGCGTATGCCCTGTACACAATACAGAAAAAAATATTAAAAATATGAAGTAAATAATTAAGAAAAGCCGCCTATTATGGGATAGCGGCATTTCTGCTAAAAAATGCTATCTATTGCTTCCACCATGAATTTATTGCTCTTTGATTGAAAACTATTTAGTAGAAAATTCATTATTAGATCATGCCTATAGTCATTGTAAAAAAAAATTTGAGAATTTGGACGTCTTCAAGTTTTATTGAGATGAATCTTTAAACCTTGTTTATTATTTAATAAATAAATGTTTGGCAATAAATTCTTCATGTAGTGATAAAGTAAGATTGTACTAATAGAAAAATACGGGATATGTTGAATTGTTTAATTACAGAAGTTCGATTGATGATCGTAAAACCATAAGGCATGAAAATCGTAATATGAGATATCCAAGATATTTCTAATATGAAATATCCATGCGCCTATGTTATAGTGAAAATCGTTGCTAAAGAGTAAATATTATTGTACAATAATAAAAAAGATAACCGGAATGAATGTCGAGTGACTATTTTTACAATGCTTGATTTCAATTATCTGAAGATGAATTCTGAGTATAATCTATCGCACGCTCACTTTTCATGCACGCTGGTTGTGTTTATTTGCATTTTAGAAATATGAAATATAAAATTTTTTATTTGCAATATTGATTTTGCGTTTTACTATCGATTTCTCGGGGCATCCCATATTAAAAGCACAATTTTTTTGCGATTTGCTCACTTTTTACATTTCTTTAATTTTCAAAAAAAATAGAATTTGAATTAAATTTCATATAATGTTATCTTATAAAGTTTATTAAATTTCCTTCAAAATGACCTCTTATTTTTTTTAATTTTGCCCATAAACTTCTAGCATTTATTCAAAATGAATTTGGTATCTCATAATAGAGGCCCTTCCTTTAAATATCAGAGAAATAGAAAGATTATTAAATAGAAATAGAAAAATATATTTATTAAATATAACGCACAATGGATACAAATAAGATATACGACATATATAATATTTCGTATTTATATTTTGTATTTATATTTTTATTCCTGTTCCTAATACTTTTTATATGCAGGACTAAATATAACCCTAAAATCTAACATAAATTCTTTTATCGTTGTTTAACTATTCAATGATGTTGCAATTTATTAATGGATATCGCATTTATTTTATCTTTATCCTTTTTATTGACGATTCTATTCTAGTTAAACACAAACTGTTATTGATGTCTCTTTTAGCGAATCAGAGACGGTCAATATGTCGACGGCACTTTCGCTACCACTAAGCGCGGAACATACATATCGCGTAGAATTCTCGTGCACTTCCGCACCGCCTCCCCGAGATTTTGCCTCCAAACTATCGCCGCCACGAGCCACCGTCCGGGCTTACCTAACTTAGTCGGCGGCGGTGGGTCGCCGTCATTGCCAACCAAGTTTATGGCCCAGACCAACGCCCATAAACTGTACAAATGGTAAATCTACCGTAAGATCATCCCAGCCGAAAATGATGTATCGTAGGTTCCGCGGGACGTACGTACCCGAGAGCCGTTCGGCGCAGTGGTAGTCCTGCTTGACCTCCCTCCCTTAAAGAGCGTATATGTGTGTACGCGTGAACACAGAAGAGGATTCGATGGCGACGAGGAATGGTGGCGATCGGGCACGATATTCGCCATTTTGCTTCTTGGTTACGTTACACCCTTCAGCGGATACCTTCGAATGTCATCGAGGCATCCGGAGGGTCGTCTGTGTCTCGGCTAACGATATGGTGCGAGTGTCAGGCTCGAGGGTCAATGACAACCCATGACGAACATTTAGGATATTGCCTGCGTATGGACCTGACACCTGTGTGCGATCGTGTTGTTGTCATAGGACTATCGGCAAATGAAACATGTATTGGATGTGCTGAATGTGTTGATAATTGACAGTGTTAATTGAGCTATTGAATGAAATGTAAATAACATTTTTTTAATGTTTAGAAATAAAAGAACTTAATGTAATGTTAAACAATATTTTTTTATCTTAACATATTCTTTATGATTTTATTTTGCTCATAGCAATGGCTATTGTGGAATTTTAGATATATATTGCTTTTAACCCTTCGGCATCATTTCTAATGCAGCATAATTAGGATTTCTTTTATTTTGCTTTGCTATAAATTTTTATTAAAGATACGTCCAATTATTTGTTATACTTATATCCTTTAATGTCTGATATTTTAATATGAAAAAAATTGTTATATGTTAATTTTGTACAAAATTCATTATGTGATATTTTTACACAATATCTATATATATATAGTAAATAACAAAATGGTAGAGTGACATTGAAGGGTTTAAGTTTAGTTTCTAAATAAGTATCTAGAAAGTTTACTTTCTAGATAGAATCGTTTCACACTGCTATCAAAATTCGATTGAATTTTATAGAATATCCATTGATATTGCGGATTGGTATGCCACAGGACAAAAACGCTGAACGGATGTACGTGGATAGAACAAACGTGGATAGAACACTTTTTTTCAATGAATTTCGGAACTCAATCTTGCTCTTACAGAGGTTAAATGTAAATGGTTAGATTCATAATATAAGAACCAATCGCTCGGTGAACAAGCTGCATTCTGAAACTCATGGAAAAAAAAGTATTGCAACCGTTCTGTCCACGATGCATACATCGAGGATCGTTCGCGACCATTCGTCTCTCCTGAGATTTTAAATGTGTAAGTGTCATCGATAACAATACCACATAACATTCAGGAAATTATACATTTACGAAATGAAAAGAAGTCTCCTATATAGTTTAGAAAAATTAGTCGATATAAACCACGACTTTTCAGAATTTATTTCGATCATATTGTGAAATTGTTACGATACGCTGCCTCGATTGAAAAATGTCATTGTGATTTTAATTTCAATTGATGTGAGCGAATTAGCTTGTTTATCTTCTGATTTTGCGATTAAATATCGTTAGATATCAAATGATATACAAATGATACAGTTATTATTATTTATTTCATTACGAATATAAAAGTTATAACAATACATATTTTTATCAAAATTGGTATTTGAATATTTAACATGCGTGCGATCCTCTTCTTCTCATTGAAAAATAACTCTGATAGCTATCAAATGTATTTATATTTAACATAATATACAATATTTAATAAGTATATCCAAAAATAATAATAAATAACCGTTAATAAGTAAACATTTAATACTAATTAGAAAAATGAGATTCAGAAAACTAAAATTAGTTTAATTGATTTTGATTATATTACTTACTTGCTCGATTTCTACGAACATTAAATTGTGAATAATTATTATTATGATTGGAGACTGCTGAAAATGGCTTGAATACAGCCGAAACATTCAGTTTTTTATTTTATGTAATAGATTAGTAGATACGATCGAAATATATGTGTATACACATATATGTGTATTCGCATCAATTACGCGTATTGAGGTTTCTTAATTGCCCGTTTTTTATTCTATTTTTTATTTATGTTAATATTTCAAGAGCCAATTGAATTAGTCTTTTATTTGATTATATTAACCAAACATTTTGAATTATTTTACCAAAACTTTAATGATTATCGTCTAGGTTTGACTATTATTATCAAACTTTTTTGTGTAAAAAATTATTTTATTTTAAACTCGTTACTTGTAAAGATTCTAAACGAATAAAACTAACAGGGAGAATTAAGTGAGCGTAAATTGATGCAACGATGTTTTTATATAAAAAACTTTGGCACGTGTTACTTTTTTTTTAAAATACTAACGCGTGCTTCCGGTAACCGACTCATTCATATAACTATTAGTAGCGGAACCAGTGATTATGACGCTTTACATTGAAATACATCGTTAAATATAGCCTAGCAAATTTAACTGTGCCTCCGCGTGATAAATACCATGATGCTACAGGCGATAATAAAAGACGCGCCGCGTGCTGATAATATTGATCCACCTACTTACTATTTACGTGCTTGTAACAAAGGCGTCTCGATTGTTACAGAATGAACCGTCCCCTTCTTACCTCACTACCGGATTTAACTTCCCGATATCCACACCTGTACTTACCTGCACCTCAAGTGAGATGAACTGTACGTAATGGGACAACCCTTACTAAATCCATCATTGTAAGAAATCAGTCGGAGTTAATAATAGCATTCGGCTTTTGCTTTTGTGGTCTGCGGCCCATATTGTGGCACGGAGATCGCGGCGCGCGTGAGATTGGATAGGGTTCATTGAGCGGTGCCCTTTCGTATTATAACAGAGGAGATGCCCCTCTCTCTCTCTCTCTCTCTCTCTCTCTCTCTCTCTCTCTCTCTCTCTCTGTCTCTGTCTCTCTCTCTCTCTCTCTCTCTCTCTGTCTCTGTCTCTCTCTCTTCCATTTATTATAGCAATAATACACTTTCTTGATAAAAAGGATGAAATGCTTTCAACGGATACGCAATCAATACTTCTCATGACACATAGACTTGAATTGTAAATGAAAGTCACGTAGTTGCGTTTCAAACTCGTGTATATTCGCAGTTATCATTTTCAAATGTAATTACATGCCAATTATGTGTCAGGCGATAAACTCCGTAACGAACTCCGTTTTTAACTCTTGGAGTTACCGCGCGCGAAACTGTCTGGTCTATTACCCATTGAGATCGACTTGTACATATTATCATATACCCTTCACCTGTGGACCCTTCGTCAACGCGAAGGCGGAAAAAGCTGTGGATCATCGACATAAAACAGAAGTAAAGACCGCGAACGCGGGGAACATTGATGGCAGAGAGTGGGAACATACGATGCGGTCTCTCTCACTTTAGAGCGATCCTTCTTCAATCAATTCGATCTCTC
>NW_017259536.1:1290748-1322646 GCF_001594045.1 Atta colombica | reverse complement strand
CTCTCTCTCTCTCTCTCTCTCTCTCTCTCTCTCTCTCTCTCTCTCTCTCTCTCTCTCTCTCGCTCGCTCATCGTTATCACTCTATCTCGCTCTCTTTTTATCGCTCAGTTCTCTTCATCTCTCTCGTCACTCCCGTTCAGGCCGCTGCCGTTGTCCCGACGTTACTTCCGTGACGATGAGCTTCAATACGCGCCGATAGTCGCGGCGGGAAACCAACGAGCCTACCCAAAGTCGTCCATGGTTTCCACGCATCCAACCCAACCCAAGCCCGTCCTAGCTCAACCTGGAACGAGCGAACACACACACACACACACACACACACACACACACATACACACACACACACATAGAGGAACAGAGGCATATATATATATATATATATATATATATATATACATATATATATATATACGCATGGACGTAGCCACGTACAACGCGGGCACACGTGATGCTAGTGAACGCACACTCCCGCGCGCGAGCGCGCGCCCATCCGCTCCTCTGAAATAATAATAGAAGAATGAAAATGAAAGAAAACGAAAAAGTAATAATCTCGGGGATCTTTTAAAATCCATCGAAGCAAACGAAGCCGCCGGATTGTGTTGTGTGTTAGGGGCTTCTCTCTTTCCCCATTTTCCATCATCTTCCAGCACTATCTCGCCTCCTGTCCCTCCCGCTATCTCGACTCTTCTCTCGACGCTGTATTCCTATTTCCTTGTCTTACTTTTTCTCGTAGACCAAGCCCTTACATCCCGGCGCGGCAAGAAAAATCCAACGATGAGATATATAATCACATATTGATGTACAATGCGAATACGAACGCAGGTACAATGCAAGAAAAAGATGTGTCTATGATACATACATATGTATACATACATGCGTATGTATTCTGTATATGTATAGTGAAAATTTATATCTTTTCTTCTGGTGCATCCTATTTGTCGATCCATCGATCTCTCGGTCGGTTTATATAGAGCATCGTTGCACGACGATAAATTCCAACTTACGCTGATAAATTTTCTGCTCTGTCGCCGTCGCTCGAACTTTTGTCACGTAGAAGCATGATATGACAAAGTGATATATACACACATGCATGTACGCATATATACACACACTTATTATATATACGAAATACAAATTTACATTGTGTGGATTTTTACACTCTGAGCTATATATACAGTAATTAAATATTTAGAATCAATTCAAGTCAAGAATTTACCTAATTTTTCAAAAAAAGCTGCGGAAGGTAACTTATACATAAGTTTATTAAATTCATTGCAAATTCAAGAATCTTACGGCCTAATTTGAGAGAGCAAAGTTCATCGTCGATATATCTCTGTACCGTCGAAAGATCGGTTAAACCAAAGTCGCGAGAGGGCTACGCATTTGACGCATTAACACAGTAGAAACGGCTGGAAAGGGAGAGAGGAGGAGAGCGAAAGGGAACTCGATGTTCGACGGGAAACGTGGATGGCGGGCGGGAGGTTGGAGGCGGTTGACGGGAATCAGAGTAAGAGGAAGACATAAGGTTGGAAAGAGAGACGAGAGCAAACGGCGGCGAGAGAGAAATGGAGAGAGAGAGAGAGAGAGAGAGAGAGAGAGAGAGAGAGAGAGAGGGAGAAGCAGAGAGCGAGAGACCGGGTTTCGTTTCAGGGTGAGTCGAGGGGGGAGAGAGGGGGCACGGGATTTCACGGGAGGCTGATCACGAATGGACGCGTCTCCCGCAGCTCTGCCGCTGACAGCCAGGAATTGGAATTGCATCGGCGTCGCTCGATAGCCAGCCATCCCGCCAGTCAGGCAGCAAGGCAGCCAAACGGCCTAACAGGCAGAGAACCCGGCCGTCCACGAACGCTACTGTGCCTGCCTACGTAGCAACCGAATCCACTGCCGTCGTCGCGTTTCCTCGCGCACAATCCTCTCCGTCAACGATCCTTTCCGATAGATCTCTCCGCACTCCCAGCAGAGAGAGAGAGAGAGAGAGAGAGAGAGAGAGAGAGAGAGAGAGAGAAATGTAGATCCGGAGATCTATGCGAGATGGACGGACGGACTAGGTGCCGATATCACATCCCGACGGATCTCGAATCTGTGTGAATACATAGAAATTTACATCTAACACATATGTATTCGCATATGTGAAAGTAATATTAGATTGGAAGATCCGGCTGAGGATAGATTTAACAACGAGACGACCAATGTCTAACGCATTGAACGAGGAAATATTGATAAAATAAGCTTGCTCGAAACTTCTTTTTGATTATTTTCTATTTCCTTTGTCTTAAGAAAAAAAATAAGTTGATCTCTTTTACATTTGATGCTTAATTACAAAAGTTTTGTTATTTTATGTTGTTTTATTATCTACGTAAGTATTTTTTATTATATATTATTATGTACAATTTTAATTAATATACAAATAATATACAAATAATAATGATTATAACGGCAATAATATTTCTAGCAATATTCGTACGTACGTTAGGTATAGTTACACGGAAATTTAAAAATTTAGCTAGATATAGATCTAAAAATCATTTTGTAAGGATCTTAAGCATTATGAACAATGCTGCAAAATGTTTTGATGTTCTAGCAATCAATTTTGTCGCCTTACCTAATTATTTTGATGATGTAGCAACATTATTTTCAAATCTGTGTCTAATTAAATTTTTAGATTTTTCAGCAAAATTACTCTTTCCATATATATATATACATCGCGAGATAAAATTAATGAATCTCATTTACAGATCTTCACATAGCTACTATATTTTATGTACCTTAGAGTAAGGTAGCTTTCTGTTTGCCCTTCTCTGGAAACTCGTTATTTGGGTTATCGAGAATATATAGATGTATGCCATCGGACGGTAGGTAGGTAGACACGTTACGAACACGTATAACCCGGATTGATGCCGGTCCATGGGATCTCCGCGAAATACCAGAATACCCGCCTGCTCGCCAGTATTGTCGGACCTGTGTTTTCGAGGGGATTGGATTTTTTGATTTAGAGAGCATGCAGATGCCTATACTTCGTTCCCCGATTCAGTGCCGATTGCTATTCCACGCGCGGACTCGAATTTAACGCTGTAAAACAGACGTTATCCTACGATTACGAATGTGAGTACATGAAAGAAGCTGAAAAGACTTGTAGAAACGCCAAGTTAGCCAATCATTATTTTTATCATTTTTTTTTATGTGACAATTTAGAAGACGATTAAAATTATATGAGAACATAAAAAAATCAGCATACATTTTACTAGTTTAATGGAACATTGATTTTTATTAAAACGCATAATGTCAATAAAGGGGTAATTTCTTTAGTCCGTTAAAAAATAATGTCTTAAGATGTGTAAAGATAATCACTTCACGAGAATGTAGAATGCTCGTTTCCGGCACAAGCGTTACGAAACATCGAATCAGAAGATGGTTGTAACGTGGTAACGACCGTAAGGCTATAACCATTGTCGGAGGACGAGAAAAAGACCCTGGGGAACGCGGATGCGTGCCATCATTTCTCGCCCTAACAAGGCCTCCCCCTCGTTGCGTGTAGAAGCCACGCCACGTATCAGCCATGCTAAAAACTACAACCCCCTTTCGCCTTCACGATCATTCTCGACTCGCCCATGTTCAATCCCTTGGCCGACCACCCCTACGTTCGTGTCGATGGTCCTAGAAAACGGTCTCACCTCAATGCTAATAACGCGCTGATAGTACGAGCAACACGCGGCTGCTCCCACAGAAAACGGGGACCCCCTAGCCGTTCTTTCTTCAACCCTTGGTGTATCACCACGCTTTCCTACCCACGTGTTCGCCGCACTCTCCGTTTACCCCTTTTTACAACACTTCCTCTCCTCTCACGATATGACTTATATCCACGGGCGATGTTGTTCCACGACATAATCATACCGTATCGAAACGTAACTTTGCTTTCATTCTTCTCGTCGCGTAATAATCGACGAGCCGCGACGATCGGTGTCATGATACGGGAGGGAGGAGAGGGAGGGGAGAATCCAAAGCAAGGGGTACTTAATTTTCATGAACTCGGGACGCAACCCCTTTATATAAACGATTCTTGAAAGGGATGTTGACCATTACGAAATAATAAAGTCTCGTAATGACGATCTTTTGAACGAGTGACACTGAATCGAGTAGACAAAACTTGGCTGAAGAAATTAGAAATAGGTTTCTTCCAGAATGGATGAGAGTATCAAAAATTTCAAAAATTTATTTTGTAGTTTGCTAAATATTTGTTCATATTAATCTCACGCATTATTCTCTACGATATTCTCTACATAATTATGTAGATTCCTTATAAAAAAATACTATTGAATTAAAGAAAGACTATTACAACAAATAATGTACGATATTAAATTGGAATGATTTTTCCAATTTTATCCAATCATTTTTTTTTCATGAATTCAATAGTATTTTTCTGTAAGAATTTTTTAATAGTAAGTAATTTTAAGTAATTTTAAAGTATTTTGCTTTAATGTTCCTCTGTCATACATTTTCTTAATGACTATTTCTTCAAGTTCTATTGCAAATCTTCCGCACGAGTAAGTAACCAAAAATTAGGTTAAGTTATTTACGGATCTTGTATTATGTGATGGAATAAATAAAAAGTTAGATGTATAAAGCACATCGTAAATCACTTTTACGGTTCACGGCGATAAGCTGTAGTGTAAAAGCGGCCGCCATTTTCAGATATTCGGTGACAATTCGAAGAGGTCTCTTCACCGGTATACTTACATTCACACGCACACACGCTTCCGTCTGCGCGTGGTTAAATAGACGAGTACAGTAGAGGGGCAGAGAAATAAAGATGGGTACCGGAACAGGCCGAAGGGCGGAGATTAAGGGTCGCCGAGGAGATGAGTTTGTTAAAAAGGCAGAAGCGGGCCAGTGGCACGCATCAGGGACATCAAAGCGACAAGACGAAATGAAATCCAACCGTCGCGTCGCCACTCCGCACGGAGAATCTTCTCTTCTCGTGTCCTCATTCCCGTTCCTTTATTCGCTTCCCTTTTCCTCGGAGTTTCGTCCCGCGCGACGCGATGTCTTTCTTTTTTATCTCTTCATTCTTGGTTTCTTCTTTCTGCTCCTTCTCTCTTTTTTTCTCCTTCTCTCTGTTCACGTTCTGTTGAGGTACTTCATATCCGTTCCACCTCTAACCCGGTGCAAGCGAGTAAAGGAGGCGGAGAAAGCAAGGGTAAGACCGGAAAGTGCGCGAGGAGGGGTAGGACTGGAACCCTTTAAGGGAAGAACGGTGGGCACAGCGTCATCTCTCTCGTAATTTCAGCTCCGTCGTTTCTAAGGCGTTGCTCATATTTCTCTCTCTTTGCAATAGCATGCAGACCAGAGTAATTAATCGTATGTTCGTACTTACTTCTTGACCGTCGAGTAACGCGCAAATTTTCCTTATTATAACGTCGACAAACAGCAGAAGATGAACTAAAGTACAAATATTTTAAAGAAAACTCTAAAGAAGATGGTCCTATTTTTCGCCTCTTTTATAAAGTAATGCTGATATTTTTACAAGTTGCTTTTACAATTATTATAATATTATTATTGTCACATGATACTGTTAAACTACTGTTTCGAAATGAGCGTGCTAAATAACTGAATTGAATACTTTCGTATCCAATTTCAAACGCAGTTCTTTGATCCGCTAAAACTTCCGAACAGCAGTCGCGCGGAAACCTCGCATATCCATTGCGAATTCATTCCGTGGCGCAATATTCTCTTCAAGCCTCGGTTTATCGAGTAATTCGATTACGTAAAAAAATCTTACGAAGATTCGCAAAGTTTTATCGTCGTCATTGTCATTGTCGTTGTTGTCGCTGCAGCTAATAAAAGTCGGCAGTTACTTCGTGGACTAAAGCTGGAAAGCGAACTCTCTCCGCTCGATTCAAATTTCCTCCGGAGACACGATCAGATCATAAATATGTATCTGTTCCCTAAATTCATGGAAATTCTTTAATTGAATTATTTTGGTTTTCCGCGAGGCAGTACGCCCGTCGGAGGAAAGAGAAACGAGTAGTCCACAGGAAAAGCCGTGTGGGAAGCACGCAGCTTCAAAATCTTCTTAGACGGTAGCAACTTTAGATTGGCGCAGCACTAAGATAGTATTATTTAACGATATATAATTTCACGTCTACCATTATTTTGCGAAATACACGTCAATAATAAATAAACCAATAAATCATTATTATAATTCAGCAAAATGAATCCTGATTCCACAAAAAAATGAGTATATAATTTTTTAAAGTCTAAATTTAAAATATTTTTAAATTCGTTCATGCACGCTCTTACGATCGATAGAAATATATAAATGACAAAAATATTTGTAAATAAAGTATACAATTTTTTCTATCTATACGATATCAGTCATTTAAACGCTTCTTTATAAATATTTTTTACATATTTATAAATTATATATTTTTTATTTATTAAACTATAAACTATAGGTAACTGCGAATCACTCAGAGTTTATTTTCGTCATGGCATTATTCGTGGCATATTTCTAATTTCTTCGAGGAGAGAACGCGTGATGTCCGTTAGGTCGTAAGCTAATCTCTCGAGGGCAAGTTAGTTCATGGCATTCCGCGAGTACTCGTGGCATTTTAATATCTTCAGTGCGAAAGGGTTAGCACGCATAAGAGGCAACGACGTGAACACGAAAGGGACGACGACGAGTTAGCGGGTGACGACGGTGATGAGATAGAAGAGAAAGTAACGAGATAGGCTTGAAAAAGCAAGCGAGCCTGAGCTGTGCCGACTTTGTCTAATGACTTGTTACCAACAACGCTGTCGTAACGAGGCCATCGAGTAAGTAGCAGCGGGTGTCGTATTTTTGCGTGAGTGAACCATTTCGAAGGGACAGTCGAGGTTACTTACGGAGGGATGAGGTTGCTCGGGTTACGTATGAGCGCTCTTTTGCCCTGCCGATTAGATATACTCGTCATCTAAAGGCCAACACTAATAATACTTGTGTTTACTTCGTTTATATATTTCGTGGCAACGGATATTTTATATGAATCTTTTACAATAATAGAAATAGTTTATGACAGTTTTATCTTCACAATTTTATTTATTATATACACAACGTATTATTTTCAAATTTTACATTGCGCCAACGAAAAGGTGATATTTTTAACGTGTGGTAAAGTTTTCTCTTTCCCTTCTTTATTTGTTGCCTTTTTTATCACCCTTGTGCTTCTGTGCTAGAAATCTACGCGTCTCTATAGCAACCCGTCGTCACTGCAGGCAGACAAGAGACCGATTACCTATACGCACACCTACATACTTGGAAACATGCGTGCACGTACTTACCGGATATTACGCATGAAATAGCTTAGTTTAAGAAATTGCAGCGTGAAGCATTAAAAAAGCATAAAGACAATTACGATGTTACTATATAAAATCTCGAAAAGTTCACAAATGCTGAAACAAATTTTAATTATGTTGAAAGTATTGTATCTTGTTAGTACATAATCTAATAAGCAGTTTTTACATGATTAATGTATCTTTTAAAATTATCATGCCAGCATTTTAATATTATTTGTTGCAACTAAACTAAAAAAAAATCTGAGCTGATTAAGTAAAGAGTTATTTAATTTCATTATCAAATATAAAATAGTAAATACAAGTAATATATAATAAAATCAACAAAATAATAATCGGATAAATTTGTAAATTTATAGTAATATATTCGTATCTTACAATAGAAATAGCTGAGAAATAGCATCTTCTCATCACCTTTTTAATTTTTTACGTTATTTTTATTATAAATTATATATGTGCACTTATTTTTAAATAACTTATTTTATATGTTGTACAATAATTTATTTTACATACAACTATACAGATATATACAACAATAAAAATTACATATAAACTTAATATTTTTAGTTTTTTTCTGTTTGTCATTTAACGCTATTGCACTTTTCGAGCCGCTTGTGGACGCAGTAGGGTGTAACTAATGCTTTACCAATTGTGAAATCGTGGCATTAATATTAGGTAACTTAGGCAAAATGCCGCGTGCTTGTAACACCCGTAAATGGCATAGTATAGGTCGAACAGCGCTGAGGGGAAAAGCCCCCTGATGAATTGTCCGCACGTGTCTACCCACGTACCGCCGCCTAATTACATGCTGATCATAGTGACTACCTATACCATCCCCTGAAATGCGAAATTGCCTATTGTCCACGGTTTCGCGGTCAAAACGACCAGCGGCCTACAATCTACAACTATAGTCTAACTCTTGATACGCGCCAAATGGCATTATTACTATTTCCATAATGTCTATTCCAAGAATTTCATTCTCATTTATGCTTCCGCGATATAATTATTATCAATTTTCTATTAAACGAAAAGAACATTTTTTTATAATTTTCTCGTACAATTTCGCTCTTCTAGAATAAAAAATTAATAATATAGAAAAAAAATTATAAAATAGTAAGAATTAAGGCAAATAAGAGTGTAATGCGGTTGTTGGAGCGTGATTAAATAATATTGTTATTCAGTACAATATTTAATTAAATATATTTCCATACGAACGTTTTGACTTTTTTTATCATCAGCGTTACTACAGATCTTCAAAAATATGAAATATCCCTCATGTATCAAAGGCAACCACTAAAGGATTGAATGAACCTAAATGAGGTGCATGAATTTCGTTGTAATTTTATACAATTTTTCATTAAATGGTGAAAGATGTGATTACAAAAACAAATAAATTATAAGAGTATCGTCCAATAGTATCGTCCGAATTCGTGCAATAATCATTATAATAGATATATATCAATAGAAGAAAATATATGTTAGTCAAGGCACGACAAGTTAAAACTGAAGAACATAAATTGATTATGTGAAATACAATAATATAAAGAAAATGATATAAGAAATTACACTAATATGTATTTACACTAATATATATTATAATTTATGCATAAAGTTAAATAACTGTACTTATGACTCTTAATTACAAAAATTTATTTTATATTTTATTCTTTGGAACAATCCAGTCGACCATCTAAAAGTAACAATATATAACATCTACATTATAATTTCGCACTGAACAATGTAACTACTATATAACATCTTTTTGTATTACATTTATATTACATTTATATTGTTAAATGTGAAATTACAACATAAATTTTATGTTACTTTTCGTTGATATCAACAAGAAATATATGCAACAATATCTTCACCTACATTTTCATGGATCTCTGGTACTGCGTGAAAAATGGACAGCATTTGGGAAAGGCGATCGGTTCGACCGATCGACATTTATTTTTATCTCACCCTTAAAATTGTCCATCGTGGCGTGAGTCGTGGATTGATGTGTTTGCTGGAGCCGCTGATAGATGGAGGCGTCCGTGTTGTCGGCGCCCTTTCTACCCCCTTAACATAGACAAATGCTTCCTACCCACCCTAACAAATATCTCCTAGATTTATTATGCGAAACCACCCCGGCCTCGCCGCGCAACGCCACGCCACGCGACGACTACGTTCCTGAAAGTTTCGAGAGCAAAAAATTGGCGTTCTTTCGTGCGCACTCGTGCGTGAGAGTGGCAGACACGCTACGAGAAAGGCTGGCTCGGTTTTTCAAGTTCACGACAAATCTGATAATGAATTTTATTCAGGAAAATCGCATTTTTCCATCGCATCATGTAATTCGTATTTGCTACTTAGAATAAGTCATTTTAAAGCACTACAATATTTTAATAAATTAAAAATAAACATTACTCTCTCTAAAAGAAATCAATATTTGTTGATAGTCGCTCATAATACTAATGGAAATGCAGCCACGGTTTCACGAACCGGTATTAAAAGTTGCTAATAAGCGTCCGCTGTTACCCCGATTTAATAATCGTCTCGAGTAATATGACCAAATTGAAAATTGATTACAAACGGGAGCGCTAACTTTAACGCGACGTTGCAACTCTTTCGTTTTCCTCTGTGCCAAAAATGTCGATAGAAAAAGAGATCCAGCAGCATTAAAATAAAAATTAAAAAAAAAAGAATGACGAGTGTAAATCAGCCATCAGCCGGTGGTTCGGAGTTCATTATCATTACTCGCGGTTCGCGTGACGCGACACATGGTAAAAGCGCGGCGGATGACAACGTCGCCGCTACCTCCGCAAATTATAGTGGATATAAAAGCGCGGCGAAATGATGCTACTGAACGAACGAATAAACGAATGAACGAACGGGTCCGGCAAGCGGATGGACAGACGGATGGATGGACGAATGAACGTAGGTGCAAACGTACATACGTGCGCCGGCCCGGCGAACAAAACGCGTCAGCCGATCTCGTCGCATATTTGTGGCTCCGCTATCCGGTCGTAAATAAAGTCCCGGTAAAAACAAAAACACGACGAAATAACGAACAAATGTACCCATCACTTCTGGTACATAAACCCGTATAGCTGTGTGTGCTCACCCTGGGGTGCGACGCCGGTGGTGGTCGCGCGCGAAACCACGAGAGCGCGCATTCGGGACACGAGAGAACGAGAAAGAGAAGAGATAAATTCGCGAATAGTGCACGACGCTCGTTCAATCGAGTGTCGCGCTCGATATGGTTCCTTTATTACCGCACGAGACAACTCGATCTTGAGATAAACATGGGACATATTTCCTCATGTCTGTAGCATGTTCAATTTTGTTTTATTTTAATGATGCTTGGATAATTATTACATAAATATGACTTTTTATTAAATAAATTTAATTTACTGATATAACATTATTCTTAAAAATAATAGAGAGTTTTTGCAATAATATGAATTCCAATCCGGTGAATGCTAAAGTTCACTCCTTTTTTTAATTAATTGTTAAGAAGAAGATAACCTGATCTTAACGTATCTGGATAAATGATATTGCAAGAACTCTCTATTAATTTTCACTCGGTGACGGTACGAAGTGATAAATGATACGAAGTGATAAATTTTAATAAATGCTGTAATTGATCTTCAAACTATTTTTAGTAAATATTAAATCATTAGCATGTAATACATTTTTTGTCATATACTACATCTGTATTTATTATATTAATCTGCAAACCTGGTATAAATTACCACGCTTTTATTTATAGTATTTATATTCTTCTTTAGCTACCATAATCATTTTTTCGTGTAGTATATATGAAAGAAAAATGTGATTAGTGGACATGACCCAATTATTCGAAATGACAAAAAAATTTAAATATTAAATTTTTAATGAAACTTACTTTCTAAATAAGTTCGTCTTATTAAATTTTTATAAACAAATTTAGAGATTTACACATCATTAAATCTTAATATTTAATATTTTTTTTTGTTATGTCGACCCAATAATTGATTCGAATCATGTCCAGTACCATTTATCTTATAAAAGCTAAATTTACTTATCTTCCGATATATCGCGTGTTGCATCAACATATTGGTCAGTATGTCAGATTATTTTATAAATGTAATATCTTTTCTAGCAGGTATTATATTTATAAAATTAATCGATTGATTACATTTTATAAATGTATTGCCTTCTCTAATAGGCGAATTGCATTTATAAAATAATCGACGTCTGACAAATTGTTGATGCAACTCACGGTATGTTTGCTGTTACGTTAACGTAACGTTCTAAATGTGTTCGTTTCTTGTTTTATCCGGTCGATGTTATACTTAGTACCTCATTTGAGTTTAATATAGACTGTATATATAACTCTAAACTTTTATATAGATTTAACAGAGTAACAAGAAAACAGCGAAAAACATTAAAATTAACAAATGAGGAATTTGCAGATAAAATTCTGCACTTTGAAAGAAAAACTGATAGCTCGTGAAAAAATAAAACTGATTACATTCGCAATCGCTTACGATCATTTACTGCGGATTATAAAATAATAATCCATCGAACTGGTTCTTGCCTCATCCCCATTGAAGAAAGAAGCTGTTCGAAGGAAGAAGCAAGCACGATGCTGTTCCATCAGCCGGAATTCCATCGGACGATCGTGCGCGTAGCCGGGGACACTCGCGTCGTCGGCCAATAAAACGAGATTCCCGCGGATCGGCGCAGGGAAAGATAAATTGCGGTATTCTTGGATAGCACGGACGCGATATCGGTGTATATTTACGAGCGGTGGGTGCCATGGCGGGTCGCGACGGAGCAGAAAGCGACGCGGGGGTTGAGAAAGGCGGCGGCGGTGGCGGCGGATGACGGTGGCGCGGTTCAGGGGAGATGGTCGACAACGCTTCTTGCGAGACGGAGGCCCCCGGGCCGTGCGCCGCTCAAAAAACATTCAAATTAATTCCGCCTGGCTTGTTCCAATGATGGCGGCCAATGTTGTGCAACATAAGACGAGACCCCGCCGCGTCGGTCTCGTCCGTGCGCGATGCGATGGTAGAACCTACTCACGTACGGCGCACACGTGTGCGCGTGCACACGCGTGATCCCCCGCATCTATGACTATGTATTATGTATATGCACGTACGTACTACGTATGTATCATCGATGTACCTGCCGTGTCGGTGTACATATCCGCGATGTATACGCCGAAGACCAGCCCCCTGACCCCTTTCGTCGTTGTATATATCGGTGCTCCCTTTTCTCCCGCTACCGCTTCCTTTTTTTTCTTTTTCTCTCTCTCTCTCTCTCTCTCTCTCTCTCTCTCTCTCTCTCTCTCTCTCTCATTTTTCTTTGCCGCTAGTCACTTGCTCCGCCGCGCGACGACCATCTACCTATCTCATATACGACACGGGACTCGGAACCGTGTTGGTAACAACGTTCCCGGGAAGAAGCTTCGAAAAGAGGAGAATTTTCTCGTGCTCGCTTCCTCTTTTTCCCTCTTATTTGCCCGCACGTCCGTCCTTTTCTTTTGCGTCGAATTCCACCGTTCTACTTTGCATGTCTTTGCAGAGAAAAGGACTCGGCCGGGGTGAGCTTCCTTGCAGGATACAGAGAGGCGACCGGAGGGAGACTCGGAGACGGCAAAGGGGTTGGCGGAGAAAAAGAGAAACAGAGAGGGAGAGAGAGAGAGAGAGACAAAGAGAGAGAGAGAGAGAGAGAGAGAGAGAGAGAGAAAGAGAGAAAGAGAAATGATAATCCATTCGGCGGTCATAACGCAGAGCCCGGCACCGTAAAGCTCACCAGACAAGAAATACGGCCAACCAACCGGCCTCTCTCCCTCTGTTTTCCTCTCTTTCTCCATCTCTTTCCATGGCCTCTCGCCCGTCCTCCTCTTTACTCCTTTACTCCGCAGCGAACTTACCCCTGGTTATATGCAAACCGCCATCGTTCCCTCCGGGCCAGTCATAAACTTACTGAATTATATTATACGCGGACCCGCTGCCTCTCTGTCCACCCCGTCTTTCTTCCCCCCTTTGTTCCCGCGATGCTCTTCACTGGTCTATCTTTTCTTTTTTTTCTTTCCTTTTTTTCTTATAAATCCCGTAGCAAGTCGCAACAGGGTGAACGACGTCCTTTAGAAACCAATGGAATGCTAATAAGACGAGACTCTGTCGTGAATACCATTCATTCATTGTTTCAGACTGCTGTACGTATATAAATTGAAACGACAGTCCACCTTGTAAAATAAAAATTATAGCTTTTTAATAAGTAACAGAGAGAGTTGCTTATTAATCGAATACTATTTATAACAATGTAACAATTTTTTTTATAGATCATGTTCAAATCATTTCCACAAAAGCGCTCAGTAAGCTCAGTTATTTTTTTTTAAACATTTTTTTAACATTCATTTTAAACATATTTTAGTTGTAATCAATTAAAAGATTTATATATTATTTATTTATTCTAATTATAAATATAATTTATTATATATTCAAACGAAACTATTTTCTGTGTACAAAATTTCTCGTGTACAAAAATATCTTATGCTTTGATCGATTTGATCGACGGATTCAAAGGCGATTTATAAATTTGCCGTGTGTTCGTGCCTCGTTTAGCTTCGATTTTCCGCGAGTTAATTCACGCCAGGCGCCACAAGTCGATGCATGATGACATCGATCGGTTCACTCTCAATGTCGTCACTGCGACGATGGGCGAGAAGCAGCGGCGACAAGCAGAGGTCATTACTGAATGCAAATCATAGTTTGGCGCGATCGATGAGTTTGCACGGTGTCCCACGAGCGAACAAGCGAGTGAGCGAGCGAGCAAGCGGCGTGCGTAACGCCGTTTAACCGTTTAGGGGTTCGTGGCGCTTCAACGGGGTGAGAATCGGCCGCCACCCGACTCGACACGCGCCTCGTTGCCCGTCGTGTCGATCAGGCTCTTTTTTCCTCCTCGTCGCATTTTAATAACCACGCCACGTAACCACCCTCCTTTCACGTGGGCGTCGACGTGCTTATCAGCGTTTATAATATCCAGAAGAAGTAATACACGAGGGAACAACTTCGCGGCAACTTCATAGAGATCCGTCGAAGCTAATGTCCCATTAAATCCAACACCGGGGAATGTCTTTAGCAGAATCTATTAAAAGAGACTGGTTGAAGGAATCGTGATGCGACAGCCACATCGCGTTGAAGATCGTTTGATTTTCAAGCCAAACTCAAACCTGAGAAGAATAAATAATCACGGATATCGCACTTTGAATCCTTGAGATATTTTGATGCCTTAACCGACAAAATTCGTAGCTTTATGGATAAAATATAATTTGATAGTAAAAAAAAAAATTAATTTAGCATTAATTTTTTTTATTAATAAAGAAAATAATCTACATTTTGAAATTTCTCACAATTGGTACACACAACAAACGTCGTATCTTTCTGCAAGAAGAGACACATGCGCCTATCATTCAGACACACTCATCGCCGATCATACTATAAGCTATCATGAGCGAACGGGATAGGAAAATCTCAGCGGATTGAGTCGTCATCATTGTTCTCAGTTTCAGGACAGAGTGTATCAAATCGCGCATTATAATTGGAACACTGGCACGGCACGTGGCGGAGCAACGAGCGCGCGATCACAGTAAGACCTGCTCGTATATTATTCCTACGGAATCATAACTCCGAGTTTCGATATCGAATCGAATTACACGGCGATCGTTGGCCGAAGAATGAATTTGGACGAGCAGGCGATGAATCGGGCAAGGGATGGGCCGGAGCCGTCTTCGCACGCTTGTGTACGCACGCGAGTGCACGCGCGTCGAACGATAATGCGTTTTCGCGCCGTTGCAGCCGCCGATCGCTTCTCGTTGACGATATGCGTGTGCATGTGCGCGTATATATATATATATATATATATATTATACTATATACCAGCTCGTTCTTTTTACGTGTCGCCCTCCTGCTGCATGACACGAGCGGTCACGTGCCTCCGGTAACTATCCCCACCCACCCTGGTTCACCCTGTCACCAAGCCACCCACTTTAGACGCCCCCGAGAGAAATCCCGGCCCGACCTACCCTCGTCACCTCCGCGACGAGCTTTTTCGCTCGCTTTTATGTCCTCTTGGTCCTTCTTTTTCACCCTCCTCGCAGCTGATGCAGAGCGCGCGCGTCCGTCACTTTAATAAAAACCTACTTACCTCCCCGGCGGCGCCGCGAATGAGAACGTGGCGCGTGTCGCTTGTCTTTGCGCGAAATTATCGTTGGACGATACCGAGCGATGTCAACGATCCCTTCAAATATGATATAATTGTATAAAGTTCATGGTACATACAAAAAACGTAATAGAGCAGTAAGATGTAAGCAGTAAATTGATCAATACCAGATTATTACTTAAACTGACTTTCTATAATACAATAATCCATTATCACTCATACTAATGGTAAATCGGAATTGAAATAAAGCTTAGAACATTTACATCCAGAATAAATTATATTAGATCGTTACGTCATCAATGTTTCAATTAATCAGAAGGCTAGTTCTCAGGGCAAATAACAATACACTATGTGATTAGTCATAACGTAATCTAAGTTTCAAGTTGTTAGAAATAGAATTTGGCCACCTCTACTGTCATTGATTACTGATTGATTATTGTCGCCTTATAACGCACTACTCGCTTACAATTCACTCCTCCAACTTCTAATTATTAACGGCTTATTGTAGAAAGCTTAAGTATATGTACATAAATGTAAGATATAAATCAAGAGCAATAATTATACCGGGAATTCTTTTTACGTCTATATCCGAGAAAAATGTTATATAATTGACACATATTTCATATATGTCAATTATATAATTATATATGAAACATTTTTTTCTGGGTAAAATCTACAAAATTTATAAAATCTTGTTAATGTGTTTACTATCCTTATTGCAAACAAATTATTACTAATATTGTTTAAACAAAAGTCATGAAAAATAAACACCTTTTATCCAGACGATCGAATGTCAACACGAAGAATTTGCGAGGCTGTGATCAACGATCAAAGATTGTTCCACGGGTAGTTTGTTGCGCGCTCGTTTGATGAGAGGTACCAACTCCCGATCGTTTTGTCACTCGCAATTCCGTCGTCGCACGTCGTTTGCATAAGCAAGCGTCAACAGGCGAGAGGACATACAAAATGCGAAAATGCTATACGATACAGCCGGACACGCCGACTAGCGCCGTTGAACTTTAATATTACAAAAAGCTGTAATCCGGCGAGCGAACTACCTGGAGCGTTAACCTCGGGCGCCCAATTTATAAAAATAACGATGAAATTACTGTTGCGTGAAGTGTAGCGTCATACAGGACACCGATGCACCGGCGTTGCATCGCGCGCGAAAGGATGACGGCTATTCGGAGCGAGGAGAACGGGACGCAGGGGGAGGGGAGGTTGGCTGGCCACCGGGGGGGTGGGTTGGGACACGGGTTGATGCAGCGTTGCGCAAGGGGCGCCGTGATGTGCGTTTTGTCCGTCATCGGCTACCGGACCAACGGGGCATCGTTGTTTTAGTCCGCGCTCGTGTTTTACGTTCGAAAAAATATGCGCACTGGCACGTGAACTAATCGGTGGTAATAACGAAATCTCGAATCCGATTAATTAAAACGGCAGACGCGCGGCGCCGCTTCGAGAAAACGAGCTCTTGGAATTCTTCCGGTTGTACGTATATGTGTGCACCGATAGCACGTATCGTCTCCTATTGCGCCGTGTCCGATCCTCTCGCAGCCTCCCCCTCCTTCCCCCCTCCCCCGTTTTCCCCCTTTCGCTCTCGTTTTTCCGGAGGCGCTCTCCCGGAATAAATAACCGCGAAAATGTTCGTCGGAGATGAAATTAATTTTTTTTTTTTTTTATACGCAGCAGGTTTCAAGAGTGATGCAATTTGCGTTATTGTGTATTAATAGCATTAGTGGCCTTGCGAAAAATTCCGATTCAATTATGAAACATCAATTGAGAGAAGCAGCCACGTATCCAGCTCGTCGTTACAATGCGATAAAATTCGGTGTGATGTTTCCATCAGCTTTTTATAAATTGGCTGTCTAACTGATCAAAGAACTTCGCCAATGAATAAAATAGATACAAATGTAATTTTCTACTAGTAATTTATCTATCGCGCATACATTTGTTACTACTGATCAAATAATTAAATAAATTATAGAATACAGCGGGAATTTTTGGTCATTTTTCGCGATAATGTTCATGTTTCTGAATATTGAATATTGAACATATTGAATATTGAAAGATTGTGCTTTTACTCAAGAAGCAATCATGTTTATATAAATTTATAATTGTGGTTGAAAGCACGTTACTGCAAAGAGATATTTTTTGCTGTCGTAAATTTTCATGTTACTTTAAGTTGAAACTAAATAACCCCGTCTGGCCTTACTCTTAAAAATAGCGATGTCTATACAATAATTCTCTCTGTCTTGGCGTTAATATTAACACCAATATGATTTTATCATCATTCAGTGTTGATATAAATTACTAGAGATTTGAAATCCACACCAAGTTAGTGTCATCCATATCATATTGGTGTTTATATTAATACAATGCAGCGAGATGAATTATATAGATTTCGCATGAGTGTTAAGTCCCACATCATGGCTGCAGGCTGCTGTGAAATACACATCGATATTTTTTATGTTATGAATGTTATATTATTAATTAATATAATACCGATCATCAAATAAAACAAGTTTGCCAGCATTGATGCCATTTTTGCAGACGATCAAAATAAGAACGTGAAGTATGATAGCGTCGTTACGTATAATCATGAAGGGAAAAAGCGACGTCCAAGCGAGCACGTGTTTCGGTCCTCGCTGTTATTAGATCACGATGAATCACAGAAGGAGACGGTTTTCCCCGCGCATCGTTCCCAGAAAGATGGAAGGGTCCACCCGACAACCATTCGACTTCTACATCGTCCTCCTGCACCACCACCTTCTTCTCCTCCCTTACCTCCGCAATCCTCATCGAGCCGATGCTAACAATGTTTGCAGATATATTGCGTCTCACGCATCACTTGCTCCGCAAATTGTTTTATAAACAGATTATAGCGACAGCCGGGTCGCTACCACCGTAACGCTGGTAATATACCCCGAGACCAACCCCCGCAATCCTCCCTCAACCGCTACCTCGCACACGCGGACCATTTCGTGCTCACAACGACAGCGGCAACAGTCCTCAGTGTGAATCTTCTCCACACAATTGGAGAAGAAATTATATCCTGCGTGACTTTAAACCTGTATTTCAAACGTGGAGTAAACGTGGAAATTCTTTTTGAAATTCTCTTCATTACGAATTATCCTTGTATATATCGTATAAACAAAATTTGTAACGCTTATGTAGATTACATGAGTATTAATATAGTAGGCTGTAAAGCTTATTGTATCGAAAAATTTTTAATAATGTTACAAAATTGAATAATATGTACGCGTTCATGATCATTATCGAATAAGTCGCTTTGCGTATGATTCGATGTTATAAACATACTCGATGATAATAGTACACGGCAATTTACGTTAAAACGAGTTTAAATTGGATTAATACGTATTGTAACTCTTGCGCTCAATGCGGGTTACATCGTGTAGTGCAGCGCGCGTGAGGCAGAACCTCTAATAACGGAGTATTGGATATCGATAACGCGATACCAGTTTCACGAAAACAAGCAGCTGTACAATATGCAAAAATTTCCATTGGTTCACGATATAAACCAATATAGTCATATCTTCCTTCCTGATAGGAAAGATTGGTTTTGAAACTGTTCATTAAATTCTGAAGAAATAAAAAGTTAATTCACCCGTAAAATTTTGTTTAAAGAACGAACACATTGCATAAAAAACATACGAAAATTAAAATAATTAAAATAATATTAAATAAATTTAAAATTTTTATTCATATTTCCAAATATATATTTTCTACATTTTGCATCTAAAAATTTTAGATTTACATTCTCAATGCATAATTCAGTTCACAAATGAAATGGCAGACATTTTTTAAAAACGTTGTATTTCAAAATTACTAACTATGCGACGAATCTTATAACGATAGGATAATTTAGATAAAAAAATATTTTTAACAAATGCGAGAGATAATATAATTACTAATAATATATTCTGGATATTTTGGGAACGATTGAAGGGATGATTGTAGCTAGTTAGGTGCCGACAAGAGCGCATCGAATTCCTAGTTCCGGGAATGGGAAAAATCTGACGGAATCGGTGAACGCGGCTCATTGGCTTGGTAATAGCGGTTACCCATTGCACAGAGCGGAACGCGGTCCTTATTGCGGTGAACCTGAGACTTAATGGCCTGTGACCCAGGCACGCCGCCGCTGCTTCAGTATACAGGGCGTTCACTAAGAGAGAGTGCACGCCGAGAACTTAGTTATTCCTAGGAAGCCGGAAGAGCTAACGTCTCCGGCACCGCGACGCGCCTGCCGGGCGTCTCCGGTCGCGTGGCTTTATGGTCCCGCATAATCCTCCCTTCACGATCGAAATGGCTGTATCTCCTGCGTCCTTTGGCAAAGCTTTCCTGAGACATCGTGAAACATCTTTCATGCATCGGCGATTATATTTGATTATTTGTACTGTATGCAAAGTTGCATTAAAGATTACAGAAGACATGTATCATGTCTTTCCTTTATTTCAAGAGTGACAATTGATTTTGAGCTTAAAAAAAATCAAATTTTTTAAAAGAAGGGAAAACGTTTTTTTTGCTTGACAGAAAATAATTGATGAATAATATAATAGTGATAAAAAGAATATACTCTTAGATACATTTGTCATTTCGTTTCACAATCCTTAAAAAAGACATTCTTTACGATAATTTTGATATTCTACAAAATTAAAATCTAGAACAATTCGAAATCGAAAGTAATATATCTCGAACATCACCAACAATTTATATTTACTTTTATCAACTAAATTAAAAAAAAGCAATTTCTTTTCCAAACTGCAATCATCAAAATATGTTTATCGTAAATGTTCTCTGAAGAATTTTTCTTTTTATTTACAAAAGTACATAATTCAAAATATGTCACTCTTATTGTAATCTCTTTAAAAAAAGAACGACAAGTGCTATTTGATGAATGGACTGTGAAGTTAAATTGGTTTACTTTTAATGATTAATAGAGTAATATTTACGTATATGTAACTTATTCAAAGTAATAATTCAAAAATTACATTTTTCTAATTGTGTCACTTTTAAAATAAGAAAACGATATTATAAACGAAAATATTTTTTAATTTATTAAACAAAGAAACAAATAGTTTTTATTTTATAAAGATGTTCTTTGTTTTATATATATACTTGATTCGGTGAATTTGAAAAAAATATTAAGCAAGAATTGTCCATCAGAAAGATTTGGAAAAATTACTTTTACAAAATTTTAATGTTATTATGAAACTTTTTCTCTTTAATCTTGAGACTTTCTAAATTAATGTATTGATATTTATGGCATATTAGTTCGATTTTCCGGCGATTCTTTCTTTTCTTACCGTTTTCCTGTTGAAGGCAAAACTATCTTTTCGAACCGATCATTAAAGCGGCCACAAAAAAGAGAGAGAGAGAGAGAGAGAGAGAGAGAGAGAGAGAGAGAGAGAGAGAGGCGCCCAGTAGCGCGACCCACGAAATGTGCCCCGCACGATTACCTACCCAATCTCGAATATAATTTTCTTATTAGCTATAAAATCCAATCAACGTCGACGTTGCCTAGCCGCACGTCGAGTTAGCCGACCCTTCGTCATTCCCTTCTCTCTTGGGATTTTGCGCGCGAAACAAGCGGAACAAGGAGGAGGAACGTAGGAAAACGCGATGAAGATGGGAAGAAAGAGAGAAAGAGAGGGTGACAGAGAAACGGAAGCTGCCTCAGAAAAGCGGAAGGTCGACGGTAGCACGGGAGGAATCAAGTTAACCGGGTCTACCGCTCTTTCTCACTTATTTCGCAGGCCGCGCATAATGCGATTCCCGCATCCGTCTCTGATGTTGTACCGTAGCTGCAGTCAACCAATCCCCAACCCCCGAAGGCAAGGCTGCCATGAACTGGCCCTGCCCTTTGTTTTCTGCGCGGTCCTTCCAATTACACTTAAATAAAAGAGCGCACAGGAAACAGATCTCGTTCTCGTTCTTGTCCCTGTTTTTCTTCTTCTTCTTCTTCTTCTTCCTATTTCTTCCTACTTCGTACTACTATCTCATCCCGTCGTTCTCCCGTAGTTTTCTTGGTTCTTGAGACTCTTGGCCTCTTCATTACCGTTGCTCGAGAGTTTTACGATATGGTTTTTGAGTGGGAAATCTCATAGGCGGAGTCTGGCAAAATCTATAGTACGAGAATCTGCACAAAAATAAAAGTTAAGATAGAACGTCCACCTACCGCAATCTTTATGATGAAATAATATTAGATACATGGATATCGTGAAAAGATATGAAGATAAGAAAAATTACAGTTATTCAAGTAAAAAGTGGAAATTAAGTAAAGAGAAAATACATTTAATGTCTTTAAATTTTCTAGAAGTATAAATAAATAACGTTGAAGACCATTTAAACATAATTTCATAAAAATGATTAAATTAATTACAACTATCTTTAATATACGAATTACAAATATATATGATTCTCTGCTTCAAAAACTAAAAAAAGTATAATTATGAACAAGTTAGATAAAGATTATTCTGCAATGATCTATATTTATACTGCAATGATTTATATACGAGAATATTTTAGAATAATACGAGATTATTCTAACAATCATCAAAATTAGACCATTTAACTTTACAATCCGTCCGTCAAATAATACATGTATTATTCTTAAAAAGATCGTAATATTTTCTACAAAAGTGATACATTATGTATTGTGTCATTTTTACAATAAAAAGTAAAGACTTCCACAAAGAATATGTAAACTTAAGATAGTTTTAGTGATCAAAGTTTAAAGAAGAAATTATGTTAATTTAAATGATGAACATAAATATGTAAATTATAACTTATAATATTTCAAATTATGTCACTTTGATGAACTATTCTAAATTTCTTACAATTTTATAAGATATAAAAATTGTTACAAAAAAGTATTTTAATTTGTGAAATGAAAATGACAAAAATAATATTTTGTTATGATTCTAAGAATATATTCCTTTGCCGATATTATTTGATCAATCAATAATTTTCTATTAAATTGGAAAATAGCTTTACCTTTTTCCGAAAAATTTAATTTTATAAGTTGTGTCACTTTTAAACTAAGGAAACAATGAATATATTTCAATGTGTAACCGTTACTCATGAAAACTCATGTAGCTCGATTGAAAAATAAAATTATTGTTAAAAGGTCGTCAGAGATATTATATCTTAAAGAGAAATTATGATCGATGAGTTCGAAATAAAATTTTAAACGTTACTAATATCACTAGTGGATGACAGAATAAATAAAATGTCTTTTCGATCAAATTTACGTCAGAATAAAAATAACTAGTCTCTAAACCGCTGAAGACGAACGACAATTGCTATCACGGTCTTGCCTTTATGGTCTTACTCTCTCTACCCTTCTTCAGAATTATTGTATTCTTCTCGTTCACGTTGATACGTTTCAACCGGCCTATCGCGGAAGGGAATAATGGGCGCATCCTGCTGCAGGACATTGAATGGAATAAGAGAAGGACCGTCATACCTTACACCAGGATCTCCGCTAAGGGAGAGGCAATGCCTCCCTCCTCTTCTATGCGCCTCGCTGAATACAGAGAGAGAAAGAGACCACGAACTTGAATCAATTAAAGTTTAATCCGGAACCAAGATCGCGGAGAAATTTGCCCCCTTGTCCACGTCTCTCATCTTTCTGTTCCGTTACTCTTTTCCTGCGTTCTTTCTTCTTTTTCTTTTGCGTTTCTGCTTTCGCATCTCTAGAATACATTAGTCGACAATGTTGAAACAGCGACAACTTTTACGTACTTTAAAATGCAATCTTACACGAAATGATATCGAAATTGTTATTTCAACATCACTAATTTTAATGCAGAATTTTTGAAAAGTCAAATTTTCATTACAATTTTTATATAAACAAATATCGAAAAATAAGGCATTGTTATTAATACAAAAAAGAATGCTAAACTATCCAAAAAGTTATAGATATCTGAAAATAATTTTGTTGGACTAGCAAAATAATTATGTGGAATGCTCAAATCTGTATTTAATTAAATTTGTAGATATTTCAGAAAAATCGTTTTTTCCGTAAACAAATAAATATCCCACTGTATTTAAAAGATGTCTCAAATGACAAGAAATAGTGAGAAATGTAAAAAGAGGAAAGAAATGGAGATAGACATCAAGAAAAGACAGAGAGAGGACGAGAGCCAAATTGGTGAGCGTCTTTTCAAGGACACAAGGGGGTCTACATGACGGGAGGCTCCCAAACTGTATCGCTTACGCGAAGGGCTCCCTTGACAATAGGGATTCGCAACGAGCGGAAAGAGTAGTTATCCGTAATATGGGGTGACGCGTGCTGATGAGTCGAGCCGGAAGTTTCGATCGTGCCGTCGAGAAATCTCCCTTGGCCATCTCTATTCTTCGTTGAAAACGACTATGATTCTCCACGCATTCTCTGTTTAATTATATCGAACCGAAATATTATCGTAAATTTATAATTAAAACAGTATAAGAGTACGAAATAATTAGGCACCATTTGAGTGAATTGGATGTAATAGAAATATATTTGAATGTAATATGTTCTATGAGGAAACGCTTTTGATTAAAACATTGCATTATTTTTCTCGCGCACTTCACGCGAAAAAAAAAATTATGAAACGTACATTCTTCGCATCCATGATCTTGATGCCTGCGACTTTTCATTCGTACTGCGTGAAACAATAGGTTCCGACTCGCAAGAATGCATCTGCTCTCCGACCCGTTTGCCTATAAATGCACCATCGCTGACTCGCGCAACAATACTTCATTTTTCCATCTCTGAGACAAAAGTACGCTAATCTTATTGTTCTTGTGTCGGTAATTAAGACTAAAGAATTAGCCAGCGATTGTTCCTTACAATGCCGCCAGATTCGCGAGGATAACAAATAAGATTTCTGAGAAAGTTCTTCTCGCGACCGCATTCTCTCATAAATTAATATACAAAATGAAATCTACACATACATATATATATATAAAATCTTGAGGAATTGCATTTTTATGATGCTAGAATTGCTGTTGCAACGGTATTTACATAATGCCGACAGCAATTGCTTAAGTGACTTTTGTTTTAACATTACTGAGATGTGATTTAACCTTTTTCCAGGTAAATGTGAAGATTTTAAGTAATATTTTAATTTGTATTTTTATTAAAACAAAACAGTAGTAAAGTTCCTTACTTTATGTTTCCTTGGTGTTGTATCTATTTCGAAGTCTTTAAAAATGAACAATATTTATGCATGATAATATATATCTTGTATCTTTATTTTTGCATTAAAAATATAGAAAATTTCTTAATTATTCATAAATATTATAATAATAAATTATAATTGTGAACTGTATCTTCCAAAACCATCGCAGCAAAGGATCAATTCATAATCTCACTGTTTCTTTAGGAAACATTTCTCGTTCGATATTTCATTTCGTCAAATCGTCCAATAGAGAAGTTACGATCGCAAAAACTTGTCTGCCCGGCCAAAACAAAAAGACGAACTTTTCTACGCCATAAAAGCGCCTGGCAATCGTTCGGTCCTCCTGCCTCAGTCCCGAGAGTGCCTCAGTGCCTCGACTTACTTTCCTTTTTCCCTCTGACGAACTTTTTGAGCGAGAACAATCTTCGAAACGTACATTCCGTAAAAAACGTTTCTTAAATTACTACAATGAACTTTTATGAAGTAAGACGCCAAGTCGTTACGTGGTTTCGGATTTGCCTCAATCTTGACAGAATCTAGATCGTTAAGCAGAGCAATGATGTAGAACTTCTTTTCTCACTTTAATGAATTTTGTCAAAATACCTAATACTTGCAGAGAATCTGATCTATTTATAAATGAAATTATAATATTTGTAAGAATTGAGCAATCAGTCGAATATTCTTTTTATGTTCAACTGTGATTCAACTGTGTGATCAATTCTTACAATTACATCACTTACAACTACACTTTCATCATTGTAAAATGGATTTTGCTTCGAGCAAGCGAAAATCAACTGAGAAGATCAAACTGAAAATCAACTGAGAAATAGTAAAGATTTAAATATGCGAAGAAGGTCACATTCGTTCAGTTTTCTTCTTGCTGTTTAATTATTATATTAGTTTTATATGAATTTTGAATTTCCAATTTACAAACTGTGTGCCTATTATTTGATATTAAACCACTGAGAGAAATGATTTTGTTATAGGAATAAATTAAAAGAAAGCAAATGTGATATTTGTTAAAAAAAATGATCCATTTGTTACGATTGCAAATTAATTCGTCAATGTAACAAATAACCACTAGTATCGCTAGCAAATAAGAAACTCGTATATATACATATACATATATATATATATATATATATATACATAAAAGTCGTAGACGGTTGCAAGGTCTTAAATCTAAAGGTAGGAAATTGACTAATTCTCTAGTCAAGTATTCTCCCTATATTAGACTGTGCTTGGTCGGTTTTCTACAATTTAAGACTCCACGATCATCTACGAATTTTATGTAAATGAGCCAAAAGATAATTAGATTCTATATAGTTTGCTTTTGTTACTAATAATTGGTTGGTATAGCAGACTAGCAGTAATCACAACAACAAAATTTGTTGTCATATATTTACCGATCACCGGTTAAAAGTACTGGTGGCTTGTTAAATTAACAAAATCTTTTCTCTCAGTGTACAATCCTAAATTAAAGATAGAGTAATATTACGTAATATTACGAATCAAATTAACAAATAATTACTAATACTGATAAGCATTTTTAGATATTAAGACTTGCTTTTGATCGAATATGGTGTCTTCTTCGCTTATGTGTTAAAATTATATATTTTTACACATAAATTATAGAACTATTCTGATCAATCGCTCACGTGAGAGACTGATGCGAAAAAATATTAATGAAAAACGTTTTGTTCTTTTGAATACCCGCAGGCTGTGCGATGTGAATTAATAAATTATGTGCAAACCTTCCTCCCCGATACTGACCACTTTTTCCAACGCATTTCGTTTCAATCTCCATATTCAGATAAATATTTTCGCCTAATTGTTAGTTAATAAGCCGTAAAGCATGGAAAAATTAATAATTTTCGTATAAATGGAACGTAATAATATCACCCGCTATAAATCGTATTACGAGGCAAAAAAAGCCGAATGGCCGCTGGGGCTGATCTGGTGGATGGAAGGATACTGTATACGCAAATCGGGATCGCTCATATAAAACAATTCTACGAAATGCTCTTTAGATTAAAATGCGTGCAAAATGAGAAGCGCAAATTGCCGTATGAATTGTTGGCTTATTATCGAATGCGCTGCTCGTGAAAGTAATATTCGTATTTCAAAAATGAAGAATGACCGCGTACCGTGAAAAGTGCATTTTACGAGCTCGTTACACGACCTGGCATTAATGCAAAAATCTCCGGTTACGCGTATGGTAATCGAGAACGTTCGCAGAATAATTCTCTTCTCCTTCACGACAGCGAATTTTCACCGTCGTTGTATCCGTTGCGCGGAAAAAGTCGATCTGCATACTCCACAGCGTCCGTCGGAAGGAAATCGCTCTGACGGTTGTCGATCGAGCGTGACGAAGCGCCTGTACGATTTCCCGGCTCGTTGGAAAAATCGTTACGGCATTCATGATTGGCTTAATCGCAGTAACAATGCGAAACTCAAAATGTCATTTTATCATCTCGCAAGTATCAAAGTATACTCGTATTTTGTATCATATTTCAATATTTTATTTTTTTAATTCTATTCCTAATATATATGTTACATATTATGTCGTCGTTAAAAATCTTGCAGTTTTACAATTGGCGCGTCATGAATAATAACATTCGTAATAACTACGCGAATCATGTTATTTTTATTATTTTATAAATTTTAAACGATATTCGTATTTTTTTCAAATAAGTGAAAGAATCCTATTGCTGAAATTTATTATTATTGAAATAAATCTTGGAAATTATCTTGCCTGATAATGTTTATATACAACTTTCGATTTGTCGGATTTGAAATGCAATCATAAACTATCTAAAATTAAAAATAATGCGATAAATCGATCATCAATTTAATAATAATTCTAATAACTATTCTTCAAATAGTACAAAGAATTTATTGTGACAAAAATATCTCGGCCGTTATTTAAATTCCGCTTGCACGGAAGAACAATTTTACTAAAAGATTTAAAAATTTAGTTAAGTACAGATCTAAAAATAATTTGTTGGACCATTAAAATAATTATGAAGAAGACTCAAAATGATTGAATATCTAATGGCTAGAATATCTAATATGAATTTTTAACAACATATTTGAACGTCCAATATAATTATTATTTAAATACTCCAATAAAATCGTTCTTTTCGTATGTAGAACTTCCTCCGCTGCATTCAATTTTATTAATTCGATTACTTGTACTTTTTTATCATACTTTAATATTTTATTTTTTAATATTATACTCCTAATGTATCGATTATACTACATTACGAGTCATTGAAAATCACTTGCTGTCTTCGCGGTTTTATAGCTGGCGCACCGCCATAAATAAAAAATAATAATAATTGCTCTCCAAATATATCTGTTTATCTCTGGGCATCTTGCAGGTTGTATATTCAATTTTCGATAAAGCGAACTTGGCTTTCGAGGCACGCGCATTTCCAACAATAGGAAGTTTACCTAAGCTACCTCTCTCAGCTGTCAGCACGCGCTGATTCGCGAAATCAGCAAGATCCGCGCGTTCCCACGTGCCTTGTTCGAAAAATTCGTGCGAAGTGTTCGAATGTGCCCCGTTTGTCTCCCCGGTCATAGTATCGGCCGTTTATCAAATAGCTACAGTTAATCCGGTTACGGGCGGTCGCGCAAGGCGGCGGAAGATCGCAAGAGGGAAAAGCGGAGCGTTACGGGAGGAGGGGGGGGGGGACGGATAGAGCGGGGATTCGCTGATTGCAGCAAGTAATGATGGAGGTCGAGGGGTGTGCAGTAGTCTGGAAGTAAGTAAAAATTTTAAATTTAGTTACACAGCTCTCGCGCGCGACCCCGACTTGGTCATCATCGTCGAGGTTTGCGAATGCCGCGAATGTATGGCGGAAAAGGGATGAGTCAGCAAGTCGATAATAATATGACTACGTAATAACAATGACGATGTCATATGAAAGGGCAATCTCGTGAAATATTATAAATATATATTTCATGATCCGAATGTAAGATGTATAAAATAATCTAGAAAAAAGTATATATTTGAAACAGAAATTTGCTGAATGTTCAAAATACATATAAGTAAACACATTCCAAGAATCTTTATCTACACTCTAAATTTCTTACAGTGAAATCTCGCTCCAAAAAAGTA
Source organism: Atta colombica (assembly GCF_001594045.1). Lineage (NCBI taxonomy): Eukaryota > Metazoa > Arthropoda > Insecta > Hymenoptera > Formicidae > Atta > Atta colombica. The sequence continues at coordinate 1,293,810 of NW_017259536.1, read as the reverse complement.
AAAATACAATCATACTTGAAAAAAAAGTGAAAATATTTCTTTTAAAAAAAATGACAATTTTCACTCTTTTAAGAGTGAATTTTCACTTCAAATTTTTACTTCAAAAAAGTGAGATTTTAAAAGAGAGTGAGATTCTAAAAAGAGTAAAAATCGTCATTTTTTTTCTTTTCTTCAAGAAATAAAACATTTTCACTTTTTTTCGAGGATGATTTTCACTCTCTTGAAGTGAGATTTCACTGCAAGAAATTTAGAACATAAGGGATATCTAATTCTGTTAGTGTTTAAAATAGAATAAAAAAGAATTGTATTCCACATTTTATTCAAACGGATTACATACATCTGACGTAATGCCTAGTGGGATAATATCGCGAGAAGGCCGATGATCCGGGTGTTGTTCGTGCTCATTGAGAAGGACGACGGTGTCGGCGTCAGGAGGGTGGTTGCGAGCTTTAATAAGGGCTACCGAATTTCACACTGACTTGGCGGAGCCGGGCCGGGAAAAGGTTTTTCGCGGCGACGAAACCACCTTCGAACAGTGAGTCGGAGGTCTGAAGGGACGCGCGGGGCAACCGAGGGCCTGTAGGAAGGGAAAAAGATTCGGGGGAGACGGCGAAATGGAAGGGAGGCGTGCGGCTGATCGGCTCGAATAAAGTTTGGGTCGCGCGCGTGCCTACGCACGCACACGCGCGTTTCGTATATATGGCAGGCGAGCTAAGCGATCGACAGCCGGATTATTGGAGTATTAGAACTTGTCTCATAACTCACGGACCTAATGGCCTCTGACCCGGCGATTCGGCGATACGCTGCGTATTGCCTTTGACGCGACGGAGGATATATGTCGGTCCGCCGCTCTACATTTTGTCTGCCGCGTTCCTATCTTTTTTTTTTTTTCGATTTGGTATTTTTTGACGGCTCCAGAAATCCAGAAGCTCCAGACAATCGATAATAGATAAATCTGGATTCTTTTAGTTTCTACGTATTACTTTCTTTTGCATTTCCGAGACGTGAACGTAAATTTATTTCAATTTTAGTAAAGATCGAAACTAAAGTCTTAGATTTAGTATATAAAAAAATATAAACTCAGTAAGAAATACACAAGAGAGAGGTTATTGTAACAATAATTTACGAATTATTGGAGTTTCGTCAGAAAATGGACTCATCTCAATGCTTGGAATTGCAAGATTATAAGAATCGGATTTAGAGAGTACTATATAAAAAATGTCGAATCGACAAGGAATATACAAGAAGGACGTCAGTGCAACAATAATTTTGAATTATTGATTTTATTGTGAATTACTGAAGTTTCGCCAGAAAATGGTTCATATCAATGCTTGAAATGAAGATTATAAAAATGAGGGCGGAGAGCCGAGATTCGTCTCGCGAGGGACACTCCGGTCAGGAAAGCGAACAGCTGTGAGCACACTGGCTCGCGCTCGAGAGAGCGCGTCAGGCGGATTCGCAACAGGATTGTTTTAATGCCATTTAAACTAATCGAATTAGAGAATGAACCGATGTGACGATACGGCACGATAAAAAAGAACGCATGACGCGGGGACCGTGGCTGAGACGGATAGGCGAGGGAGTGGAAGGGTGATCAGGGGGGAGAGGCGGTGGACGGATGGGCACGCAAAAGGGGCGCGTGGATGTGCAACAACAATCCCCCAGCCTCCTGCAAACTCCGCAGCTGCCAGGCGCAGCGCCCGCTCGACCGGAAGTAACGCGACTACTGCCTACAACACGTCTCCGTCTCGCTCTCCCGCTGTCTATCTCGCTGCTGCCACCCTCCTTCGCTTCGCGTGCTCACTCCGTTTCTCTCTGTCACCCTCTCTCTTTCTCTTGCTCATCATCACCCGCCGACTCGCACACCCCTCTACTGTCATTTACATGCGTACACACTCGGGGGATGATGCGCGTCTCTCTCTCTCTCTCTCTCTCTCTCTCTCTCCCTCTCCCTCTCTCTCTCTTTCTCTCTCTTTCTATTTCTCCCTTTTTCCTCTCGTCGTGGCTGACTCCGCGCGGGAACGCGTGCGGAGCGCGATTCGCATCAGGCGGAAGCGAATCGCGCGGTTCTCTTCCGCGTTATGAAACTGCCGAGGAGAAATGCGACGTCGCGACGCCCACGTCAACGCCGGCTACGACGTCCCGACACGCTCACTAACCGAAGGAATTGCGGCAAGTTAAAATCTTTTGCACGACTATAAATACTGGGAACTAAAGATAATTTTTTTTATTTACAATTCACTTTTTCAAAAATCTGATAGTTCTTCTTAAATCTTTTTAGAATCGTATGAGAGGATATGTTTTTTACATAATCACGATTTACCCGATATGCGATTCGACGCGCGTATAAAATGGCAATATTTCAAATGACACATTTTTTGTCCGATTGTTCACATTCGATGCAGTGAACAAAACATTCGCGTCGAATCGGATTTCTTCTAGACCAACAACTCCGCACGTGCTTATCGAGTGTGTGCAAAGACAACTTCAAAAATCATAAATTGTACAGCGTCATACTATCTTGAATATATATGAATAAATGATAATTAATCTCGTACACGCGGGAGAAAAAGATATTCATGTAGCTATTTAAATGTATTGCTATTCGAAAGTCGTATTAAGCTCCTCTTTTACTTGAACGTAATTAATTTATTACACGTTTGTACAAATAAATTAATACGCTATTATTTATTTACAATAATTGACAATAATAATGCGTTGCCCGTTACGAGAAAATTGGTCGAGAAAATGCGTTAACAAAACGTATCGAAACATTGCGCCATTAACTATCGCGTTGCAATGAGCACCACAATATAATACGCGTACTTAAATGACAAATTAAATTGCGCTGAGACACCCCAGCGTATATCGGGTAGGTATGTAGTACGCCTGTTGCCTATTACAGGTCTCCCCTTTGTTCTCCCTCTTTACCTGTTCTCTTCGTCAGTAAATTACGCACACCCTCTTCTCTCATTAATGCACTCAAAAGCCACTCCAATACTACGTACTCATCCATTTTCGAAGGCATGATTATATTCAATGTTATAATAAACACCATAAAA
>NW_017259536.1:1289491-1290648 GCF_001594045.1 Atta colombica | reverse complement strand
ATGATAAAAAAATCACGTTAATAAGACCATAATTTATGATGCTTATTTATTTATAATATAAAAATAATTAACAAAAGATATATAAATAAAGGGATAAAGCAGCAAATTAGGAACAAATTCCGTAATTCTCTCGAAAATTTGTAAAGTATTTTTATAAGCTCCGCTAGAACGGTAGAAAAAGTTCTTTGCGAAACAATTTCCAATTAAATCATGACAATTAATCTCCTTCGAATCACGCGAAATCTTAAAAGGCAAGATTCATGATGTCAATATTGCGAGCGGGGAAATATACCGGGAGAGGAAAAGCATAAAAGTCTTGCGCGCGTCGTCGCATACCGCCAGTCGCATGTGGCCTGTGCTGTGTGTGCACGGATGCCACGGTGGTGCAGTTCTACGCGCATGGAATCTCGCGCCGATCCAACCCCCCGTCAAGGGCATCGCGAGAACAACCGGTAGCAACCCTCCTATCGACATCGCTCCGCCTTCTGCCACCACTCTCATTGCATCCCGATAACCGTCTGGTGCGCATAGTCGCCTATGGGGTTGCAGCTCTCGTCGGTGCAACGCCATCGGGATCTACCGGCATCCCTTTTTACTCTGTGCAACCCTTCAATGATGCACCCGACTGTCTGTCCAACCGTTCGTCCATCCACATCCCTCTCGACGATCTGCATTCCGTTCCATCCATCTCAACCGCCGCGCCGCAGCAGATGCGAACTCGTCGTCTCCAAATCAACGATACTAACTTTTCGCGGATGCTCCTCTTCTCACTCCTCTTCATCCCTTCTCTCTTCTCCCCTCAAAACTTTCAAGCTTCAAGTCTGTAGCTTCCATTTTCCCGGCAACATAGTGTGTTACACGTCCCTTTGTTTACCAGGTCGCGTACTCATGAACATGAAGATGTCACACAAAACGTCGTTTTATTTATATCCAAATACACAGATGCAAAAATAAAAGAAGAAATATCGAGACTCTTTTGTTTAAATTTGTCATTTAACGTTTGGTCTCATTATGAAGAAACATGCGCTTATTATGATTAAAAGAGATGCTCTTTTCATATATTTAATTGTTCATATAAAAATTGATAATTTACGAATAGTTTTTATATAAACATGTGCCATAAGCATTAATTTTGCTATGTATTAAATAATTGCATT
>NW_017259536.1:1269381-1289391 GCF_001594045.1 Atta colombica | reverse complement strand
TATATATATATAATTAAAAAAAAATTTATGCGTGATACATCCCAATTAGATTTAATCTATAACAGAAACATAATATTGATTTTTTCGAGTAGATGTTGTATAATTTACTTAAGATATTAAATCCGTTTATTGCGCTAGAGAGAATACGCCGCTCGTTTTCAATTGATTGTTTTTTTTATTGTCCTTACAATTTTATGTGCTGCTATTCTTCATTCGATATTAAAACAAATATTAAAAGTATTAATCTAGTTGAAGGATAAAACGACTTTCAATTAAATCACATAAAATATATTTTTATTAATCCATGTATTATTCGACAATACAATACTGCTGACAAATGTAATTTTTCACGAGTCTTTTTGTTTTCGTGCGCGGGCAGCTGTACCGTTCTCATTCTATATTGTTCATAATATATTAACAAATACTCGAAGCTCTTGCGTTCTCATGAATCAGTATTCACCCTAATGCAAATTTTATAAAGATATTAATTTGCATACTGTTGAGGTGTGTTTTTAAGCTTTAGACTTTTACATAGGTAGGTATAATTCGTAGTACATAAGCAATATACTGTGAAAAAATTACCTTGGAAATTTATTCAAAGAACTCATAACGTTTATCATAACTGAACGCTTTTAATGAAATTCACTTCAATAAATAAATATACAATATTAAACTAATAATAATAAGAATTTCATAGGACTATACATGTGAAAACCAATAGAAAATAAATGTCTTCAACGATCTTCTAGCTGGATCTTGAGTGCTCTTATAAAATTCTATGTTTATAAATTTATACAGATACTACATGTGTATAGTCCTTTAAACTGCGCATTGAAATGATTGTTCAATCTTGAAATGCAAACTCCACTGAATTTTCATGTACAAGTTAAATTAACACCGAATTACAAGTTAAATTAATTATTTAACAATTTGATGATCATAAGCATCTTCGAACGATAATAATGCTGAATAAGTACTGAAATCTGTAAATAATTTTATTGCAAAAATCATTTTAATTCATAGTTTAAAGGACTTTACACGTAGTATATAAATTCACGTAAAATTATATAAGAAACCATTCAAGATTCAATTAGACCGTTGAAGGCATTTAATTATAACTTATTATATTTAAATAAATAAGTTAAGTATAATTAATTGAATACATTTTTAAGCAAAAGCACTTTATCTTAAATCATCAATTGAAGCAATATTATATACACAATTTATATTATATACACGAATTATAACATTGCATCTGCATATATTCAATCAATATAAATTACACAAATGCAAATAAAACAGATTTTACGTGAGCCAAAAATTATAAATAACGAAACTAGAATCTTTTCTTTTACAAAGAGATTCTAACACGAAGAGATGGATAATCTCATAGTTCGTCCCTTACTCTGGTTCCTGTATCCTGTTTCGTTGTGATTCATGATGAAGAGGACATATCGACTTTAAACCTCGAGCAAACGGACAACCTCCAGACCCTGCCACGAATCTCCTTTCATTAGTTGGAGTGGGAAACGATCCAGCCAACCAGTCAGCCTACCTACCTGCCAACTAACCATACATCCAACCACCGCAACGACCTACCCACCGTCACCACTACTACTACTACCACCATTGCGGCGTCATCGCGAACAAGCCGATGCCTCCATGATCTACTCTCGTTCGTGATGCCCAACTCCTGATCTTGCGTGCGGTTGACTCGTTTTCAATGAATACAATGCCGCGGCAGATTATATCGAATATGAAAAAGGGAAATCAACGAGTACTTCAACCGTCTCCCTGCTCGACGCCACCGATCCGAATTAGGATCCTGTCGATTCGGTACTTTGTAGAATTAAGTAAGAACGATAACTCGAAAGATGAAACGAGAGAAAAGGCATAAAATTTCGTGCTCGAACTCTCTGTCTGGACTCGTTGATGGTTCTGACAATATAACGTGGTACAATGAGTTCTCGATTAATGGATGTATTTTTTTCGATGACATTTGTAGAGAGACACACACTTGCTTGTATTCCGATCTCTTTGTATTGTAACCTTTCATGTCTATATATAGAATTTGCGGATAACAATTTATAAAAAAATGAACTTATTAAAGACATAGACTAAACATAAAACACAATCTCATCAACATTTATTAATTTTAACTTCAGCTTAAATAGTTTTTTTTGTATTACAGATTTATTAGTTTTCTATAAAAAATACAATATTTTTAAAGACATAAAATTAATGGCTATGTTCAGTAGAGAAAACAATTTTATAATTGCTGTAAAATTTTTCCTTCTATAAAAAATATAACATATTTTTAAAAACATAAGGTTAATGACTGCATTTATAAAATTCTTTATAATTGGTCTTAATTGCTTTTAGTTCCTAATTAAATGTATAAACTAATTATATTAAAGAAGTTTACAACAGTTGCAAAGCTACTTTCTCTGCTCAACGCAATTCAATATTAATTAACTTTAATTTTAGTTAAAGTTCTTTATCTTATAGATTTTATAAACTAGAAAAAACAAATGTGTATACACGGTTATTAACGATTTACTTAGATTATGCCTTTTCTTTGTATTTAATTCTGCTCGCGAAGGCTCGTATCAAATCCACTTCGTTAAGCGAACCACTTACCGTTGTTTCCAAAGCGCAAGCAAACTATGCACTTTATCCCCCTAAACAACTACTAGTGCCTTTAACCCACTTACAACCCCAGTACGCCGTCAACAGATATTCACAACCAATGTCCGCCAGAGTCGATTAATCTCGAGTCTAGATGATGGTGCATCGTGTAATATTTAGCTCGATCATGCGATGTAGAATTATGCGAACGTACGAACGAGTGCACATCCCACGTAGATAAAGCGGCTTATCCGTACTGTGTGAAAAATATACACGTGAATAAAAAAATTCGATTAGCCAGAAGTGTATCGGATATTGGAATCCTCCGCATCATTTCACCATGTCTTCATACGTAACATGTGCATGTCATGTATAAATACAGAAAGTTACAAGAAGAGCGTATTTTCGTAACATTGTGTCGATAGCAAAGGATGATAACCTCTTACGTCAGATCTCTCGGTATATATTTTTTTATTTCACTGCTTGCAGCTAATTATATCTACTAATTGAATTACAACAGTAATTAACAATATTTAGTTTTGTTGAAAGTTACATGCGCTGAAGCAAAATCCGCAGTTAAACTAAATGACATGTATCTACCCAATTTTGTCACAACATATTTTAGAGTTACAGTTAGATAACAATAATATGATGAAGATAATTTCGCGTTAATTTCGCGTTCTACAATTTTAACAGTCTACATGAAAAAAAGGTTTTTCTGAAAATTTTCTAAAAATCTAAAAATTTTACTGAATCTGAAAATATAAATAGATCTAAAAATTTGTTGAATTATTAAAATATATGTAGGGTGCTCAAACATGTTGCAAAAGTTTTTAGCAATCATCTTGAACATCCTACATAATTATTTTGATGATACAACAATTATTTTCAGATCTGTATCTAGCAAAATTTTTAGATATGATTTGGGTTCAATCAAAAAATTCATAGGATTACAAACTTCAAAATTCAAACAGCTGTAACTTTGTTAAAAATTACGAACGAAATTTAAATTTAAAAAGAGTTTTAAAGCTTAAAATCTTTACTTTCGAAAGATTCTTCTTATACAAAACCGTTGTTTTTTTAAATATTCTTAAGATTTATTGTTATTGTTCAACATTTTAATTTTAACTCTTAAAAATTATTGTACCGCGCAATTAAAAAAACAAATTCTTAAAACTAAAACTTTGCTCTATTGAATAGTATAATTCAAATTTTAAAAAAATGTAGACATGATATGACAAATGATTATGACTTTTATTCCAACCTAATACTTCAGAAAATTCTTTTCGAAAAAAGAAATTAGTTAAATTCTCTCTCTCTCTCTCTCTCTCTCTCTCTCTCTCTCTCTCTCTCTCTTTCTCTCTCTAAAAAAAAATGGAGATGTTATGAAATGGAGATGTACTGAATGTTCTCTGCATAGACGTTATACATTAGATAATACTTTTAGATGACGCAAAGTTTGACAAAAAAGTTATCAAAGCTAAAAATTGGAGACACGTCGTAGATGGTAAAGTCGTAATTAACTTTCCACATTTTTCGATGGCATGTGTCGTAATACTCAGTCGAGAGGATGCAGGATATCGCACACTAAGCTGACCGAAGAATCCTCCGATCTTCCAACTGCTCGTACGTAGGCACGAGTACGAGCAGAAGCGTGAAAAAGAAGACAAAGACTTCTTTTATTACCGCTCCTCGGCGTTGTCGCTGCTGCTGCCGACGCTGATGTTTCTGCTAGCTCTTCAGTTCTCCCGATGAGAGGGATCTCTCCCGGTAGTCGATGCACAAAGCTTATTATGCCGGCTTGGCTCTCTTCGTCCAAGGAGCTCCGGGAACGTGCTCGCTCTGCCATGATACAAGTTAAGTTGATGGCACTCGACGAACATCCTTCCTGTCTACGTCCCTGAATCAGAGGAATGCCTTTGCCCCGTACGTCTCTGGCGCGTTTCCTCTCCCGACCTTTTACCCTCTGTCTCTCTATTCATCGTCAATATGCGTTTCCATCTTTGATATCACAGCAAATATATTAGATAATGAAATCCTTAGAGAGATTCTAAATACATATTTGAATCGAACAGTTATACTCGAACAGTTCACTGATAATAATTTTTGCGTCTAAGTTTCGCTTTAAGTTAGATGGAGAAATCGCGGGAATACGTTAAAATTCCGCTCGGATATGTCGATGTTGTACCATAGAACTCCGCGGCTCAACTGATCACCGTCTATCTCGAAAAGCCTTATATAGGCTTCCCCGAATTTTGTGGTCCACTTAACTAGAAAACCTGGTGCTTATCCGACTCCGGAGCCGCTGCAAAATTACACGCTTCGGCTTATCAAGCCGTGAAACCGGTATTAAGCGTCAGACGAACGAACGCGCGGGAGCCGCTGCACGCGCACGAGAGGAACCTTCGCCTGCCTTCGCCAAAGAGCGGACCCAGAATGCACCAGTAAGCTCGTTTCCTGGGGTCCCTGTGTGTAACTGTGTACAAGCATTTCGTTCACCTGACCGATCACTCAGACGATATACTGATCAGAATGTCCCGAACTACTTACAAACGCCGGAGGGATTCACACTCAATTTTGCAAACAAACTTCTGATATTGTAACGTTATCATAACAGCGTTGTTTGTGTTTGTTACTTAATGCTAATGAGAGGGAAAAAGAGAGACGTAGCAGATAAAAATTATAGAATACTGATAAAAAGGTTGAAGCTGATGGAAGTTTGATTAGCGGACATGATAAAAGTAAATGTGGGAAAATACCGTTGAAGTTTTATAACGCAGTTATGAATATTCCCTTAGTATGCATTTATTATTAGAGTAGAGTGTGATGTACATAAAAAAAGTATGTTGAAAATAATGATTCTAAAATTAAATTATTATGCCTTGAAGCTCGTCTTTTTATGTTAAAATGTTCGTTTACGATAAAATACAACAATGTAATAAATCGAGTAACTTTGTTGATAATCTCGCTTAATCAATCGCCGTAACGTGATATTATATAAAACGATGTCGGTGCATTGGACAATTCTATTAATTATTTAACCCGTATTTCATCAATCTCTCGAGTACTCACCGCCTGAGTGCTTTCGAATCAGCTGCTTTATATCATATTGTAAAACGCCGTTAAATTGCGCAGCGTAATTGTTCTCGGTAGATTAAATCAAACATTCCTCATTGATTCTAGACGAAATTGAAATCAAAATCCTATTAGGAATATGCGAGTAATTATGTCGTTATTCTCATGCAATTCTGTTTACTATTCCAATGCACGCAAATTGCTCTTTTATTGCTACCCCATGTTCGGCGTCATCGTGACTTTGCAGTTATTTGGTAAAATTTGCTGCCATATTGCATTACTCCGATATACGATCTTTTTCTGTTTATTAAAATTGATTAACCAAATATTACAATATAAAGGATATCATCAAAATAATAGCAAATATAGAATGAGTGAAAGAAATTTTTGTCGAAAAAGAATAAATATGTAAATAATATTTTTCGTATTCTAAAAACTAAAAGCGTTTGTTGAATAAAATTTAGTCAAAAATTTAATTTTTTTGTAATGGTATTTTTTCATAATTTTATTGAAATATAAAATAACATAAAATTTAATTTTATGTTATAAAATAAAATTATTCATATAAAAAAATGTAAAAATTTCTTTCTAAATGTTCTTTTAATAATATAATGGCGCAGTATGGTCGTTATTTTATTCTTCGTTGAGGAAACAAACGTTACAACTTCGCAGCTTCGAAACAAAAGAGCAATGGAGAAAGAAAAAGGAGATGGAAGAAAACGGTACTGAGAGAAAAAGGATGGCGATGGCAATAAGGCGGATGAGAAACCTGGATACAGAAACAGATGCTTGCATTCCTGTTGCCTGGCTTCACCCCCTTCAAACCAACCCCAGCAATGACTGACTACAGAGACAGGGCTAGCTTCTCTCTTCGCGAAAGGTTTTTTTTCTGCACCTAATCTTTGACAAATGAAACACTCAAAATGTGAAGAGAGAAAGCTCCTTTCGAGAGAGCATCTAATAACGAAAGCCTTTACAGATTGATTGTTAAGTTGTAGAACTATAGAAATGTCATTTGTTTGTCTGAAACATTCTTTGCAGATTAACAACCATATCCACAGAGTGGATGTTTATTATATCAAAATTGTCCCATACAAAAATGTCATATTTACAAATCCTTTTTATAACAATAAATGCGAGAGAAATGTGCGAATTAGATGCGCTTGCCACAAAATATCCGATGAGAAATTAATGATATTTTTACGCTGTCAAGGCTTTCAACGATAGCGATAATGACATAATTTTGCTGTCGATGTGACGTCGCGCTTCTTCCGCCCTTTTGGCATCGTATTGTTCCGCGTCCAGCCTGCGAAATGACATACGATGTTCACGCATGCGTTAAAAATGGGGAGCAGAGAGATATGCACGAACGGTGTAACCAGGGAACGTGCGAAATGACGGCTGCGGATTTCGGCAGAAACAATTTGGCATCTAAGAAGAAATCCATGCTATCGTTTTAACCGAGAACTTCATAACGCTTTTAAAATAACGCGTTTTAGTACCCCAATTGCTTTCAAGATTACATTTTATTTTTTTGTTACATTCCTCTTAAAATTATTTGATTAGAATATTATATATAGTTTTTAAATATAATCGACATACAGATGATTAATTCAGAGCAATCATCTGATTCTTTTTATGCAAATAATTATTGGTGAGTTTTTACATCCCAATTAAAATTATTGTTATAAATTATTGTTATTACATATACATTATTAATTTTTCTATTTATTAGTATTTGAGAATATTGTGCATATGGATTTAATCACAATTTTCTGAAAAAAGTAAATAGAAACTGAATATTAAACGGAATAACCACATTAATAGCATATTATGATAGTATTTCTAGAAAAATAAAGATGTTAATTAATGTAACGCTTTTTTATTACGGATTTTTAATGGAATTGCATATTTAAATATTCCAAAGAATAATTATTAAAAAAGAAAGAATGTTAAATAATATATTTGTACAAAAGAATATTTTACAATAATCCATTATCTCGGTACTAAGATATAAAAACTATATAAGATATACTAAGTTACTCTGTTTCTATCAGATTAAAAAAATATTTTAATTCAATTATAATCAAAGCGAATATAACAAGAAAACATAAAGATTATACATGTAGTTTATAACTCTAATCGCACATTTCTTTGAGATCTAAGATCGAAGACTCGGAAACCTATGATATTTTTATCATTTTTTTTCTCGCGAATGTCCCTCTCAGTTGATTGGCACTATGGAGACCGACATGAGAATCGACTGTACGTCCATGACGGCATCGATTTCAACTCCGACGAACAATGCACGTGGCTACGAGTGCCCAGAAACGAGAAAAGCCCCTCACTCTCTCGCCGAAACTTCGTTCCATCCCCGTCGCAACCCCTAGTCGTGTTCCCTCTGTGCATCCTACGGCGGTTGTGCGCGACGTCGGGTAAGTCAAGCGTTCCGCACACAATGGAAGCGGCTTAAACGGCAGTAATTATATTTGCGGGTGAGTGTCGGCTGGATAGCGAGGCAGCGAGTCGACAATGAAAAGACAGCCGGAAAATGTACCGTCGACAACATTATACCGACATCGTTCTGCAAATACACGGACGATACGAAAGTCGTAAGATTTTACGATACTGAGGATCTCACGATCCTGAAATGCAATATTTTAGAAATATTCAAACAGTATCACAACGTTCGATGTGTGATACACATCTAGAACAAACGTCGGGCGTGCGACAGGGCAAACGAATGTGGCTCACCCCCGCCTCGTTATTAATGGCAATACAAATCTCGAGAGTCATCGAGCGCTCTTCAATCTGAATGCCTTCTGCTCGTGACGTCACGCGGAACCGCGCGATTACTCTGCCGTTCTTGGACGCTTCTCTCGCTCTCTCTTCCTGACCTCTTTCTCGTTTCGTGTCGTCAAGCGTTTCGACGTTCTTCGTCCCTCCCTCTCTCAACTTCGCCGACAAGTTTGTTGTGTTTTTATTCCCGGTGAATGAGTCAATCGACTCGACTTTGAGGCCGCGTAGAATAAGTGCGCGTAGAGTCGCGCGTGCCCCCAATGGGAGAACACTCGAGAGCGCGTATCACCCAGAGACCTATGCACGAGCCCTGGTCTCGCCGAGCGCGAGACGGATAGGGAAGCACAGGACAGGGAGAGAAAGAGACGAGAAACCTTCAATTAACTTCCCTGATTACATCGTGCCCACATGTGGTGGCACTCTTGAAGTCCGCGTCGCGTGCGCCCGGCTATACGGCTCTCCTCGCCACGACTCTTAAATTATTTAATTGCACCGCGCGTTACTTCCCCACTACAGCATGCCTCTCGCGCTTTCTTTGTGCTCGTCATGCGTCGTTCAAACGAATTTAACCGTTTAGACTTTAGATCGCTGGCCGAGTTCAATAAAGTAATAAGAGTAATCACTGTCGACCGATATTACGACACAGAAAAACTGATGGTTTTTTTTTTGTATTATTTGTAAACAGAAGTCTGCAAGCTGTGCAGCTGTTATAATGCTGAATAATCTCGTTGAAAGCTATTTTCTATTTTAGTCGTGGATTTCCGGAGGCGCTCTCATTTGGCCCTTGACAATTTTTACGTAGGACAAAGTCATTTTCTGTCGTTGTCTCTATTAAATCCTGCATTCGATTTTTGAAATACCCTTTTCCACAGTTTCCAAAATAAGTAATTTTTTATCAGCGCTGCGTCCAGTAGCTTTCTCTCTTTTTCTCTAAAAAACTATTACATCGCAACACATCCAATAAACTAAGCCAGAAAGCTTTTTAAAAGTATTGAAAAATGCCTCGCAAACTTTTAAAGGACAACATAGTGCAAATTTGTTACTACATTTATTAAGAAGATGAATGTCGAGATACAAGAAAATTATACGATAAAAGCATATTCTACAAATGTGTATATACAATAAGTGCAAAAGTATTCGTACAGAGAAAATATTTTTTTAAAAAATTTTATTTTTAAATAATAAATGTTATCCAAACGAGAAATGTGTCATCGAATCGATATCGATACGATGATTTTACCAATTTAACATCGATTCGATGTTTAATTAATCATCATTTCTTGCTAGGTAAAATTAATAATTTATTCATAAAGAATAGAATAGACTGTATGTTTCTTAAAATTATGTACACCAAAAAGATGTGTGTTCGCACTTTATGTGCTTGCTCTTATTGGCTGATGCCTATGCACTGATCGCCCTATTTTTCTTCCGCGGATGATCATTACGCCTATGCGTTCATGTCCGTGCGTTGAGTGATGTAGCAGCATGATTTTTGATCTTGTATGTTAAGTAAACCGTTTTTCGGTTAAGTGGTTCGTTTCCTTCTATATAGTGATATACAATAAATGGAAGTATTCAGTAAGCTTCTTCTGTCTCCAAGTCAATCTCTAAGGCTGCAGTCAAAGTCTCACTATAAATGCTTTGAAGTATTTGATTGATCAATTAGAAAAAAAAATTTTACAAATTGACCAATCAAAAAGTGCTTTAAAACATTTGTAGCATCGTGTTGACTATACCCTAAGTAACTCCTCATAAATCGAGAAGAAATACGTCAAAGGTGGCCACAAAGCTAAATGAGAAAATTCACGTGCACATATGCAAATACCCATCCCAAGATCTATCGCAAACAATGTGTATTAATTATAGAAAATATATCATCCGAAAACTAAGCAAAAATTAAAAACTATATTGTTTGGATGCTCAAAAAGTATTCGTACAGTCGAAAAATTTAGCTTCTACAATCAAGAATACGTGCGAAGCTTGTTTGTTTATGTCAGAATAAAATGTATTCATTGTATAAAATTGCTAATTAATGTTTATTTTCTACAAATAAGATGTTTCTTATAAAAAATTTCCTTGTACGAATACTTTCTGCACTCACTGTATACTTCAATTATACGTTATTAAAGATACTGGATATTATCAAAGCATGAGCTGTCTTTCTCTTTTGATGAGACACGTTATCCCGCATACCGGAAGCAACGACAAGGAAGGTAGCGATGTAAGCGTCGGCCTTTGGTGGGCGGGAACATCGGCTCTCTCTATTATCGTGAATCGAATGATAATGAGATTGTTTGACGGCGTCGGGTGCGCCTCGTCTGGTCTTCTCTCTCTTCGGTCACCGCCGGGGGCTACTATTCTCGAACTATTCGACGCGCATAGTATACACACCTACGGCTTTCCGCTATTCTCTCCACGTGTATCTATGCGTGTGAACATATACGAACGCATACCCAAAACCACGAACTATAATGCAAGCGCCAGTGGTGCATCGGGCGTCAGTAACGAGATGCAGGAAGTGCGGGCAAGGGTGATCCACCGACGCAATGTATGGTTGAGAGAGAGAGAGAGTGTGATGAAAGTGGAATGGAACAGTGAAATTCAGAGAGAGAGAGAGAGAGAGAGAGAGAGAGAGAGAGAGAAAGAGAGAGAGAGAGAAGGGAAAAGAGTGTGCGAAAAAAAATTAGAGTATAGGGAAGAAAAGAGAATAAAAGAAGAGAGTAAAGAGATAAAATCGAAAATCAAGAGAGTAACAAAAGAGAGAAAAAAGGGAGGAGAGAGAGAGAGAGAGAGAGAGAGAGAGAGAGAGAGAGAGAGATACACATACGAGGACAGTACAGGTTGACTGAGTTTCGGCATCCACCCTCTTCCCTGAGGGTATGAGATCGAGGGGTGAGGTCGAGGGTACTGATATCCGCCCAAATGACTGCCACGTAATCATCGGCTAATTATCCGATAGATACCCGGGAGCTTCCTCTCTTCCTCTCCCCCCCCCCTCTCTCTCTCTCTCTCTCTCTCTCTTTCCTCCTCTTGCTACCGGTCTCTTCATCTCGGTATCGGCTACAGCAGTGAATTGCCAAAGGGAGGATGAAACGAGGAGTGAAACAGAGAGGAATACTGCCAATATGGCGTACGCAGGCGGCCAATCCACATAGAAAGCGCAATTCCTGCGTTAAGCCTAACGGCGAGTGTCAATATCGGTGGTGATGATGACTGTTTTAACGTCGCATTAAATACATACAGCTACAATAGCCAAAAAATTATATATATAGCCAAGATTATGATTTTCCTTCATTATATATACAATTATATAATAATATGCAAATAAAAAGTAAAATTATTAAAACTTAACTCGATAATTTTTTGTGTTTCAGATATCATAGAAATTTTACAAAATAATAGTTTAAAATATGTACTTACTGTTATAGAGAGCAATAACTCTAACAATAACGCTAACATTATTCCAGAAATGAATCTCAATAACGAATGATTATAATTATTCGTAAAGCGTTATTAGTTATATACGTTTGTAACGTATTTTCACATCGTTGAGTAACCGTTTGCCTACACATTGATTCATTAATGGAAACAAGGTCACTAACCATTCTAGGGATCTCTGTGATGGACAGCTAATACGTACAAACTAAATAGCAGAGCGATGCTGAATCCATCGCTGAACATTGTACATAGTACACGCTGTTTGTATCAAACATCGATGTTTCAATTAAGTTAAAATTAATATTCAAATTCATATAATTTTGTTGAAGAATATACAATATGATTTTATCTTTTTATCAAGAAAATTTATATTGTAGACAATGTTTAATTCTCAATATATGTACAGCTTTCAATCTACACTAGACTCGAAAATTATAACTCATATTTTTAGATGTATATGATAACAAAACATATAAAATCTTTTATCTTATTTTATGAATAATAACATTGATTTTTTATTGAAATATTAATTTATAAATATAACATCAGTTTTCTTAAGATAAAAAACTGGCATTAACAATCTGGGCATTTCATTACTATATACATAGAAAGTAAATAATAATTATTTACAAAAAAAATAAATTTTATCGGAAAAAGTAAAATAATTTATTATACCTCTGTTATTACAATATTTTATATATTATGTAATTTATTCTGAATTTAAAATACTTATTGCTGTTTGTTCTAGTCAGTACCTATTATAATAGGCACTTTCTTATTTTATCGATGGATGCAACAATAGTATACAAGTTTGGGAACTGGTTTCTTCGAAACTCCTAGAGTGTTTGACGAAGAGAAACCTAAGGATGTCAAACATTTTAGTTCGAGTTTCGATAATTCAAACGTCGATTAATGAAAAAGTAAATCAGTGAATTGTCATATAAATGTTAGTAACAATCAAAGACTACATGAAAATATTAATTTAATTTTGTTTTAAAATTTTAATTTGTAATTTCGGAATAGTATATTATATTAACATAAATATAAATAAATTAAATAGCGCAGCGAAAGAACTAATTGACTCTACGAAAAAGAGATAACAAAATAAATATATTCGAGTATCTCAATATGTCTTTTTTAGAAATGGATGAATAAAAAATCGAAAGCTATTAAATCCAATAATATCTCGCCTGCAAGAATTCCCGATTGTGATTCTAAGCAAATTGTAAGATATTATAGCACAGTTTATCCAGAAGTTATCGAGAAGACTCGCGCAGGAAAAATAAAGGTTCGCTGTAATTCTATTTTAGTAATGAAATATTGACGGTAAAGAATTCAGCTACTTTTCGCTATGAAATCCAATTACTTATCCGGAGGCGGGCTTTTAGCCCCGTCGTCCAGGTCGCAGGTCACCATTATCCCAAAAGATTTACTTTCATCGTGGGCACCGGAGCGGAAGAGCGATCGGGCTCACCGGGCGCGCTCGATTCGCACGATGCGGTCGAAAGTCGAGCTCAATTCGACGCGCTCTTTCGATTCCGCGCTTGAGATGCGGAATAATTAGTTAACGGTATGTACGTATCGTGTATGTACAGACATCCGTGTACTCGTGTCATGTGTACGTTGCGTAGCGTCGCGTCGTAGATCCCGTTGTGTGTGCACAACCGTGTGCCGCATCTCTTAGATAACATCTAGATCCCGCCTGTCCTAAGCCTGACTGACGTTTCTGTGCAGGCGTGTCCCCGAGTGTCCTCGTCGTCGAGGACCACTCTTTGCCGATCCCGTAGATCCCGACGGATGTTTTCTCGCCGAACACCCTCCCTGCATCTCGACAATCTCGTTTGGGTAAGGTCATCTTCTCTTCCCCTCTTTCCCCCTTATTTCTTACGTGTGCACGATGAAAAACATAATTCGGTCTTTTTTCGGCCACGTGGCAGCGCAACACAATGCCAATTCATCGCGGCGATACGTAACAAATCTAGCCACGCACCGTTTGTCTCGGAGTTTGTACAAACATTCGTTACGCTCGAGCGAGACGTCCCTATTAAAAGGATCCAAAGAGTTGTTCTGGTGCATAATTGCTTTTATCATTGTATTTACATGTGTGATGTAATGGTTCTTTACCGGATCTCACCGGATAAGATGCTATAACAATAACGTTGCGAAAATCAATTCTTTCGGAAACTTTATAAAATGGCAATTCGAAAATCGAATGTAGGATTTAAAGGAATTGGTAAAGAAACGATGTGTGCATCCTCCCTATATAAATATTGTCACAGAGACGATACCGAACGTATTGCCTCCGGAAACTTGCGACTAAAATAGGGATTCGCATAAAGTAATACTTTTGATGAGGTTATTGAACATTTCAATAGTCTATTATTGCAGACTTCCGTCTTGCTTGTAGGGATTGGTAAACGCATCTGCCTTTTTACTTCCTGTTAAATATATTTGTTACCAATTCATTATTAATTAATATTACTCATATTATTTTTTTTTAAATTTCTATATTATATTATAATTTATATTACAATTTTTGCTATTTTTTTTGATGATTTATAATTAAATAAAGATTGATAATCTTCTACAAATTCTTTAGATAAAGATAAATGCAAATATATTTTTTTTAATTATGAAACAATTTACAGTACATTGAGAGAAAAATGTTTGGTATCTGTAATTACATATTACTATAATTATGATTATTACTATCATAATAATAACGTTATTATATATAAGGTGTAGTAAAAAGAAATCCATTATTTTTGCATGAAATTGAATGGAAAAATAATGGATTTCTTTTTACTACATCTAATATATAATTCTAGCAACAAATGTATATAAAAAATATGATTGTCCCAAAATTATAATTATAAATATTACAATCACTTGAAACATTTTTATGGTAATTTCAACTATTTTATGGTTATAATAACTATAATAATTATAGTTACTTTATTGCTTACTATCTACATTTGTTGCTAGAAGTACACATCACAGTTACTATTATTATAGTTATTCAGTTTCCGGCGTTTCCTCGTCCCGGTCTTCCACTACTAGACTCACTAAGGTAACGTAGTGGCGATTTGCTTGAGACGCCTAGGGGAATCTTAGTTCGAGATCCTATTTAAACGAAATTCGTGTGGCTGTGATGCTCACGAGAATCCAAGCGAGTCCCGTTAGACATCTGGTGGCGAGTCGCCACAGCAGTAATAATCATAATTATAATAATATGTAATTATAGTTACAAATACCAAACATTTTTCTCTCGGTGTAAATGTAATAATGTATATAAATGACATTCATAATTTAGCGAATTTATAAGAGAGTATCTTAAACATACTATAATATTCATTCGAATAATAAAGAGTTAAATAGATAACATGAATAAGACTGACTGTAACTAATTATCTTTGCATATTTAAATGAACAGACTAACTAATTGATTAGAGGATGTTGATGGGAGTATAATTATTTTAAATTCTGCTATTTTGTTTTTTGATGGTGGTCTATTATTAACGTATGCGTTTTTCCTCTTATTGGCAAATAGCTATTCCGAAATAAACAACCGAGAAGGAAGCGAGAGAGATCGTGATCGGACAGTTCGATAGGAAAAATACGGTCGCTCGTTCAAGTGAAGTATTTCAATGAATATGAAAGTGACGGGCGCGTAATCCAGGGCAAATTTATCTGACCTCCTGGATATATCTCCCTTGCGTTGACCTGGGACTATCACGAAGTGAAGTGGAGCAAGCGGACAGAGGGGCTCGAATCCCTCTCGCAGTAGATAACGTATCGCGGCTCGCACCACCGTCGAGGACCTCATTCGTTTTATCCACCGCCACTGCGTATATTACGCCTTGCCGCGGATCCGTAAGGATTGACATATAACTCATGCCCGATGACCTTTTTCGCTCCATCGAGGCAAACGGGTCGTGCAAGGCTGCGTTAATTAATTTGCACAGCCCACACTCTCGTCTCATCCAGAATCTCCGCTCCGTTTTCCATTCGTCTTTCAGGAAACTTTCCGGGTAGTAACTAGTCATTTGTGTGACACGCTCGTAAGCGTCTATGTTTTTTTGCGTTAGTGTAAACTTCATCATGCCAAGAAATTAATACGTTAATATTAACGTATTGTAATTATTGAACATTCCATTTCCTGATGTTTCCTGATGCTAAGATTAAGTGTATCAACAGGCACTGTTCATTATTATTAAATATTTCTTGATCTGAAAAAATAACTAGAATTATTTATTCTTAAATAATTTTGGGATTTCTATATATAATATATGATATAAGAAATTTAAAGAATCTTAATCCTCCGCCGACAACGTGGAATTTTAACTCTTTCGCCAGCAATAGAAGTTTTCGAGAAACAACAAATTTTTTTACTCCAGATTATATAAAAATCTGAACAAATTTTGATATGCTTGTTGAAGTTTTAACAAGTTTTTAGTCATAAAAATCGAATTATATTTTATTTACCTTCTACAGATTTAAATTTATCTATCATAATTGACAATCAAAGATCAGATTGACAATCAATCATTGATGAGGATTTCGGTTATACAACAGAAAGATAAAATATTTTGAAGGGAAATATAGAATATATAAAAAATAAGGTAAAAAAGTCATTAAAGCGAAGCCAAACAATAACTTTTAATATTCAATAAACAAACATATGCTTGACAATGATCGTGTCATTATCATTTTTAATCAAATTAATTTTATTTTTATTTGAATAAGTGAACATTTTAACGGCTGGCTAAAATTATTACAAAAGAAGTAAGAAACATTAACATGATTTGCTTTCTTTTAGACAATCCTTCTTATAAGTATTTATTCGCTAAATGTGTGATACGTAATTATATCATTTGGTGAAGTTGCAGATACTAATCAAAAACTGAGATCTGTTAATAGGACACAATATAATTTAATAAAATCACAGAAAAAACTAAACACTAAAATCTGTATAATCTATATAATCATAAAATCTATATAATCATAAAATAGTCGTAATTAAATTATAACAATTACTAATATACAAAAGATAATAACAATACATATCATGTATTGTTATAAAACGGTCTCAATCGAATTACAAAAATATACAGAAATTATAACAATGTATACCTTAATCTAAATCATACAGTTTTGCTCCAATGGTGTCAATAAATAATCGTAGTCAAAATTGTATCGCCAATAAAATATATATAATTAGGCAACGTACGAAAGAATTCCAAGATAGTTCAAAATTAATTTCATTTTTATTTGTATATTGATAATGATCGTTGTCGAAACATATGTTTGTTTATTGAATATTAAAAGTTATTGTTTGGCGTAGCCTTTCTATTTTATCATTATTGATTTATTTTTATTGAGCCATATTATTGTATATATTTTTTAAATTATAACAACTTAGTCGATGTAATATACATTATAACATGTTTTAGTTATCACAAATTATGCATTATATTATATGTGATTATATTATCGCATCATCTCAAGACAGTCCACCTGATGTCCATTAAATTTTCAAATCTAATAAAGTAATAAAA
Organism: Atta colombica; assembly: GCF_001594045.1. Classification (NCBI taxonomy): domain Eukaryota; kingdom Metazoa; phylum Arthropoda; class Insecta; order Hymenoptera; family Formicidae; genus Atta; species Atta colombica. The sequence goes on along the minus strand of NW_017259536.1, from coordinate 1,271,893 downwards.
ATTAATGTTAAAATAGGAACTTTGCAAATAAAGTAAAATGTTTTTTTTAAATTATTTACATATAAATTGGTTAGTACATATCTCTGATGTTGTTAGTGGATCTAATGAAAGAAAAAAAATGTGTCAAATAATAATACAAAATAATTTTTATCAGTAATTATTTTATCAGTAATAAATAATTTTTATCAGTAATTATTTTTAGAGAAGAAGAAGCATTAAGTTTTAGAGAATAATAAATATAAAGGATCTAAAAGTTCTGTGTCATTCGCTTTACATTTAAATAATCTTTTGCTTGTGTCAAAAATTATGATATCAAGCGCTAGTTTAAATAACTTTCTTTCAAGAATTTTTATATTGTTCCAATCAAATTCGTGTGAGACTTCTATATTACGTGATTACGCGCGAGCGTTGTGTCATATTCCAATTTATATAATTCTTATGCTTGTTAATTTTTGTTTTGAACGTTCTGCTTGTCTCACATAAGATGCATCGCAATCCTTGCAATCAATTCTGTAAACTACATTTGTATGAGATGTGTATGGGAGATACTTTAAGTACTTTAAGAAACCTGCTTAATTCGTTCATGCCTGTATAAGCCACATATATTGATACATTATTTGAAAAAAAAATTTATTTTCTCTGATATATTAACAATAAAATATAGAATAAGTATGATTTGAACAATTAAAATAAAGTTTCTACAATAATTTGATGAAAATTTGAGAATGTTCAACATCACTGTGGTCGAAATGATCGATGGAACAGCGAGGCGATGGCATTTCTCGAAATTGGATTGCTCTCAGAAAAGCAGGAGCAAGGATATGGGATCAAAAAGGGAGAGAGAGTCATGATTTGTCGAAAGAATAAGCCTGTCGACGAAGCGGAGCGCGATCTCGTCACCGAAATCAACGATTTGCTCTTGCCAGGCACGTCGTCCTTCGCGGATCCAGGATTTTCGGGATTTTCCCGAATCGCGCATCGAAGACGTCACTCGCTTGTTGCACGCACCTGCGTATACATATAACAACGTCACGCACACACCGCGTATTCGTTTATTTCTTTTGTTCCGCCCCGTAGCCAGGGGTGCTTGCTCAGGGGTGGTTTCGACAGTCGAAGAGAGAGAGACGTGTCAGATCGCGGTGATAAGCGGGACGAAAGTCAAGGATATGGAACACGCGCTATAATATCACTGGGTGTATTACGAAAACGATTTGTCAAACTGAAATCCCGCAAATTATATCATCCTTATTTTTAGACTATACGGACTTCTTTTCCTTTATATTACGCGATAATGACGTAGAAATTCTCGTAAGAGAGAGGATTACTCCGAACGATATTTTCTCTTTTTCCTTTTTCTCTTCAGAATTCTTTTTTAATATTTTCTCTCTTTATATTTACTTTATTGTTCATGGATATTTCTATGATTTCGAATGATTTTGACAGAAAATTTTCATAGATTTTTACATTATTGTTATATACTTCACAGCTTCAATAATATTTTAAAATAATACTTCTGAAATTCCGTTTGCTGCAATTCCGTTTGTTAACTCAAGAAAATCTCAGTTTTGTTTTTACTCCGCTGCTTGTAATTGCGTTCCCACTGAAAGCCACGAGAAGTTCCGCTGTCTCAGGTGTCAAGACTTGTGCTGACTAACTTTCTGAAGACGTAGCCGGCTTGCCAATTGATTCTCAGCACTTTCTCGACAAATTTTAACGACGAAACTTTCGGGCTTTCTATTATTTTGCTGCGTTTCACCAGTACGATTTTAGGTTTGTTTGGGAAGATAATAGGCGAGCCTGCCTGCCGCCATGGCAGGAGAGGCCCGCATCGTATAACAATTTACTGGCTAATCGAAAAACTTTGTTAAGACTGTGAAACTTGGTTAATTAGCATCTTTACCGAACTGCCTGCTTACCTTGCGGACCAATTCCGTCGGTCGGAAGAGGAAGGAAGAAATTATATAAAGTACAAACTGCATTATCGATTCGACGACTAACAATGCTAATTTCACCCGGAAGAAGTTAGGGTCGCCTATAGCGCGACTATATTCTCCAAAGAATAAGCATCGTCCTATGTTCATTAGCAAGAATCGTAAATGAATTTCCTTACTTCACAACAAGTAAATTTAACGAAAGATAATAGAGTAATCGAATTGATCAACGTTTAAACGAATCGATGTAATTAGATTTAAAGTAGGTCAGTTAGGAGGAAATCAGGAGAGAAGCTGGTCGGCTCAAATGAACACACAACGATGTCCCGCAAAGTATCTGTTTTATTTTTTTCAAGGCGTTATAGATATCCAGGGAATAATCTCTGTTTCATATATATATTCATTCTAGTAAACATGAACAATAATAAATATAATGTGTACAAGAACATAGGGGAAGGGACAGTTTGCGTCTAATCAGGCTGCTCGGTATAAAATAGCGCATTTATTATATGGCATCCTCGGCAACAGCTTCATACGGATTTGTTCCTTTTTTGATTTCAAAAGACACTGACCGTTAGTGT
>NW_017259536.1:1267693-1269281 GCF_001594045.1 Atta colombica | reverse complement strand
TCTCTCTCTCTCTCTCTCTCTCTCTCTCTCTCTCTCTCTCTCTCTCTCTCTCTCGCTTGCTCTCTCGCTCTTTCTTTCTTTCTCTCGTTCTCTCTTTCACTCTCATTCTCGCTCTCTCTTTCTCTATATATTTGAGTATGTACTTACACTTGACCGCACAAATCCTATGTCCTCGACTCGTCGTCGACTCGCCGGACTTCTCGAGTGTGCGCGCGCGAGATCGTAAAGCGTACATAAATATTCATAGCGCGAAGTTTTCCCGACGAATATCCTATTCACTCCTGTCCGCCAGTGTCTGAGAGTCTGCGACTTTGCCGAGTCGACATCAAGGAGCACCCGACGTCGAGGAGAACCGACGTCGCGTCGGCGTCGCATATCGCACGGTCCTACGATTAGCGAATACAATCTCTTCCTTTATTGTTCCACCGCGAATCTTCAGAATACACAATCAAGCCACTATTCCCTGCCACATCATAGTAAATATTCCGAGATCAATCATTGTTTTAGCGCTTTGACACCTATTATGAAGGGAAAGGTAGTAATATGTATTTATTTATTTCATCTGTGATATTAGATGTTTATCGGTGTGTTTTTCTTTTAAAAATTAATAAAATTCAATAAATAATTCAATGGATACATAAAAAAAATGTATGATTATATAAAATGGGGAAATCAATATTTTATATGCATAAATTATGGTATTTCATCACATATTCCCACCTTCCTCCACCAATTGCAGCGTACTGTGAAGCCACGATAATGATGTTTTTTGGAATAAAAATAGTATAATATATAGAATTTCGTCCAGAACGGTAGCGAATTATGCCCATTAAAAGGAGAGAAAAATCTATCGTCACTACGCTAATAAGAATCGACCGCTCTAGCAATAAGTGACATAAATGCAATTTAAGCGGTGATTGCAATTACATCGTTTTTTTTTTTGTAAAAGTAGCGTAAACTCACGCTCATTATTGCCAAAATCTTGATTCGTAAATGATGATTGCGCCATGACTACAAATGTTGCCGAATGTTATTGCGCAACGATAAACAGATGACTCGTGGAAAATTCATTTCCTTCAACGATGCGCACAGCGTAACGAACGTCATTCAACATAGGAATGTGATTTACGCTGCCTCTACTTCTAACAGATATATTCGTATAATCCGATATATCCGTATAATTATCTCGACTACCTATCAACTCTTTCGCACAAGCATTACAACTACTCGTGAGGTTCGACGAACACTCCGTATACAAACGTGTTGACAGATTGCGCGCTACAATGCGGATTGTTCCCATAAAAATGATTTCATTGATATAATTGAGCTAAAAGAATTGAGATTTAAGGTGGTTCTCCGTCTCTTTTTGATTCTGTGCCCAAAGAGAGAGAAATCATTTAAATTTAACTTGAATTAATATTTATGGGAATTGTTGTGCGCGAGACAGAAAAAGTGCGGAGTTATATTCAATTTTTTTTCTGAATGCCTCATTCGCGTAACGTTCGAAAAAGCGTGACCATTCGATACCAGATTCGTCTACTCTTCCGTTCCAGCGATCACGGCATTTCGCACCGTGACATTTCAACTT
>NW_017259536.1:1264255-1267593 GCF_001594045.1 Atta colombica | reverse complement strand
ACTTCTATATGTGAAGATTCATTTTCCGCATGTTGTTCTTCTGGCCCAATTATTCGTCCACTCCACGAGCAGGTTCAATTTTGTCTCGACATTCCTTAATGCAATCTTGAATATATACTTAGAACATAGCCGCCGCAACACACTCGATCTCGTTAACGAGAATTTCTAATCCGAAATTTACAGAGTATAGCTTAGCATTATAATAGAGAATGGCGCTAATAAAAAGTCGTTTTAATATATATGTGTCACGATTTAAGTGATTACAAACAGGTAGATCATGTTTTTGTCTTACACAACCGACGGATATCTTTCTTTTCGTAAATACCACTTTAAAATTAGTACAATTGTTATAGTTATATAAATAATAGTTGCACGAAGAGCTGGAATGTAACAATTATTAAAATTGATTGGCAAATATAATTCATCATTTATTTTGGCAGTGAAAAATATTTAACTTGGCATCTGCTGCCAACCTCGTTGCAGAAACGATAGTCGCGCACATATTTTTTTTTGAGTCCTCAATCTTATGAATTTGAAATCGTAAATCTACGTATGAGTAATCACGATCTGAATTAGAATCGACGAAAACAGTTGTGAGATTGCGAGATACCTAACCAGCTAATGAAGAGTAGTACGTTACATTAATGAAGATACAAATATGCTTAAAAGTGCTAAATCTTTCATTTTTCATTCTATGTTCTATACATTTGAAAAATGTAGGAGATCGCTGGGATCGGGTGAAGCGAAATCGATGAAACCGTGGCTTTCCAAAGTATCGATGGCATCAGGAATTACGTGAAAATATGAACTTACCGAAATTATATCCGGTTCCAATATCCCTATACTGATCGAAATTCGACACGCTCGATACGGAGCGCCAGACGCGAGTACATATATTTGCAATTACCTAAGCTAGTTAATGATTAATTGCGTCCTCCACCCGCAATAATGTACCTGTCGACTATGTGGATACGAATTGCAATTTTCAGCTGCCGCGTTACACGGGTAGGGAACGAGAAAAGAAAAATTTTAGCATGTAAAAACATATATCTGTCTCGAGGAATGCCGCTCTTTTCGCCGAGCTGTATCTTTGTGCGCGAATTACTCCACACATTCATCTCGCTTCACGAGCTCTCACTGGCGCAGGTACGCGGATTAATACCGGGGAATATCATTTTTTCGGAATTAATAACTTTCCGGGACTAGAGATCGACTCGCATATAGAGAGTTCGTATATTAAAAAGTACGGAAGTTCGTGCTCCGAAATATTAACTCCTGGCTTTAATATCTCTGCTTGCGCGAAAATCAGGAACAGTTGCATTTTGCGTGTAACGATCCGCGAAATGCATCCAACTACGGCCTTAAAAAGCGCACGAATTCGCGCTCGCAGCCAGAATGAAGGTAATATCGACAACTGTACACAGATTTTTTTTTTCTATTTACGATACAAAGAACTGCGGATACGCTACCACCGGAATCAGTTTACAGCGATTCGCATTTACGCATGTAATTAAACTGCTATTGTTGGAATCCGTATTGTATAATTCATGTTTTAGTGGCCTTACACATAAAATAACAATGTTATAACAAAAAATCATGTTTTATTGCCAGCGTTCAATGAATAATAACAAAAAATATACAGAAATAATAAGTTGATAAATTATGTCATGATGTAACTTTAGAATAGTATACTTGCGATACTATTTATTTATCTAAAACTCTATTCAAGGGAATATAAATACATATTAGCGAATTGCACTGTTACTAGGACCTTTGTAGAGTTAACCGACAACGTGTCAAAATGCATTTGCTATGCAAATTTGATTGGAGTAAAGTAAACGAAACTCTCACGTTTATAGGATTGACGTGCATGCGATAAATACATTTAATTATGTAATTATATACAACATCACGTCCATATAGAATTAGTAAACTTAAAAAAATAGCGGCACTGTTAATGATAATTCTAGCGTTAATTGCGTTATACGCAACATAACTTTTATATAAATAATAAGAAATATTATTTTTAATAACAAATTATATTAAAGAACAATCGCTATACTAAGATAATCATAAAATGTACAAATCACAATGATAAAAAGATCACCTACTCTTCTCTTTGGTATATCAATGGAAGAAACTGATTCGCGGTGGTCCGTGTAATTTCTATATATACAATGTATATATGTACACATATTCTAAAAATTGTATATAATATTGACAGCATAAATCTTATGCTGTTGTCGGTACCAACCGATACAAAGTTAAACCATATACCTTTGTGAAAAAGCGCAGTTATGAGATCCTGCCTTTAATATCTCAACGGTAATCCATAACGAGGAAAATGTTTTCGCTTGTTCTTGTTTGGTCCGAGAATCTTTGTGTGCTATATGTTTTACGTCTCTCAAAAACCCATCGCGGTACCAAAAGTGATCAATATTGATCTCAGTGTCTCACCAAGCTTACCTTCCAGAAAGACATATCGCTATAATTACGCATGTATAAAAAGAAAGAAAGAAACGAGGAGTAAATCACCGTCCAGTGTATGGATACACACACACACACATACTACATACATACACACTACATACTAGTTTTGTAATATCCATGTATTAGATAGCAGTCTACTAATACATTTTTTATTCTTATTAATATCTCTTTTTATTATATAATAATGGCCCAGTGATTTACCTCTCATAACTAGCGAGAGATGTGCGTTTGTCAGTCATTAAGTGTATAAGTATTATATTCAAAAACGGGAATGGGAAGTTATTGTTCTCTTTTCTTGCGACATATTTTCTTGGAAGACAAACCGCGAGATCGAGAATGTACAGGATGGGCTCGTACGTTGGCACTATTTTCAATTGCTTGCGCGAATTTTCGCAGCCGCGCAAATCGATGGAATTTACTCGTTGCTACGAAAAAACTATCGTGCAGTCATCAGTGATGAGAAATTATCTTCTACATGCTACGTACCTGCTTCTCTTCCTCGTTTTCTACACGATATACCGTTAAATGATACCTGTATCGACACATCGATAGAACATGCTTCCTATCGATACTACTCACTAAACATAGCTGCTAAACATGAATACATCAAATGCGATAAAATACTTAGTTACGTTTCGCAGTGAAGGAAGTTTCCGTCGTCGATGTCCATGGCTATTCTGTAGATATCTTATAATTATTAATGCATAATGAGTTATGTAAATGTAATAAATACAAAGTATGGGTATTACTATCAAGGTTGATGATGGTGTATTGTTTTGGCAGTTTGTCGGTTTTTCTCTTCCCTTGTGATGGCTTGATAAATTCTATTCTCTGCTTTTCACATTTTT
>NW_017259536.1:1239009-1264155 GCF_001594045.1 Atta colombica | reverse complement strand
TGTGTGTGTGTGTGTGTGTGTGTGTGTGTGTGTGTGTGTGTGTGTGTGTGTGTGTATAAATGCGTGTTTGTGTATGTATGCATATTTATATTTATACTTCTTTGGTTTAGATGAGAGAACATACAAAGAGGACGTGTCTCTAACTCTACATAAAGTTTCATTTCGCTGTAGCTTCTCTTTATATGTCGTCGACTGTATAGACCTAATATATCGTTAAAGATAGTTTTGTAAGATAGCTACCCAGGTCCTTTAGGCCCGCACGTAATAAAAATGGAACAATACTCACATTACGCACGTTGTTATCAATATAATAATGCCATAATGTCAGATTCACGTTGAATCGATTCTCTCTGTGATGAACTTTGATTCTCTCTGTAGTTTAATTGCATCATAGACGGAGAAGAAAAAGTCACTTAATACTTTTTCTTAATTAAAAGTATATAGATGTATAATGCATATTCTGCTCAATCGTGACATTTTTGAAAGCGTCACATGTTTTTTTTGTTACCTGCTTCTCAACGGATAGTGTTCGAGTACCAGGAGTAAAATTCGATAGATATTCGATGCTATATTCGCATATATTTCCTATCCGCGAGATTCTCGCTGGATAAATATATTAAAATTCTTTTGTCTTTCGATCTAGTTTTCTTTCTATATATTATACATTTTACACTAAAATCACGAAATATAAAAACGAGATAAGGACTCTCAGTCTTGGAGAATAAAACGTCGAGGAAACGGTGGCAACTCGAAATCGGAACTTGGGAATAGGGTATCAGAAATCACTCGGAGAGGGATGGGGGAGAACACGGAACGGATTCGTTGGTCGCCGTTAACGTTTAACGAGGGATCGATATTGAGCATTGGTGCGCTTATTAGCGCGTCGCACCTTTTCCTTCGCGTCCTTTCCTTTCCCGTGATCCGATGGCGAATGTCAACGCGTTCGATGCCACAAATAGCATTTTCAAGACAAATAAACGCCCGATATGTACGTCGAGCGAAAATCGAAACTGCCGAGCTTATCCGCGACAGATTAAAGCTGCACATTGAGAATTGTACATCCAACGTTATTATAGCAATTTTACATCTCGCTAAATAATATCGTTGTGAGCGTTCAACATATATGTCTAAAAACATCTTTACGACGTCTCTTAGACATGCATGTCTATAAAATATATCTAAAAGACGTTATAATGCGTTTTTTAATTTATACTTCTGTTAATGACGTAATAATACTGCTTATTTTAACGACGCGTTCTAAGGAAGAAAGATCTAATGCGTTTCATTATCCGCCGGAAGTGCCCGCAGTGAACGATCGCTTACTTGTCTCGATGAATCATCTTGGCCAATGCGCACCTTGCACTGTATTCAAGATCAAGATCACAGCATCATTGTAAAATCAGTCAAATTAGTCGAAAGTCAAGGTTTGAAGGTGCAGGATGAGGAATGATGTTCTGTTACTTACCTTCGCCATTCTCAAGGCCATATACATATCATTCGTTATATATTCCATAATAGTTGAATCCCATAAAAGTTCCTGCCTTCCGGCGGTGATGTATATATACGAGTGCATCCCATTAAAAATATATACACCATTGGCGAAATGACCAAATCCAATCGCATAAAAAGACACAATAAAAGATATTCGTTCCTTATGCGTCAAGGAACTATACTATAGTTACAGTAACCGCGTAATCCCGACTAATACCGCTAATCGGTCGAGAGAATATCGTGCGCGTTTTTGTAATTATTATTAATTTTCAAATCGCAAAAGACATGTATTTGTTCAATTTAGCCGAACTCCTTGCTATGATTATTCTTGTTTTTTGTACCGTTCATCTTTTCTCTTTTTTTTTTTCCAACAAAAGAAAAGAAAAAAGATGAACGTGCAAAAAGTTCAGCAAAAAACAGACCTTATTATGTATGATGCTTTGCATGACTCTTTATGCAAATTTTGCGAATAATGAAATATTGCTTTCAATTTCACGTTCGTTATAAATGCTATTAAATGTGTTTCTAAATTGAAAGATTGAAAAATTACGACAATCATTTCTATGATGCTAGTAGAGCTTTGTTATTTGTGCCGACACAAAAACAACGCGGTTCTGTCAAATAGATTGGTACGCGATCATGTATTACAGCGATATCATGCATTTCGGTTCGGAATACAGCTTACAGCTCCTCGGAGAGCGCGATCGGAGCTCTGGAACCGGGTTTCATATCTTTCACTCCGATACCAATATCGTCCACCGGCGCTGGTGCTAACTTCAATTGATTACCGTTTACCTTGATGTCATTGACGGAATGGGAACGGCCGTGAGTAACCAAGGGCTTAGTGGTCTGATTAGTGGTGCTGTTCAAGTTAGAACTGGTGATCGAGTTCGCGCTAGGACTCGAGGCAGAATTCGAGCTGGGATTGCAATTCGCGGTGGTCGTCGTTGAGCTTAAACTGGAGTTGGAGTTACTGTCCTGCGTTGGATTTGGATTAACGGTATGGAGATTTGGATTAGGTATGGACTTCGATCTCGATTTCATCTTGGGATTCGCGCACGACGTGGAATTGAGTATCATGGTATGATCCGTGTCACGACTGGTGAAATCAGACGTGGAATCGGGAGACACGGACATTTTGGCGGGCATCGTTGACTTTGACGATCCAGCGAGCGTTGCTAGTTGATTGGCGGATTGAGACCGAATAGCGTGACCACCGAGCTTGTCCCTCAATGCCATCTGATAAGCTACCTCAAAAGCCTGACCCAGAGTCAGAATGACCTCTGTCGCTTGATCCTGTAATGACGGAATGACGGAATTTCGTACGTCCGAGCGTCAAATAAAATCGTAAAGAATCGTATATGTAACAGGATGCGATTTTTTCCTAAGTTCTCTATAAAATAGATATTTACCATTGTTGGTACACAAAATACGTGACAAAAGTGCGTACGACTGGCATGGTCCTTCGTGATATACGCGAAGTGAGTAAGATCGTCAGCATCTTGACAGGCGCAATGAATGTTACGGATCTCGTGCTCGCAAATTGGTTCCTATAGTATCGGTCATAAAGAACATGTTTGTCTTATTTTCGTCTTACACGTGTAAAATGTTTGTTGTGAAAAAAAGGACCTTACATTAGTTAACGTGTTGAGAAAACGAACGCCACGATAAGAGATAGCCAGCATAATGTCAGGGGTGATTCTAGGTTCTCGAAAGGTCTTCTTCAGCTTCTGTATTGACTTTTTCGTCGACTCGGTGCCGCGTAATTCCTTGACGACAGTGGAGCCCAGATACTATATTATTTATAAACAGAAAAAGCTTTTTTCCTAAGAACCGACACAACAGACGATTTAGGTGAAGTTTTTAAGCATTATGGATCACAGAACATCTACTTTCTACAAGAATTCTGTAATTACTATTTAAATATTCTGAGTACAATTCTGAATGTAAATGGATTCTCTCTTGGATTGAAATATTCCGAGGAATTAATGGACAATTTTCTGCACGAAACCTATTACTGCATTCTACGAATTAACTATAATCACAATCGGCCTTGAAGCGATGAACGAGTGTCATAATTCACTCGTCATGCATAATTAACAGAATAAGACAATAGATAAGTTTAACAGAACTTTATAAACATGAAAAATTATATAAGTAAACTTATAACATATATAGTTAGTTATTTAAAAAAACCGACAATAGTTCAACAATAATCTTTTAATAATAACATAAATCTTTTAAATCAAACATTTTTCATGCAATTCATATATAATAAGTTTATATATCAAACTATATCACAACAAAAGATCTACAAATTTGTTTCTCATACGATACAGTTGCGGGAAAAAATTTGCCATTCAAATAATTTTAATAACGATCGGAAATAATTGCTACTACAATATATATATATATATATTTAGAGAATAAATAGGTTTCTTTTCGAAAATAACAATGATAGAAAGACAACGTAAAAGCAAGAGTAAACTTACGTTAGCGACGTACGTGACGCAGCCGGTGACTAGAGCCTTCGGTTGATGCCTCCATTGCGTCTTGAGGGTGGAAGGCACTCCAAAAAGTAGCTCGGACGGAGCCCTGATCTCGAGCTGTTCCGGCGCCGAAATCGCCCCATTATGCGAACTAGGTCGCTGGGGTGGCTGAGGCGCCGGCCTGTTTTTGCGGTGCCTTAATGTACCCGTGGCCGTCGCATTCGTGCCACTGGTTATCGATGTGCCTCCGTTACCCTCCGCCGTTGTTTCCGGCAATTTCTCCCGTATCTCCTCCTTCAGCTGCTGTATGTTCGTCTTCTACGGAAATAACATCGCGCAACCAGATTTGAGACCGTTCCCGCATCACAAACGGATCATCCGACCGGCAATCCTCAATTTGTTAGGGACTGATGCGCAGTTAGATCGTTTGTTCGCGGAATACGTAATCTTTTGTGCTTTAAGCACAAATTGCAACCCAAGCAGAACAAGTCATGATAATGAATTGGAAATGGTTGAAAAATGACTTTTAATAATCATTTTGGAATCATTTTAACATCATTTTGATATCATAATAACTTGTTGTTTTTATTTGGGCAATATAATATAATAAAATATAATATAATATAATAATATAATAACTATATAATTAAATGTCAACATTTGATAAATATTACAGTTTACTTCATTAGTACGAGAAACAATTTAATACTGTATCAATATGTTGCTTTCTTATCCTGATGAAGTGAATTGCAATATTTACAAAACGTTGGCATTTAATGATGTATCAAGACACGAAAGTAACCCACAAATCGCGTGGTTAATTTTTGATAAAAATTTCTGTGAAAACGTCAAAAAAAAATTTAACACATATAAAACAATAGTTAACAATAAATTTTTACTATTATTTAAAAGTTATTTAAAAGTAGGTATGTACGTTTCAACAAATTTTTTATTACGAAAAATATTCAAATTATTCAAATTTACTCTCGTGCAATCTTCACAAAAAATTGTATATCAAAAAGCAGAGTTTTTACATTCCCTCTTACAGATAAATACCAATTTCCGTGCAATTCCGAATAGAAACTGGCATGTCTGCCCCGAGGTTGCAATTTTCCTGGTAGATATTTTTTTATAGCTTTATCATGACAAGAATCTGCTGGACCAACCGGCTTTAACGAAACGCTAGACTATGTGCAATGTAAAAAAAAAAAAAGGAATAAATATTGCGCCATCCAAAGTTCTATACGGCATATTACCAAGTCGAATACGTCCCGTAGTTTACTTTGTGCGTGTAATTACCTTCGTAAACGCATTGTATTGTAAACCGTTACAGCAGAAAGAAACCTTTTACCGGTTGTATGCCAAAATGGTGAATCATGTGGCGTCGATAGTCGCGATATTTCAGCTATTGCAAACAAATTGGATTCGAGTCGAGCGGGCGCGATACTCGAATTCGGATTACAACCCGAATCGTCCGCTCCATCTGGCCTATGCATATAATTCCGGGTATTGCTATTCCGACAAATTGCAAAAGACTCGAACGAAAGGGAGGTTAAATGAAAACGCAAGAGTGAGAGAGAAAAAGAGAGAGAACACGAAATTCGAATGTTGAAGAGCGTATGGACTACGAAAATCCGTAAGCGTTACCAACGAGGGTGCCAGAGTTCAAACTATGGTTCGTCGAATTCGATAGCTGCGAAAAATCATGGGAGGAAGAGACCGGCTGAAAAGGCAAAAGAGACCAATTTGTCGGGATTATCGAGTGCGAGAATGACGCGATCCGAGCGATCCGGTCGCCGGAGACGTTTAGTGGATTTAATGAGCTAATTAAAAGGACATGAGCGGGGGAGATACGGGTGAGTAGCGAGATGTACTTATCGACGCCTGACATGGTGAAGGCATCCGAACAAAAAGCGCCTCGAGAGATGCTCATCTCGTAGAGAACACATGTATACGCGTGCATCACAATACCGAGCCTCCAATTAGCTACGATATTTACATTATGACGCAATCAAGCGAAAAGCACGTCGGAAGCGATCGAGCTTGCCACATCACCGCCCGCCCTCGATTCCACCCTTGCTGGCGAAGTGTGCGCTCTTGTCAGACATCTCCGTTGAACATATTATCTTCGTTCACCGATCCTATCAATGTATCAATTTGCAAGACGACGAATTTTAGTATTTAATTTATTGACAAAAAAATTCATTTTCTGCGTTTTATACATCATTCCCTTACTTTAAAAGTAACACAACTAAAAAAATTAAGTTTTTCAAAAAAATCATTTTTCAACTTAATAGAAAATAATTAATTAATCAATCAATATCTGCAAAAGAAATATATTTTTAGAAACATGATTAAATGTCATTTTCTTTTCACCTTTAAAAAAAATTTTTTTAAGTTGTGACAATTACAAATGAATAATGAGGTGCTGTTACAAGCAATATAATATCTAGTATTTATTAATAATTCTACTACAATTATGTAATTTATCTAAAATTCAACATTTCGACTTTTACTTCTTCAGTTATTCTACTTAATATGTTTTCCTACTATATAACTATATTAATTACTTGTTAAACATCGATTAACAAATTACGCTTATAACGTCATTAAATTTGATTACAATTCTCATTCTCAATTTATGCGCTTACTGAGTCCATGTATGAATATAGGATGAAGTGAAATCCGAGTATTCAGTCTACTTTCGTGTGGTTTAAATGTATAAAATTCTTCGATCAGTGGTGGAATTCTTTGTGAGTCACATATTTCTTTGTGTGTCAAATATTTCTTAATTTATATGTCTGCTTTTAATGTAAAATAATGAAATTATATTATATTTTCTTCTGTCTATGAAGTTCTTTGTCTATAAAAAGTTGTGACAAGTTTAATAACTTAGAAAATTACAAATCCGGAATAATTTCATCAAAAGTGACACTCGAAATATCAATCTTTTTATATTAATCCTGATCAACCAAAATTAAATTCAAAATAAAACAATTTCTTCTTCGATTACTAAATTATCTTGACTCTAAATGTTCTCTGCAGAAGATTCTCACTTTTATTTATGAAAATAACACATCTCAAAAATATTATTCTTGTAGAAGATATTATGAGTATTTGAAAACCTTAAAAACGACACGAGTGCTATTTGGCAGATCCTGAGATTAAATTAATTTACTTTTGATAGAATAATTTTTACTTAACTTATTCATGTAAATAAGTAATAACTAAAAAAAAAATCACATTTTGTGAATTTATATCACTTTTAAAGTAAAAAAGTGATATATTTTTAGTTTTATTATTTATCGATGCTTTTCAACTAATGAGCTTAATTTTGTATAATTTTTCATTTGTGCTGATCCTAATTATATGTACGAGTTGCATAAATCATGTCAGAGAAGCACAGAATATTTTAAACAATCTTTTAAAAATCGTTCACAGCAAAAAGGAACTGCATCACAATACTATTAGATAGTAAATTAATCTGTCACTTACCAGTGTGTTGAGATCCTTATTCAAATCTTCCAAGTTCGCTCCTGTGCCATTTCGAGTTTGCGCGCGTGCACTATTCGGACCACTCACAGACGCAAGGATGCGTTTGCGATGCGCCGGCTTCTGGATCTCGAGGACTGCCGCCAGCTCGACCTCCCAAATCCGTTTGACCCGATCCATGTCGGTGTACAGATGCTTCCTGAATGTCTCCGTATAATTTTCCATGTGAATGCTCTTCAGCCACTCATCCACCGATTGTCCATGACCGCTACGCTTTTCCACTCGTTTGTTCAGCAAACCGACTGCGTCCATGATCATAGCCCGTTCCTGATCGCTGTTGATCCCCATGTCACACAAATCCGACTCGTCCAACACTCCGTTCTGCAATCACGCGCAATTAAACGGTTTTCCGCAATGTCTTCTATATCGCAATATATGAGAGAGAAGTGCAGTCTTATACTCACTATGAACTCAAGATCGTCAAAGCCATAATTAATAAAGAGAGACTCGTAATCCGAGAAACCCAAATTGGACAGCCATTGGCCCACAGATGTAGAAACGATGGGACTGCTATTGTCTGAACTTAAACCTGAAGTATAGGAAATGCAAAAGTATTTTTCCAACTTTATCATAACAAGAATGTCGATTTTCAAACTCGAAAGCAGTTTCTATAACTTTATCGTGACAAAAGCTTTAAATGTTAAAATGTATGATATTAAAAGAAGCATTAGTTTTATTATGCAAAAAATAGTTTTATTATGCAAAAAAATTAGTTATGCAAAAAATAAAATAAAGTGATTTCGAATAATTCCTAAAAAAAAATACGCGAATGGAATATGAATTTTGATTCGAGAAATCGCTTATAAGATCAATAAAATCTTCGCCGACAAAATCGAAAGCGGAGTATGTACGCGGCGAGAAGATTACCTAGTCTCGTTTGAAATTCTTTCTCGAGCTCACTGACGAACACCGACTCTCGTACAAGACCAGTTCCGAATGACGCCATGATCTCCGAGATCTTTGCCCATTCCTCCTGTTCGTCGAAGGGACTCATTATGCTGAGAGACTTCTCGTCCCTGTCGCGATCCCGGTCGCCAGTAAGCCGAAAGGCGACCTCGCCGTCCTCGAGACGATCTCCACCCCCGCCGTCCCCGCCGGTTCCCATCCCGCATGCGGTCTGACCGTAGACGTTCCGCAAGCGGCGCAAAGTACGCGGCCGTTCAGCCGTGACGGAGCCCTTTAACAAACCTATTGGCACGCCGACAGATTACTATCTCGCAATCGTTCTTCTTCGTCACGCTCTGATATCATTCGTTCACTAATACGAAAACTTCACACAGTATTTTTAAATACAAATTTCAAGTATATACATACTTGTATATTCAGAAAAAAGAATAAAATTAAAATAAAAATGATATATAAAAAAATTGAATTCTCGAGATAATAAAAAACAATAATAATAAAACACGGGTGATTGAGAACTAAATGCGCAGTTTATTAGTGCGTTTTGATATAAACAAAAATGTATTTCACTTCTTACATAGTTAAATCGAATGTTTCAGCTCTATTCGAGTCATCTTTAGCGATGTTGAAGTAATCGATGTTGAAGTAATGTTCTTGATTGGTTGCAATGTAATGTAATTAATCAAAAAGTGCACACATAAAAAGGAGAATTTACAAATTCTGAGAGTGTAACTGTCGAAAAGTTGTAAAACTAAATGAGTGCTAAGAAAAAAAATACGAATTAGAAAGAAAGATGAATTAGAAAGAATGGAATTCGATTTAACTATATAAGAAGGAAAATATATTTTTGTTCATATCAAAACATATTACTGCGTAAATTATTGCATCAATTACTGTACATTTAGTTCTCAATCATCCGTTCTTTATTGATTATTGTTTTTTAATAAAATTAAAACCCACGCTGAAAAAAATCCTAATTTCAAAGAAATTATCCTCATAGAAATATTACTCTGAAATTAAGACTTTTTTTCAGTGCATAGACGAAATAGTTATAGACTGCGCCTTCTTTAATTTTAGCATCTGTGCTTCGTTAAAAAACTGAATCATTAGCATCTCTCTTCAATTCTATCAGCATTTCTCTCTCAGTAAATAAGATGGCATTATTTGTCATCATTTGGACATCAAAATAACAAATAAGTTTATTTATTGGGCTTTAATTCGATACGAGAGAGAGAGAGAGAGAGAGAGAGAGAGAGAGAGAGAGAGAGAGAAAGAAAGAAAGGAGAAAGTGATATGATTCATTCAAATTATCTTATTATTTTTAAATCAATAATAATAACTTTATAGGAACGCGCAATTTATTCTTATTATTATATCTATATTATATAAAATTATTTATTTTCTACGAATTCGTTTAATTTTCATAACTGTATAAAACATTTAAACGTTGTATCATTCTTTCATTTTCCAAGGAACATATCATCAAAATTTAAAAATAACACTATAGGAGATTTCTAATCATATTCTATCCCTACAATTTCTACGAAAATCTTTAATCGATTTGGCATATACTTCAAACTTTTGCGTCAATTATTTTACATTTTGCAATTTCAACATCTTCCAAGTCTCGCGGACATGTCAATTATTACTGTCTACCTCAAGTCATCATAATGCATATGCAATACAAACCAGTGAATTTACAGACACGTTGAATATTCATTGTAGATGTGCCATTGTTTCAACGAGAGAATTAGCCGGAGGGCAATCAATACTCGTGATATCACGACGTTAAACGTTAAACAATTATATCGACAAGAAGTGATTTCAAATTTATGAACAACTACGATGTCTTTCACATAAAAAATTTGATAAACGAATGACATTATTTAAAAGGACTTTAAGCTCTAAAAAAAAATAATAATAAATTATAATTAAAAATTGTTATTAAAAATTATTAAGACTTTTCTTTAAAAAGAAATAAAAAAATTAAACTTTAATCTCATTCAAATGCAGTTTCTAACAAATCGGCGTTAGTGGGACGATATAATATGAGAGGAAAAATATTTGTGTCCTTCTATGGGTGTCACATATACTTTCTCTCTACGCAATGAAAAGATATTCATCGTACGATCTCTTCTCATAATTTCCCCTCAAACACTCAGAAACTGCATTTTTTCACATCACACAGGTGCGAATAATTTCCCAATTTCCCTCTTTTCTTATTTTTTTTTCTACGATCCTTTGCTTATTTATCACGGCTTCATGCATTTCGCGTAAAAGAGATGCTTATTACAGACTCGTGTTGTGGCATCTCTACGAGGACTATTCGTTATTCGCGAATCGACGATTCGCAAATACGCGATAGAAATTTTTTCATAATTCAGTAAATGAGGATTCACCAGCAGAGGTCAGAGAAGAAAAAGGACAAATTTAAGCCGTCACGAATGCTCTTTCAAAGACATCCTCTGCTCCTCCGAGAATACGTTATGTACTACATATTCGCATACAAACGACACACTTAGACACACGCATGCATACGCGCGTTCTTAATGAAAAGCTCATAAAAATATAAAATAGAAGTGTGGAGAAGGCGAGAGAGTAATGTGTGCATGTTACGAGAGGCAAACGTACGTAATTTTAATTAAAGCTCCATCGCGGAGAGCGTCGTCTGCTTACCGTCGTCGCTCTCCAGCCTCAACCACGTTATATTATGTAGGTAGTTATTCAAGTCATATACACAAATTACTACATAAATTCTCGCCTTTTCCATCCTTCCTTGCTCATCCCTTTAAAAGCACTATCTAAAGAACTGATTTGCCTACTTGGCTTCGCAGAAAAGATGTAACGCCCAAACATCTTTGAATATGAGATACTAAGATCTTTTATAGATTTTTACGCATTTCCTATAAAAATCTTAAAGTATGGAAGCTTACAATTGAATTTTAATTAAATTCTTAGAGATCGTTGTTCTTAACAATTTTCTAAATTTATATACTTGGGTCATTTATTATCTAAATATATGATCCCTAATATAATATTCCCTTTAATTAATTTGTCAAAATCGTGAACTTCCATACTTTTAGATTCTTATATTTGAGTATTATTTATTACATAAGTGTAATCATGTTACATGAATGTAAATGTAATGACTTATTAAATTGTAGAAATTTACAATAAACAGTTGCAAGTTTAACGTTTATATATCATAAATGATTAATTAAATAAGTTAATTCTTGAGTTTGTATCCTAATAATGTTTTAACTTGCATATGACTCTTAATTGCATCTTAATTGCGATCATCTTAATTTCACCCTAAAGAAGTACATTACTTCTGCCTATCTTAATTTTCTCTTTTCGTCATGGAAATGTTCATGCGGTCCATTAAAGCAAAGAAAAAATCCGCGAATAATTCTTTTGGGCTATAAACATTAAAGTAATTCTTGCGTAAATAAATGCATGTGCTGCTCAAGTTTTAGAAAGAAAAACAGGGATTTCAGGAGATATTAAAAATGTATGAGCATTAAGAGAGACTCATAAATACGCTACTACATTCTTTAATTCCGTACTGCTATCCGCACACTATTAGATCGATCGGAAAAGTTATTAAAATCCGCAATAAACCCATTTGGTCTTGTATCGCAAATCGCGAATGGAAGATTATAAAAATAAAACGTTCTCCCTGTAGATAGATGTCAAGTCATAGATAGCAAAATACCGTAAAAACGGCGTAAATTAATTTCCATGTTACGTTTTTTATCAAGAATCGATTTTAATTTCTTGGTTAATTTTAATTTTAGCTGCTTCAATAAATACAAATTTTTGGGCACTAAATTATTTTATTTTATATTTTCATAAATAGTGTATATGATTTTAATACTTCTATATATATATATATGGAAGTTTATATTAAAGTAAACTTCAAATAAATAGCACCTCAACGTTGCTTGTTGAAATTCTGTGGATCATAAACGCCGCGCGATCATTCATAAATTTCTTTAGCCCTCATCCAATTCTCGACAGTATTATTAGCTCCCACCAGCTCATTTATCTTATTAAGTAACAAAGACTTCCTAATATTGGTACTATTATTCTCTCGATTGTATAAGACTACGTGCCGAGAAATAGTGCGTTAATACGCACTATTGCCACATACCACAGAGTATTACCATTTAGTTGAATTAAATTCATATACTATCAATTAGCCCAATTGGCCGTAGGTGCAATGAATTCTTGGATAAATTACAACTCCCGTGAAATTGTTGGCTTCCAACGAAACCAACGATTTACGCAAGCGATAGCGCGGTTGCAGCAGATAATTACTGACCTTGTATATCGTCGGAGCGCAACGTAAGTTTCGTATATGAACTTGTAGCGGAAATTATTGTTTCAGAATTCTGTGTATTTTGCGGCATTATCTTATTTTGCTATCTGCTTTAGCCAATAATACATCAATTAATATTGTATATACAGGATATTTCACATGTGAATATAATCTTAGAAATGAATGCGTCATAAAAATAATATAAACAGTTCATACAAACATTAGTTCTATCTGACCGAGTTACAAACATTTTTGTGTTTCATTAAATGAAAGACTTCCTTTAACAATCAGCTAATCCATATTTTGTAAAAACAAATTAAATAAACTCTAAAATTAAAATAATTAATATTTTTTCTATTTTTTCTTTAAAATAATATTAGTATTTTTTTCATCACTTCAACTTTAAAGTTCATTTACTCTGTTTTTACAAAATGTAGGTTAGCCACATTTGTGACAGCAAGTCCTCCAATCCTCGTTAATAAACTAAACTAACATATCGTCACGCATCTTCGCATTTCGCATCTTACTGATTATTAGTAAGACAGAAATGTGTGAAGATGCTATTCTAGTTCAGTTTATACAATACAACAACACATAAAAAAATATTTTGCTGCTCCAGTTAGAATTATTTTTTGTATCTGATAGAAAATTATCATACGCATAGAATTTATAAATCTAAATTCTATCTTTGTCATCTATTTGCCATCTATTAGATTAGATGCAATACATATCCAACATCGCAGTTCTTCTTTAGAAATTTATCTATTTTAGCTAATTTTTCGTACTTAGATAATTTTCGCTATAACTGCAAGATCACTTTTTTTGAGTGAAGAATTAAAACACGAAAATGTAATTTAGAAACAAGATCAAATGTTTATATGAATCTTTGAATTATTTTTAAGTCCATTCATTCCGTTCCGAATTCATTCTTGAAATTATGTCAATATATATTATGAAACACTCTATGTATATAATTATTGAAAAATAATTATAATTAATTTGTATAAAAGAAGAACTTTAGTTTATAATATTATTAATAATTCAAATATTATCTCGCGCAAAATATATTTTCTCTCGCTCTATAATTATTATTTATAAACTATATATGTTAGTCTTGGATCCTGAGTTTCTTTGTCTGACCCATTGCACGGATTATCTTTCAGAGATAATCGTTATCTACATCAAACACAAGAGGCGTGTACATCGCAAGTGATTGCTTCATTGGTTTTCTATGTGTTAACCGATTACAGGGTAATCGCTAATTAGTTACTCGAACTTTTCAAACAACACTATTGTCACATCCGATTGCTATTGACATTGAGGCGAACGTAACGCGCAAAATCATTTCGTGAAAGGAAATTTCGCTGCCGTCATAGGAAATGCTAATGCTAAAGCGAACGGGAATTGAATGAGAATGATGCCCACGATTGATGTGGACTCGACTGAAAACCTTCAACGATTTCCGTCCTCACATCGCTGCATTCAATTATTCATGATGGAAATTTTGCGAAAATGAACGGTCTAAATAAACAATTTACTACTTAATGTATTTAGATTTTGATGCAAATTTCTGTTATACATTGACGTTGAAAATAAAAGTATAAACAGAATTATTTCTACTTAATTTATAGTCCATTTTTAGGAGAATCATATAAAATATGATTGGCTTATAAAACTTACTATAAAAGTAATGACCGAGATAATGATCATAACTTACATAATTTAATGATTATAATTTATAGCCATAAATAATACTGTAATTTATAACTATAAATTGTAGTTAAATTATAATAATTCTAATTCATTTTTATGACAGTAATAACTATAATTTACAGTTTACCATTTTTGGTGACCAACTTTATAAATTTGTGATGGAACTGTACATATAGTCATTATTACTAATATTGTAGCAATAATAATCATAATTACGATAACATGCAATTATAAATTGTTTTCCATTTACGCACAAGTGAAACTGAGTCTGAAGTGAGCTGAATATTTTATATTCAGATTAATAACGTCACTACTTTGGTAAAAAATTCTATAGTTAATAACTATATAATAAATAATTATATAGTTACTTACTTTGGTAAAAAATTATCACACATGTCAACACAGATTCATAACCTCACTTTGAAGCGAGTTTATGAGAGCACTAAAGCAAACAATCTCGATCTTGTGCAGATTATGGGTAAAAACTCAATTGAATCTCACTTGTCAGAATGCAAAAGGAACGCATATTCAACTGAATTATCACGTCGCAAGTGAGAATTATCTGAGAATCGGTGTAAATTGAAAGCAACTATAGTTACAAATAGCAAAAACTTTTTTCTCATTGTCTTTTATATTGACTTAAGATATATTTATTAATGCTCAAATATTTAAAAGTGATTTTGTCAATCAAAGTTTCGTAATTTTAATTTGTATTTTATTTGTGCTTTTAGGTATGTAGCAAATACTCGCTTTATTCATTGTTGCAGTGTATTTGACTTTTAATTTTACATATACAACAGCATTATTTTACATCGTAGTCATTAAGCAATGAAAGCAGAATTTTGAAACGATAACTCTTGCTACATATGCAACTAACAAAATATTTTTCTTTAAATGTAAAAACTCACAGAACGATATTGTTTCACGAAAATATTGCGAGTTGAAATTTTTATCAGTGACTACGTAATGAGTCAGTTAGTGAAAAATAGAACGTATATTTCTGCTGTGACATAAAGAATTTTTTCTTAATATCATGTATCTAATACTTGTAAGTTGGGATTATAACGTAACACTTATGGCAAGACGTGTGCCAGAACTAAAGATAGAATGCCACCTAAGAATAACAAAATCGCAAGTCTAAAATAAACGGAGCGAATAACACTCAGCGGGAAAATCCCTTGTTATAGCGTTGATTGTTAAAGTTAAACCACGTTCTTATGGAAATAGAACACAAGTTCTTTTTGTTAAGAGCAATATAAAAAAACTGTTTTGTTTAATTTTGCCGGTAAATTCAAATTAAATCTTGAAGCGATCTTAAATTTTGTTATACATTCTTTTCTATATCGTTAATAAGAAAGAAATAAAAGAATTTGTTTCATTATGGACGAACTTCTTTTTGTCCAGCTTTCTCTTTTTTTATCTATCGCTTTCCATATGCGGAGCACAAATGAGCACGCTTAGATTTCTTAATGGAATTTATCGCAGTGAAATCGAATTATATACATATAAGATTTAAAAGATTATTAAATTAAAAAAGCACTGATAAGATAATATTGTCGTGCGAATACAAATCGTTCATTTGCTACAACGACGACACTAAGAAAACAAAGTTTTCCAAAAAATGGGTTTGAATGTTTTAAATTATTAAAATTTGTAATTTTAATTTTGAAATGAAATTTTTATGTGATTCTAGAGGAAAAAAATATGTTTAAATTATGTTCTCTCTTTTTTTTTCATATTTCTGCTTTTTTTGCAAGCAATTAAAAAATTGTCACTTTTTCGCTTGAAAAGAAGAATAAAAATATAAAGAAAAAAATGTTAGCATATACTTTTATTTCTTTAGACTCAGTCGTCACCTGAAAATTTCATTTCAAAATTAAAATTACAAAATTTTTAAATATTAAAAAAAATTTTAAATATTTAAACTTATTTCATTATTTGCGTTGCAATAAAAGAGCAAAGTTTATTTATATTATATTGCACTGTTATATATGTATACTGTTATATATATATGTATTGTACTTAATTCGTTACACTAGATTTGTCGTGTCTATTTATCGCGCTACAAAAACCATATCTTGGACAAGTGCAAGTTGAAAAAAACAGCTTTGTAACTCCTATAAATTCCCTTTAAACTCCTCTTTTCGGTTGGCCTTTCAACGCACACAATCGAGGACAAACTATTATAACATCAAGCAGCGTAACGAGCAACAAGTATCGTGCTTTTTGCGAGGCACGCCAGGAACTTTGAACACATAATGTTTCTGCAGAGTGCACGTGGCATGACAACAGACACACACACACACACACACACACACACACACACACACACACACACACACACACACACACACAGACTCACGCAAACACAAATACTTAGAAGACATACCCACGGACAAAAGTCCACTATCTCCCTACTCGATGCTCTTCGACGTACGTTTCTCCGCTCCTCGTCTTTCAATGTCGTCTGTATCCTTCTTTCTCTTTCACACTAAATGAACCTCAATGCACTTCCCTTTCTCACGCGACACTCGTACGATTCTCGAAACTCTCTCACTCCGATTAACGGAACGATCGAACTACCGGCCGGCAACAGTTTTCTGACCGATGTCGGCACGTTCCGCGTGCACGATCTACCTTGATCCACCTGTCTGATCGATCGGCACGGCACTGAAGAAACGATCGCGCTGCTCGATCGTGAGCAATCACGATAGTTCCCCACCACCTCGCGCGCGAGCACGTGAGCAGCGTGTCACTTCATCGGCGACGAATTCCAGGCGAGCTTCCTCGGGATTCCAACTGAAACTTCGTCAGCCCGAAATTCACAGTAACGAACGAGCCTGAAACTAATTACTCCAAGTGTCGTCGACAATATCTTCCATCTCGAAACACATGTTAGAAATTTCGTTTCAGTTCGCTGTTCCTTTTAACTGGTATTTGCGATAAACGTAGAAATTCTACTCCCTTAACCCAGAAAAATTAGAAATTTAAGGTATATGAACACAAATCGGCTGCGATCGACACGAGTGACCTACATTCAGAGAAAAAAGGCACAATAATGACGATTATGTAGGTGACAACTGTGCAAATTTTGTATGTAGAATTAATGCATGTGTGTTTGCTTTCCATTTAGAGACATAATTAAATTGGTACAAGTATCGTTTTATCTTTTTATTACACGGAAAGAAATTTTTCTGAAGTATCTAAATTTAGCAGATTTGAAAATAAATTTTGTTGGATTATTAAAATAGTTATGTAAATATAAGATGCCCTAATTAATTGCTTAGAATAGAAAAAACTTTTGCAGCATTGCTCATCAGCATGTTTGAGTTTCCTATATAATTTTGATGGTCCAACAAAATTATTTTCGGATCTGTATCTATCTAAATTTTCAGATATTTTAGCAAAATTCTTTTTTCCACAAACTTATAGAATATATATATGTATCAAGAAAAATAGACACTTGTGCAGAACAAAATGCTTTTCGAGTTTTATTTAAAATACTGATTGTAAAATATTTTTGAAAAGTTTGTAAAATGCAAAATGCAAAATAGGTTTTTGGAATCCATTTTAAATGTAAAATGAATAAATAAGTATTTTAAATAGTTTTCGAATGCAAAATAGTTTTTCCTGCGGTATACATTTTTTAAAAGTATTTTACGTTTGAAATCCATTTTCGAACAGAATTCAAAGTCCTGAGTATCATTCAAAGTTCCTATAGTATTATAAAGTATTTCTGACGGGAATATTTTAAATTTTTTAATATTATGATTTGGAAACGGGATTGTTTATTTGAATAAATCAAATTAATACAAGAAGCGCCAATTACGGTCAAAATTAGATGTTAAGAGTGAAATACATTTTTAGAAATGTATATAGTATTTTATATAAAGCTGGAACACTCATTTTTTATTAAGATTCGATATTTATGGAATTAATTTTCTGTTTGTCTGGAATTAATTTTCTGTTTACAATTTAATTTGCAGTTTATTTGAATATTCATAAAAATCTTCGGAGTCGGTTCTTCTTATGCGTCAATGATTCTACAGAAAATTTATAATAAATTTATAACATGGAAAAACCATTTAACTATTTTATAAATAATTAAATGATAAATGGTTCTATTTCAAATGTAAAATGAAAATTATTTTCCAAAAACCATTTAAAATGAAAAATGTAAAATGCATATAAATACATATTTAAAATGAAACTATTTTAAATATTATTCAGCCCTGCATTTGTGTCGACTTGAATTATCGGTAAATAGAAAGTAAATAGAAAGTCCATTGCACATACTTGAATAAATTATATTTTATAATTACAATAACTATAAAATAGTTATAAAAAATATCGGTTATTCAACTATGTATATTAATTCCACATAATATAAAATTTGTATAATTGTTTTCTTACATTACTACCACTATGTTATTTTTGCTTGTATTCAAGGACGTTTCGTAGTCATTGACTAGCATAGTTAGCATATGGCAGTCTATAGAGTATAACATCGAGAAGCATTTGAACTTCCACTTGATTATAATCGCTTTTATATGAGATCGTGAATTTCTTTGATTCTATCACGCTATTAAAGAAAGACGTAGAAGATTAAACGCGCGCTCAGAACTATGAGATTTTCGGACGTTCGTGGCTTTATGTCGCTTACACCAAATTGATCAAGCGATGCGTACGCGCCAGGCTCTTCGTTGCGCCACGAGTCTGGTTAACGAGACGACTAATTCGAACGTGTTAGGTCCACGAAGAGGAGGTGGTCGCGACGGCACAGTGGTGGTGATGATGGTGGTGGTGGTAGCGGCGGCTTAAAAGCCAGCGGGGAAGGAGGTGAGAACGGACCTCGCTCCTCTCACCACCCGCACTCTCGATCAACAATAATACGCGCGAGAAGGAACCTGGTAACGAAAGAGAAAGAGAATGAGGACCGGGAGCGAGACCGTGCGATGCTCGTGTTGGTGTAGAGGCCCAGCGTGTTGATAGCGTGGAAAGATGACCTCAGAGATGGGACTATCATTCTTCGAGATCCCGGCCCGAAATTACGACGCTTGCTGCACTCGGTGGTGAGACGAAGACCTCTCCGATCTTGCCTTTCATCTTGCTACCAGCGCACTCGATCATCCGCTTTTTGCCTTTATTATTGATGGTAACACGCAACAAACAAAATTGCTTGGGATATTCATTTTCGTGTAGATGCCGATGGTATAGCGGGAGAAATACGAAATCTCAAGAGGCATTTTTTTGTCTGGTTATTCTTACGTTTATCGAGGAACCGTGCAAGTCCAAGTTTTTGTTATTAAATGATAATTTTTTAATATTATTGCTTTTAATAAAGGTAAGTTCGTAATTTGCGATATCAAAACGCGATTTTTTATTTTCTCCAATCGACACTTTTATTGAAATACGTTCGAAGAGAGATACGATAGAGTTCTGCCATAAATTCGCAAATAAAAATAGATCTCTTTGAGCAGCTTACGTAAAACTGACTGTCACGGTTTGAAGCATCGAAAAGGGTTCTCTCGTCGGGATTTCCATCGACCACGATCTATCTTGCTGAAGTACGTTTACTATACGGACGTGACACGTTGAAACGAACTCGATTGTACAGTTAATCGCGACTGTACCTTCGTTATTTTTGAAAAAAATTGTGATTGTCTAAGTAATTCATAGTGCTCAATTTGAGTAAAAGCGACTTTCTTGCTAAACACACGTTGTGACGTTGCGATTATAAAATCTTTTCATATGCATAATTGACATGCCGGTGCCAATAATGACAGTCCACATCCATTTGCGCTTTCATAAACGAAATCGTTTGTTAGCTAAATAAATCTTATGTAAAATCTGCGAAATTATACGCAAAGATAGCTATTCGTATTCTATTTAAATTCATTTTTCATTGGTGATTCATTCAACGGATGTATGAATTTCATATGAAATGCGTTATTTCGAGCTTCAGAAGTCTCGAAAATCTTGACACAGACCTGGCAAGAAATATCGAAAGACGACAGTGCAATGAATACTGACGTGTCGAGTGCGCTTATAATTGGAGAAGTCGAATCTTGCCGCATCTTGATCATTATCATGTTAATGAACAGAAAATATTGATCTAAATGAAATAATTCTGTTAGGCATGATTTTCACGGGCATCGAATTAATTTGTATTCACTGTCACATTGGTGTAGCTTTATACGTTTAAGTTTTATTTTCGAAATTACAATATGCAAATAGATGCGTTTTATTTGAATTTAATGCCTGATGTACATTAATATTTATAGACGTACACTGAAAAAAAAGTTTCGGTTGTATCAACAAGAAGTGAACTAATGTCTTCAAAGTTAAAATGAAAATAATCTTAATTATATAACAATGTAAGTATATATTGTATAAAAGTATACATATACATAATAAAAATTATATACAATATATGTGTATTAAAAAATTTAATTTATTCATTCATATATAAGATAATTTAAGATATTACTTTTTTGTAGTATATTTATTTAATAAAAATTATTTAATAAACAAAATCGTAGGTATCGCATATTATGACGCATTATCTACATAAACGCAAAAAAAGCGAAATGTCAAGTTAAACTTATAACAAGAATTGACAAGTCGAACAAAATGTGCATTTTGATTGTATTAATCAGAATTATCGTAATGGAATTTCTGATTATCTCGAACTAGAATGTTTCACAGAATCTAAATATCTGATTTATATCTTTCCAGTTGAATCTAATCAAATTTCCAATTTATGCAACTAGCTTTTTTTCCCAATTAAATGTAAAGATAATATAATTTTGATATTAAGATACTGGTAATACGTTTCTTACAATTGAGCATTATCTCACGTAAATGATAAACTGGTGCCGAGCAGTCGGCAAGTTCATTAGTCCGCTTTTCTAAGAGACTTCTTGGAGGTCATGACTAATGCAGTCTGAACTCGGTGAAATGGTATAACACTCATCAAAACGCCGCACATTGCACGCGCGCGCGCGCGCGCGCGTACACGCGAAACTCATTCTTTTCCCACCGCAATTAGGTTTCAGAATACTCATTTTGTTCAACAACACCAATTATATATCTCAGAAAGAGACAGATATACAAACCGGATAATTATCAAGCCTTAAATTTATCTCCTTATGCAATAAAACAAATGCGCATTATTATATTATTATATGCGCATACACATATATAGTTATACATGATATATTTTTCAAAATCACAACTCAGAGGAAATAAAAAGTGACGAGAAATTTCTCGTAATGAGAGAGCTAATTAGAGAGCCAATTGACTATAATCACTGATTAAAACCACGAGATAATTTTGTGACATCTCAACACTGTTCATTGATGACTACGGTATGAATCGCTTATCAGTATAAAGTATATAAGTACCGGATTAATCGCGAGTTCTTGACGCGACGAGTAATCGTTTCGAATCGAAGTATTGCCGCCAAAAGAACGAAGCGACTTGATATCGCGTGAGTCACATCCCACGGTCTACACATTCCTGCATGATGTCATAATGTGATACTCTCATGCATACATGTCTCTCGCGCGGTGATCAAACGACCGTCAGGATATAAACCGAGCAAAGTATTTCGTTTTCCTGAATACGAATCATCGTTGCTACTAAACGTGATGTGGTATGTTAACGATAGCCGCAAAACAGGCCTTCGATTTTGTTGGTGCTTGAAGCGGCTTTATTAACTTCAGACATCGATGAACGATACATCAAATAAATATTTCAATAGAAAATTTATTTTTTACTATGTAAATTTTATTTTTTATGTATTAAAATTTACTATGTAAATTTTAAATAAAAATTTATATAGCTTTATTAAATTGAATTTTTAGGGATATTCTGGAATCTAGAACTAAAAAAATCTATTTGTTTATATTTTTTAACATTTAGAATCTAAAAAATAAGTTCCTAAAAGATTTTATTAATATTCATCAAAATAATGAAAATATAGTTTTTAAGTTATAGGGCACATATTTGTGTTTAATGCTCTGTCATCACATTCAAAGGTAAAAAATGCAAAAAAAAATGAAAAATACATATTTCGAGTTAGAGGAGGATTTATTGTATGATTTGTTTATGACACAGATTATAATCACAGATTAAAAATAAACTTTTATTCATAACTGCATGTTTTATATTGCAGCTTTTTATATTACAATTCTATTTGAAATTTTAAACGCGTTTTTTTCGAAGCTATATTTTTTCAAGTTGGTTAATACGATTTCTCAGAAATTACTAAATCAATCAATTTCAATTTTTATATATATATGTAAATGTCTGTTTATCGCATGAATTAGAATTATTAAGATACCTATAAACTAGCTATTATATTTTATAGATGTTAAATTTAAAAATTTTGTTGAAACATTGACACTTGTCTTTTAAAACTGCATCATTTTAACAATTTGCAATGGTTTTCTTAGTTCAAACTATAATCACACTTATAATAACTGGAATAATGAGTAAGAATTCTTTTAGAATTTCAAGAATTGAATTTTTTATTTCGATTAAATTGAAAAGCTGTAATCATATCAACCACATATTTATTTTTTTTTAAATTTACATTACGTAAAAAGTATTGAACATTTAGTCAAAATCTGTATAGATATTTACTAATAAATATGTACAAGTAGATGTATAAAAGCGTAGAAAAATATATGTAGTAGTTTTCTTTAAAAAATTTTTCAAAAGTAATAAATTTTCCAAAATTTCGTGTTCTAGACTAGAATATCCTCTTAATGTGTGAAAAAAATAAATATGAGAAATAGTTAATACGGAAAATTATTTTTTACTTTTTAATTTTATTTGATTCTATTCTCTTATTTCTCTTTTTTCAGACTATATTTGTCTGTATATTTTTTTTTAAAGCAAAATATCTCTTTAAAAAATAAAAAAAATTAAAAATATATAATTACATTACTTTTGAAATACTATGTTTACATATAAGTTTCTTTTTAGAATCAATTGCCTAATTGCCAAATTGTGTCCAACGCTTTGAAACATACAATTTGAATTAATCGTTAAGTATAGACGCACAATTTTGTACAGTCAATGCGAATCAATCATCGGTTCAGTAATCAAGACATTCATTGCCGAATGGAAAGCGTCGCTAATGGCAAAGTGCGCAGCACTCATAATTTATGGAATTACCAATGACGAGCGAACATAACTAATGAAGAATGACCTTTCGTAATGTCCAGTGAAACGTAATTTGTTATATATGTGTGCTCATTATGTCAACATAATTTTTTACCGGAAAAAAAAAAAATTTGACCTTAATAACCGTGTGTTTCTTCGCGACGAAAAGAGGGACAGACGTTGAACGTTATCAAATGCATCGCATGCTATCGTCGCGGCAAACAGATCGCAAATGGGAGGTTGTCCTAGTAGAACAATGGTGGCTTATTTTCGCAGCACTAAATCGCGAATGAAGTCCTACAATTTCGTGCATAGAGTTAACTGTTTTTCCTAACGATGACAAAGGCTGCCACGTACTTTCCGTTACGGTCATAAACGGAGTACAATGAGCGGGGTTAACTAGCTGCCTGAAAGTGCATTCCGGTTCTGCTTCTTCTGACGAGACGTTTAAAATCAGATTTTTTTAAACCGTAAGACAGAGTGCAATAACCATTCATTAATATTCATTTCTATGAAGTAAAAGGTCATCCAGTTGCTTCATCCTTTAATAAGATTGAAGTAGTTTAGATTGTTATTGAAGTAGAGCAGCTCATAGATATCTTAATACATCGAATGTATTTCAAGATAAAAAGTTACGAAATAACGGTGATTAAGATTGTATATCTTATTAATCTTAAATGAATTTAAAAAAGATAATCAGAAAGACATTTCTTTAAAATATAAATTATGGATAGATTAATAAAAAGCAAAAAATGAATAATTAAAATTATTAAGAAAAATAATTCTATTTTCGGTTAAAACAGATCCTGGTGCTTAATAATATTCACATACAAGTTTTTGTAAATAAATTTTTTGAATTTTTATAAACTGCGACGATTCGATTTATCAAACTTAAAATGCAATTGAAATAGAAATATTAATACTTCAAATTAGATTGCTCATCAATTTAATTTTTGAATTGGCGCAATTTATAAATTGAAATTAAAAATTGTATTTATAAAAATTTGTATGTGAAAATTATTAAGCACCAGGATCTGCTTTAAGTAAAATTAAGATTATTTTTCTTAATAATTTTATTCATTCATTTGCTTTTTATAATCTATCTATTATTTACAATTTAACGATAAGCATTTTAGAAATTTGCAAAGAAATGCGTAAAATTATTAATGTCAAATTAATTTCTCGCAACATGTATTGGTTAGAATTACCATATGAAATGATCGCATATATATGCCTATGGGCAATTGCCGTATCTTATTACGAGTTAATGTGGTTGGGAACGCATAGTCAACATATATTCGCTTGTAACACATATCCTACCGGATGTCATAATGTCGTCCGTCTTATTGCAAGCACCATATTAATCGTCCACTTACCAGCTATCAAGTGCAACGTGATTTGTATTAAAATACGTATAAAATTTGTAATAAAATTTGTATTATAATTATTAATAGGATTTTCAGTTATAAAGAGATTTCTCAGACTTAAATTCTCTACTGAATT
>NW_017259536.1:1237039-1238909 GCF_001594045.1 Atta colombica | reverse complement strand
CACATGCGTGCGCGCGCGGGCGTGTGTGTGTGTGTGGTGTGTGTGTGTGTGTGTGTGTGTGTGTGTGTGTGTGTGTAATGAATAAATATAAACAAAAAACTAAATAGATATAAATCTATTAGTAATTTTGCCATGTAACCTAGGACAATTGAGTTATTTGATAACGGAAATAAGTGTCGTGCTCTTATCAAGAAGAAAATTGTATGAATAACACGATATTGATAAGAAGCGCATTTGATATCCGACAAAGTCTCAATAAATATCCTCTTTAAGTTTTTGTACAAATATGAAACATGAGAAAAATGCGTAATCATATTACGTAGATTTGGAAGATGCTCTTTTCACGTATATTATATAAATAAAAAACTTGTTTCACGCGTATGAAGAGGAAAATGTATAACTTAAAGTACACAAGTTGCATAATTTGTCATTATGTATATACAAATGACAAGAATAGATCAGCGAAATAAGTCTGATAAAACAATGTGTTATTCATGGAGACTCACCTTGCTCCACTTTTATCTTTCACAATACATTATAGTATCTGTTTTTGCATACGAGTTTTAATCACACTTCATGTTTACGTTGGACATAACAAATATATACGATATATAAGACTACCACGCTGTTGATCACTAAAAATCACATATAATATTCAGAGTATGCAGCCACAGAAGTTAAATAAATCGTAAACATGCATATATAAGATATAAACGCGATTCTTTACAATATCATAAATAATGTTTTGCCAAAAATATAAATTAATACCAAAAAAAAATTTTCCCCTTGGCGAACATGTTTAGTTAAGTTAATTCCTAGTGTCCATATTTACACATTTCAGGGTTAATCCAAAAATATTATTGCATTCTGGATTAATTGGAAGTATATCGAAAACTGGGATTTAAAATGTTTTAGCATAAATTGTGTGAGGACTTACCACTTAAAATGGGATGCATTTTTTACATAATTTCTTAAAATATGTACAAGATAACAACAGGAAAAATGTTTATTATCGTTGAAATAAAATATAATATTCAAACAATTTTTTTTTCATTGATCTTTTTATTAGAAATGATTTAAAAAACTTATCTCATTGTGTGAAAATCTTGTTATGTTGAAAATCATATTCTATTATCTTACTTGGGACGGGAGCTTTGGAAATGAAAGAAATATTAAAGTATGATCGCATGACCGGTCTGTTATTACTGAAGATTGTAGTGAAAAGGGTAATAAATCTGCAAACTACAATGGCATTATGAAGGATAAAAAAATTATGCGAAAGCTCAGAGGAGAGACATAAGCGACAAAATGACTCAAGACATCGCATACAATAGCAGCATAATTATTTATTAGCACATGAAGGATATTATAATTGCTTAAATTTAAAATGTAAATATATCGCGCATATTTATATAATTTTATATACGTATACACAGAGATTGAGTCATTATAATATTTATACGAAGCATTCGACGCAAAATAAAATATTAAATCAGTCACAAAATAAGATATAATATTATATTATCAGATAATGTAATATTACCTGATCGAATTCAATATACCAGATGACACTATCCCTTATTTTAGAATCTCATGTCCTAAGCATATTCGAATCAGAAAATCACAGAATTAATCACAATTTAAGTTTATTAATTCATAATTAATCTGCAATTATTACGCTTGGAATGAATAAATATATGATCATACAGCATATATGTATGCTGCATGCATATCAATTAATTTGTATATAATAAATATAAAAATTATGCAATTGATATTGTTGATATTTAATATTATTATTATCGTAAGATATGCCATTTAATTGGAAAGAAGATGTACTAATTCAACAATGTTATAGAAGATCTATCAA
>NW_017259536.1:1235448-1236939 GCF_001594045.1 Atta colombica | reverse complement strand
AAGGAATATCAAAATCAGATATGTATATCTCTCAATATAGATATGTCTCAATAAAAATACATTGGTAATCCAAACCTACATACAAACAATTCATCATATATATAAATATATATAGAATATCTCTTTTTTTTAATATATCTATTTATATAATTTTAATTAAAAAACATAACAAAACTATCTTCTCTGTGATATAATTTCCAGTCTTTTAAATCATTAATTTCAGTTCCTCTCAAGCATTTACAGCTTTTCTTATAATTACCTTGCTGGATTAAACTGCACATTCGACATGCAAATGTTGAATACTTTATAATCCATCATATAAATAATCTTGTGTAAACATCAAAACTACTAGACGCATTATATATACAAAACAAAATAATTTAATTTCATTAAATGCTAATAATGCGAGATAAACGTACTAAATTATATATAATATATATTCTTATTTTTCGTATATGTAATTAATTATTGGATTTATTAAATATTTTCAAAAAGAGGTTTTATACGACGATTATAGACTCTAATAGATTAGCTATTTACTACTTATATCACGTAACATATAACGCAGTCGAAATCTGTTTCATCCCGCATACATTGTTGATATATTAAGGCGAAGGTAAAAGTGAAGATATGTAAGCGACTATCGGTACATATACATCGCAATATTGTAACAAGTATACAATCTAAGGAACCATATGTCTCTCTAATTGTAACATGCGCAAAATCTCTAATATCTCTAACATTTCTATACGATGAACACTCTATTTTCGACATTTCTATCGTTACCACTACGAAGGACTTCGCCTAATCCATTAGATTAACTGGGAATAACCATCGATAACAGGGAGCACCGGGCTAGCCCGAATAACGAACTCGGATCGTTAGCTTTTTGCACAACGATTGTGCTTGCGCGGCACGTCTTTCGCTTTGCGTCGGCAAAGATTGAAATCCAGAACCGGCAAATTTTGTTACCGTAGGAAAACCGGAGCGTTTCGGGAGAATAGATGCGCCGACCGTATTTTATATCGATGCCGCCCAAAATCAAAGAAAAATAGAACAAATTTTTCAATAAAATACATCACGAACTATTTCCGATCTGCCGAAACAGGATCGACGAAAAATTCGGACTTCTTTTTCGGTGTTCCTGACGCTAAAGTACGTCCGGCTCGATCAAGCCAAGGAAGATCTACGTCGCGCGCTATACAGAACGTTCTCTTTTCTGGGGGAGAAAACCACCCCGCGTGATTTATCTGTTCTTTCGGAAGCAGACTCGGAAGGTTCGTTTTGGTACGAAATTACAAAGGGGCGAATGTACGATAAAATACTCCGTAAAAATTGATAATAAAAATATAAATATCATTTGTGCGGATTAAATATCGGCAATTATGGGCATACATGCGCACAAATAATTCTAATACTTTGTAGTTTGTGCATAATATGCAAAGTATGTCTCTTATGAAGTCCTCTTATCTCAACTTCCTTGACGATGCA
>NW_017259536.1:1227281-1235348 GCF_001594045.1 Atta colombica | reverse complement strand
ATATAACTCTTAGAATATATTTTCTAAATATTTTTACGCAGACCAGCTGCTCCTAATGTATATATTTTAATTATACGAGTATAGGTTTTGTGTTGTTTATATTATATTCCAATCTCTCTTATATATCCGTATATCGAATGATAATGAAATGAATGCAAAAAAAGGATGAAAATAATATAGATTTCTGTCTTCATGCCGTTATTACATTCATTTATCAAATATTTCCGTGAAATAAAACTGTACTGTGCTGTTACACCACATATAACGCCACATATAAATGTTAATACCAATAACAATGAGGAAGAAGGTAATTTAATTCCTTTATATATAAAATTATTATAGCATCAACACCATGATTTTTAGGTAACACATATATACACAGTTCGCCTTACACCTTCCTGCCCGTTTTCACCAATGCAGTACGAATCAACGACACTTTAAATCGAGAGGGAAAAATCGAGAGATTTGCTTTAGTGTGTACGTCTCCAGAAACGTCCCAATCGTCGCGTCAGCGGTGTCTCAGACAGACGGTAAAAAGACAGAAACGTAACACAACGGTTATGCATGTACACGTGGGCAGAAAGAAGCGTCATGCGGTGCAGCCAAGCGTGCGTTGCTGTTTACCTGCAAACGGCACGTCGCCGAAGTATTCCTCGACATTATCCGTGGACATGCTCTTGTCGGACAGTGATACGCTGGACAACGAACCGCTTGATGCGTTGAGTGATCCACCGGTGGGAAATTGCAGCAGATCTTCGTCCGTTTCCGTTTCCATGTCGCGGGATCTTCGCTTGTATACCTATTGACAAATCAGCGCCATTTGAAGAAGAAACGAGATTCCACGCTTAAAGTACACGCTACAGTATTGTATTGTAGTAAATACTGCGGGAAAGGGCATTTTCGACGCTTCAGTTTCCAAGCCTTCAATATCTGCCGTGAAACTCGTACTGATCATGTTGTTGGATTTATGGCAGTTGCGTTTTACAATTTGCCCGCGACCACTATTACTCTGGGCGTATCGCCGTTATCACGAAATTGTCAACATTCGTATTTTATACACGGATATTTACAGTCGATATAAAAATTCCCCCGTGAGCCGCGTCGCGTCGAGCCGCGGCAAATCACACGATGGAAAAATGAAGCCAATCCTATCGCGATGAAAATTTATTGAAACGAAACGTCCGCACGCAGGCACGCGAGAAATATGCCATGTAAATCGGAGGGAAAATAAATACGCGTGGTCAACCTAAAGCATATTTATTTATTCGAATAAAAATCTATACCTTTTGACATTAATTCTTTCGATTCCGCTGACGGCGAGTCATAAATGACAAATATAATACGATTTTTCCAGCACTTTTGAATTTTATGATCCGCAAAGAATTATTGCCTGCAAATATTGCAATGTAGTTTACATCGGAATTACTTTATACATGAAAAATTATTTTTATTATAAAAAATAGAAGAGAAAGAAGGAAAGATGAATAACTGAAGATGAATAATTTTAATACTGAAATAATTAAAGTTACAATTTGGTACAGTTTATATAGATTTATATTTAATTACATATGTGTTTTTTTATATTATATTATACATATAAATAATAAGCTATAATCAACTTAACTTAAGCTATGGTCAACGTAATGTCATTTATGTTTAACAGCGAGACGTATTAAACAACCGAAAATTACGTTATGCCACTCAATGAGACCTCGCGTTTTGATTTACTAAGTGCAAACTACGAAACGGCAAGCTGCTATTTCATCGCGCGTTTCCAGAAAGGCTCTAACGCAATTAAAATTTGACGTCAGAGGCCCGACAGACGTTCGCGGTATCATCTGTAAAACGCCGAGAACATCTCGAGGAGACAGCCGGAAACCGTCGCTACAAATTCGTGAATTTCTCTCTCTCCTATGGCAACGGAGAACGAGCGTTCGCGAGGCGAAGTCAGACAGGCATAGAAGCCGAGGGCTTCATTATTCAAAGGGTGTCGGCGTCTTGCATTCTGCCGCTCTACTGGATTCGCGGAAGTTGACGGGTGAGAAGCAACCATCCGTAGAAGGTTCTCCCATCTCTTCGTCCTTCCTCCGACAGGTTCACGGAGACCCTCTGCCTCCGTGTGCCGAGCATGCTGTCTTCAGCCGCCGTAATAGCGTTCGATTTCCATCATCGAATCATATCAGCTGTTCAACGAATTGAGAATACGCTCGGATACTATCGTGAGTCGACTGACGAATATTGCGATATCAGTCGCGTAAATCATATTATTAGCGATATTAGCAATATTAAGTTAGCCCTCAATAGCTTCCTCAAAATACCTTCTTGATTGAATTTTCCAATGCATATTTGTTTAACACATCTTTGGGCTTTGGGGCTTATTTAAATTTAGAATCTGGAAATATGTTTAGACTCATCCTATAGTAATCCAACGGGGAACGAAGGATTTACAATTCATTGAAGGAAAAGGATGTACAAAGCATGTTACGAGAAGAAGGTATCTATGTCTATCAAATAGACGATTTGCATGATGAAGACATCGAGCATCTCCCAAGCAAGCGATGTTATATGGTATCACCGACTGTGCATACGAGTTCGCCGTCTTCGCCGCATTCAGCGACTCCTTTCTGGATATATTCACTGTGTAATATTTCGTCAAGCGTGTATAGCTGACTGAAAGACACGGATTGCGAATGCATATAGGGAGCGGCAGAGAGAAGCTGGGGTGGATGGCAGAGAGATACCGTGGAAAGAGCAAAGAGAGAGGGAGAGGAAGGGAGGCAGAAGTGCGCTGGAAGCTGCGTCGTGTGCTATGGATATCCATTCGCGGTGGATGGGAATTGAACGTAGTCGGTCTCACAGCAGAACGATCATAGGGCGACGCGCAAACGGTAGTAAACGAGCGAGACAGGCCGAAGGTAGCGGCAGCAGTAGCGAGCGAGGCAGAGAGATGAGTCCTTGTAAATCGCATCACAGATCAAACACAGCTTGTATATTAAACGTAACCTGGTAAGACGCTATGTCGACTGCTTATCTACTGTCCAAGGCACCAGGTCAAGTGAGAGCGTTAATGGCGATCCTTAACGAGCGCACGCTGCTAAGATCTTATGTCATGAAAAGGCTTAAAGGATCGGCAGTTTCGGGTAAATCACCGACGCTTTGAAATTTCCCCGCGTGTTCTCCGCGGAGTTTCCACAATTTGACGCGTCTTTAACGGCACTATCTCGATATTTCTCTCGACATATGATACATATATGTATAAATATCTTCTGATTGCCGCACTTCCAAGTAGCAGTCGACGATGCAAAGTTGAACGCCGCCGTTGCACGCTTCGCCAAGTACCGCGCGATAAATCGCAGAAGCGATCTCCCATTTGAGATCACTATACCATTTGAAATGAACTGCAGAATTCTCGTGAGGAATCTTACATGCACACACGTTCGAGTTAATGTGAAGATTGGAAATGACGTTAGTCGCTTAAGAACCATCTGTCGATTGATAACTTGCCAATGTGATTTTCTAAAGGAACTTTATTTTACAAAAATACGATTTTTTTCAAAAAGTTCTAGACATATCTAGAAAAACAAAACAATCATTGCGATTCTCTTAATAAACACTGAAAATATTGTTGCTTTAGAACGATTCGTAATAACATCAAGTACCAATTGCACGCTACTAATGACCATAATTAACTCTATATTCGCTATCGTTATTTGGCACTATACATCCATCAACATATTGACCTTGTGTAGAGTAATAACCGCTGATAACACTTACCTGACTAAGCGGACGAATGCGCTCATGGATGGACCTTTCCGCTTGCATGGCGGACGGCGGCGGATGATCAGGAGTGGGCGGCTGAACATAATGCGTAGGACTGGTCGGCAGCATCATCTGCACGCGTTTAAGACGTTTGTCGGTGGCCTCGCGACTCTCTGACGCGGATTGTCCATCCGTTATCTCACGTCTTTCATCGAGGAGACTCTCCTGGGAAGACTTCAAGGTGAGAAACGCGCTCGATACAAACGTTTGCTCCTGAATCACGTCACCGTCGCTGCAGGGTGATTTGTCGGCACACAGACTATTCTCCGGTTCGTAGTTTTCGTACGCATGTCTGCGTAATTTTCTTCGCGGATTCAGCATCTTGATCGGCCGGTTCTCGTAGATAGACGTTATGGCTACTGGCTCCACATTGGACTCGCGTTTTTCATCGGTTCCAACCAATCGCGATTTCATCTCCACGTATTGGTCCACGCTTCGCGTAACGTGTCGCAGCTGATCACGCCGTTTCTGCAGCTGCTCAAGATCGATGTGACTTCGCGCACCGCTGCGCGCCAAGAACAAGTACTCGTAATTACTCGGCCCTACCGAACTGTCAGCTGATAAAGACATCTGCGTTTGCAGGTGCGTCGGGGATACCGAGAGATTTCGTCTAGGCGGCTTCTTGGGCGGCGTCGGCTGCGGAAGAAGAAGCGAATATTTCTTCACGTTGGTGGACGTTTGTTTGAATTATATCTTCACGTTCACAAATATTCCCGAAAAAATTAATTCGCGCGATTTGAAAAAACGTGCAAGGCAATTTTATTTCTTTAACTTTCGTCAGATACGGATATGTTTATATCTGAGAATATCTCTTCATAATTTATGTAGATAAACCGGGGCTCTTACCGAGACTTTATTGTTGGAAGCAGGACTGTGTAGCGAGCTGGACAGAGGTGCCATTGGCAAGTAAATCCCGGCAGCGCTGGAATCGTTGGGCAAACAACGACGGTCCCGTGGGCTCGGTCCGCCGACGCTCGAGGATGACGATACGCTCAATTGGTCGGACTCTCTGCCCCCGTATCCCGTGGGCAATGTCAAGGACAGGTCCTCCGACACGAAGCTACCCTCCATTGTGCCGCGTGGCACGGGTGGAGTTTGGTACAGTCCGCTATCGGAGCCCCTGTACAACCAAAACTCGGGGTTTCAGCGGAACCAATCGACTATCTATTATTGGTTGATGATAAATCGACTCGATAGATCGAGAATGTCGGAAACGTACGCTTCCACTCGATTAATCAGCAAGAAATACAAAAACTTCTCACGTCTACGTTGTTACATTTTGCGCGTCAACAGTATATCTCGAAATCGTATTTGTTTGAGGTATTATGCAGTATTTTTTAGCAACATCAAGTACATGAATATAATTTTCGGTAAACGTCTTACAGATGAAGTACATGCATTAAGCTACTTTAATCAAAACTACCTTTAGAAACATTGATTCGATATTATAAATTATATGTTGTTTTTAATGCAACTATGCGGTGCAAAATGTTTGCGTTACCGTGTAGTGTCGGATGGTAATGGTGTTCTTTTGGTAATGTTTTGTGGTATATCTTCAGGAGTTTGGTCAGAACTTTCGAGAGTATTTATAGAGTTGAGAGTGTCGGATAGGGACATAAAGACGCTGTCGAAGACGGAACTGGGGTCGGAGTCCTCTGTCTGCTGGAGGACCCTTCGTACTCCGTTCACCGGTTCCCCGTTCTGCTCGTCTTCACTGAAACGCGCATCCCGGTACATCAACCGTTATCGATTACCAACAATCAACCGCATATTCAAAGCGAAGCAACATAATCTTGTATATCGACCAAGCTGAAATAACTGCTATTCAACTACGCCACTCAATAAAATTAAACTTTAACTAATGTTTATACGGCATTTTATTATACGCTATCTTATTACGCTAATGTTATTTAATATTTAAAATGTATTATTTGCGAATAACGGAATGCTAAATTAAAATATTCGCAAAAGCAAAGAGTAAAAATCATATTATGTAAATGTAAATATAAATCGTGTGTATACATATAGAAAAAAGACAGCTTCCATTGACAAAATATGCTTCAATTGAAGACATTCA
The DNA here is from genome assembly GCF_001594045.1 of Atta colombica. Lineage (NCBI taxonomy): Eukaryota > Metazoa > Arthropoda > Insecta > Hymenoptera > Formicidae > Atta > Atta colombica. The sequence continues at coordinate 1,229,452 of NW_017259536.1, read as the reverse complement.
TAGACAAGCGCCGACTTTTTAATGAGGCCACGTCGACTAGGACGGAACGCGACGAATGTGGAAAAGAGAAACGAAAAAGGAGCTTGCGGCCCCGAGAGGTTGCGGAGGCCACGCGCTTATAACACGAGGGAGAGAGCAATGGTTATTAGTTTTATGCTGAGACGGGCTAACATTTACATTGTTTAACGTGATGGATTCATTTCGAGGCGGCCAAGCCGGGGCTACCGACGTCAAACATTGATGGTAGAAGTGCGGAACATCAACGAGAGCTCCCACGTTCTCTTATTCTCTTTCTCCCTCTTTCACTCGTACATATTACGTATCCCTCTTTCTCATTTGTTCGCTCCCTTACTCTCCACTTTTCCCTCACCGTCTCTCTATCGCCCTATGTCTTCGTCTTTCTCTTTCTCACTCGCTGTACTCGAGCCAACCAGTCGGGCTTAGCAGCTAGAGCGGTAGCACTGGCACAGAGTACCAATGGGGTGATGCAACGGGGGTGACCTAGGGGCGAACGAGGCGGTCGGACCCACCATCTCGCCTGCCTACATCAGGAAAATTAAACCAAGCCAAGCGGTGCTTAACGCGCTGGGGCTACACGCGGTCGTGCCACCTCCTCCAACCTCTTCCTTCACGTTTCTCCCCCTGGCACCGCCCCATATCCAGGTTCCCTTTTCGGTTCGAGAACCTCCACCTACAACCTTCTCCACCTCCTACGGGTACCAACGGTGGTAGCAGCAGCGCCAGCACCAGCCGTCATCATCCCAATGCTTGGCCGGTACTCACTCATTCACTCCGCGCTCCGTCCATGTCTACGCTTTTGTTTGTCCAACATCTTCTATATTAAAGCACAGCCATAGCCGCTGTGCGCGCACGAAGCCTTTTTGCAAAATATTACGAGCCTCTGCGCTTACCCGATGCAATCGCAGCTTTTATTTTTTTCTTTGAGACTTCTATGAAAATAGAGTCTGAATGATAGAGAAATACTTTTTCACTATATTTTACGTGCGAAGTCCCAAACCTCTCAAATGATTATGAGAATACATGTATGAATGTCCGATGCGTGTATATTAAAATTTTTGCAATGTAATAAATGCTTGTAATCTGTCAGTTTTTATTACTACACTTAGTGTAATAATAAAAACTGACAGATTAGAAGCATTTCTGATATAAACTGACTTCTTAGATTATTCAATATATTCTAATAAATATTTATATATCGAAATTATCTTTGAATAGTCGGTATATCATGTTATTTCTCTCATGTTTTTTCTCTCTTTCTCTCTTTCATCCAATCATATATATATGTATATATAATTTTCTCATAATATTTCTCTGATGGTAAATTATTTGTTTACTACCGAATTAATATCGTGAACTTGCTAATATCATGAACACATATTATTTGTACTAGATGTTCTCTACAAGCATGTATCGTTATCCATCACAACATCATAGAATCACTAAGAGGAAATAGGGGAAAGATTTGATATATGCGTTATAAAAAATATTGCAACGAATAACATGCAAAGAATGTAAAAGAAAATACTCACAATGACATGACAGATGTACCGGAAACGCGACGATCGTCGTCCCGAGGCTTATGATAGAACTGCCATTGAGTAGGCGACGTTCCTTCCGCGGGGGAAAGATCATCCTCCGGACGAACATTTTCGTAGGGGCTGCCCAATGAATCGCCACCCTGTACCGGAATTGGCGGCAAATTCTCACTATCGGCGTCACTTTCTACACCGGAGGAAGACCGATGCCCTGTTTCAAAATCGACGAGGGCATGTAATTGTATACAGTGATCATAAAACATATAGTCACAAATCTTTTCAAGAAAAAAATTAAAAAGAGTAGTATTGCAGATGCAAGGCAGTGAATAAGAAGAAAACAAGGTAGTAAAAATTCGGAATTGATTTTTTAATACTTCTAATATGTATAGCATTTTCAAAAATGAAAATTTATGGTCATCATTATTATATGATGCAAGTTGTGATAAAAATTATAGACGTGTCATTTCATTATTCGCACGTAATGTATGCAGAAACAGAGTTCAAGATTAATCCCATGTGCTTAATATAACGTTATGCAAATATACACACAAATCTTTATATATGGCTAAGAGCGATTTAATTAAATGCTGCAGCAAACTGGAAACGTACGTTCTC
>NW_017259536.1:1221305-1227181 GCF_001594045.1 Atta colombica | reverse complement strand
ATATATATATGTATGTGTGCGTGCGTGCGTATGCGTGTGCGTGTGTGTGTGTGTGTGTGCGTGCGTGCGCGCGTGTATATGTATATATACATATATACATATATATAAATATATCGGTCGTAATGCTATGAAAATAAATTGTATGCGAATGCAGCCGTACTTTTTATCACCGCTGTGATATCTTGAGTGACATGCGGCGGAAACTGTCCCAGAAGATCAAGCACCGTGTTTTGCCGAGAATCCCTAATGCCCAAATCCACTCCGCGATCTAATAGCGCCCGTACTACTTCCATTTTGCCGCAAAGCGCGGCCTCGTGCATCGCAGTACCCGCTGATGTTCTCGTATTGACGTCAACTCCAGCAGCAAGGAGAACTTCCACGACCGCTCTGCAACAATAACGCAAATATTTCATTGCACCTTATTTTATATGTAATAAATGTACGAGACCCATAAAATGCAAGACGAATAATTTGCAAGACGGTTCCATAATTATTAAAAGTAGCCACATGTGTTATGATTACGTAAAGAAAAATTAAATTGTGTTTGAGTAGTTTTGCATTTTGTTACGCTTTTCAAGTAAAAAAATAAAGATTAAAATCCAGCTTAAAGAGTATTAAGAAACAAAGCAATAAATTGTCGGTTATAATTTAGATTTTGCGATAAATCTCGAGACCAGAAAACCAAAGCTTCTAGGTTTTACGCGATCTCGAAACGTCTGGATTCTGCGATTTCTATCCAGTGACAAGCCATTAAGACTATAAGAGATGCATTTGCTATCAGCGCCTAATCGAAATACAGATTTTGCTCTCCTTCTATCGGATATAGACTATGCACCAACTGCGATGACCGCAGCCATCCGTCGCATATAGGATTGGCGGCTGAAGATCGGATTCGCGTGCACCTATGTTGTTATTACCGTAGCATAGGGGTATTTGTATACTGGCTTACCGAGAGCATCGATATTGAATCCGATAATAGACATTACTCCGCGTCCCCCGTCCTTCCCTTCCCCCCCCCCTCCCCTCTCCAAACTGATCCCTCTCTGCCATCAGTCCTTTCGCCCATCCCCCTCCTGTTCTAGCCCCATATAGCTGGACTGGTAGATCCACTAAATATCGTGGTGCGCGCGTGAAACGCGTGCGTGAGTCCGACCATCGCAATGTACGCAACCCCCTTCTCTCATACGTGCCTGCGTGCGCGCGTACATCTACCCCAGAGACTCTCAAATTTTACGAGATGTCGCTATCTTTCGACATATTCAACAAATAGATTCGGAATGGACAGAGAGAAAGTTTAAATAGTAGTTTAAAAGAAAAAGTATAGAAAAGAAAATGTAGATAAACCTGCATGTATAAAATATAGTAGGAATATATAAGAAATGATTTTATTTAAACGTGATTTTATTTAAATATTATTGGCATGAATGTTCATAAATTCAAGTGATCCGTTATTCATGTCTGTGGACCAACAGTGGAAGTGTATGAATTCGTACAGACTTTTTATTAATGCGCTAAAATTTCCCTCATGGCGTTTTCCATATTTGCAGTTTGAGAAACGCTGATCTAGCCCAAACGTCCAAACAGCTCGTGCGTACGCGTTCGCACTCGTACAGGCGCAAACGTCTCGCGCGCCGTTATTTAACCAAAATTCGAGCGATAAAATGTCACGTTCTGCACGCTCTCTCTCTCACGCCCATCCCATGCCACTCCCGGCCAATTCTGTTGCATCCTCGCGCCGGCATCGACGGAAAATGCAGCCGCCGGACTGTATATCGCGATACGATCGCATTATAAGCGGCAAGCGCCGGTTAAAGCGATTACCGGCTGCGAGGCTGCATAGAAAAACCGGCGTTATACCCGATTACAATGTGACTGCCGTTTCGCGGCGATTCACGATTCGATTCGACCGCCAACCGGACTGTTACGATCGTCCATCCCCTCGCTGCCCACCACTCTCGTCTCCGTGGCGTCGATTATACAAAAAGCTCAGCGGAATTACGGACTAGCATCGCCCTGTTAAACGAGAACGTATCGCTCGGCACCAAATGCTAAATGCAAAATAACTAGGTAACGGAGATGTTATAACTCCATGATACTGAAATGAAATTTACTATCATCGATTTTAAGAGATTAAAGAATTTCTCACGATTATTGAGGAATATAATAACGATTATAGTCTTCGTCATTTGATCATGTGGGTTCGACATAATCGATTATCCGCTCTTCCTTCTTTGTCACCCTATTACGCGGTTCAGTTAATTGAATAATATTACACAAGATGCGTGGCTACTATTATGACATTATTTCTTCCACAGAGAAGGTTCTTCCACTCCAGTTCAATACAGATGATTTATTATTCATTAAATACATGCAGTGATATATTTCAATATAAACAGCATAAAACAGCAAGAAACCGATTTTTTTTTTTTAAGATGCAAAGGAATTTTGCCGCTTTGCCATCACGATTAATATAGGTCGGTACGTTTCGGCGGTAGTGATTAATACGATTCTCGTAATCGGGAGGCGGTCAGCAATCCGCACGGATGGACAGAACGGCTGACGGTGTGATGCGATCGGATGCATTCGCGTGGTTCGAGGAGGGACGAGAGGGCAATCGACGGAACAGTAATATGGGACGTGTAACCAGTAGAGGGTTGGATCGGATCATGCCAGTCGGAGGACGCATATATCGCATTCGACGGGATTACGTAAGCGGTGCTCTCTGATTGGCTCTAATAGCCAGCGCTGCAAATGGCTCGACATCGTTATGGTTAGCTCGAACGAATCCATTGTTGTACTCGAACACAATACATGTTGCGCATTATCCAGTAATTAGCGTAACCATTTCGCGGGAAGAAGTTATATGCAGTCCTTAGATAAACAAAAATACTCGAACGTGTGATGGTAGCGGCATTGTATTGTATAATATACTGTGCCAAATATAATTAAAACTGCTAAATTGTATGAGATAAAAAGGAAAAATAACGCATCTGCGTTTTTAAAATAATGTTTGTCTGAGTATTATTAAATATAATAAACTTGATAGTTAATTTAATGGAACTTTCTATTAATTATGAATTATTCTCTTAATATATTAATGTGTCAAATATAAATTAATTCTTACCTGTGGCCATTGCGTGAAGCTAAATGCAATGGTGTATGCGGGAAGATCAGAGATGAGGAAGAATTACGAAGTGATTCGATTAATTCAGGATGCGTTCGCACGAGTAATTCCACAGTTTCCAATCTGTAAGAAACACCACGATTACGTCACAATGATGCTTAGCATGAATTCCAATCAAAATAGTAATATAGATCACGAAATTTAATATCCGCAAATATCATGAAGTGTATATGGAAAAATATTGAGTCACTGGAAAAGATATAGTAGTTGTATGTGCGATTTACCTGCCATATTGCGCAGCGAGGTCGAGCGCGGATTCTCCGCGGCTGTTGCGGATACTAGGGTCGCATCCGTATTGCAACAGCTGTGCCACCACTTCCGTGTGCCCGTACTGTGCGGCACAATGTAATGCAGTTTCGTTATCCTTTGTCTGTAACCAAACGATATTTAGAGCTTTTTTTAGATATTACACATTAATTTGCGACATTCATCAAAGCTGCCTCCATAAATTATAAGATATTATTTCTGATAATCATAAAAAATAATTTTTTGCATTACACTTCAATAAAAAGATACTACAAAAAATACTCTGAGTGTTACAGACTTTTGAAATATATCCTAAAATAATTATTTTAACAAAACATTTTGATAATAAATATAATACTAACCGCAAGATTCACTTTTGGTACCGATGGACCTTGATTAAGAATTAATCGTACAATTTCCGCGTCCCCAGCCCAAGCTGCCAAATGAAGCGGCGAGGAACCTTTAGCATCGACGACATTGGTGGAAGCCTCATATTGGAGCAGCAATCTGACCACGTCTCTGTAAATGAATGTTTTAAGAAACATTAGAGGAAATACAGTTATGTTTAAAAAATTCGATAAAAAGGAGAACATCAATTTTAATAATCCGAAAAAGTACTAAAGAATATTTTAAACAATAATTTTTAATAATCTTTTAAAAAATATTTAAGATTGTACCTATGCCCATTTAGAGCTGCGTGATGAAGAGCTGAATATCCACTGGCGTCTTGCACATTAGCACCTGGTCCCCGACGTAAACTGTAAATAAAAATATTGCTCAATCGTACAACAGAAAATCGATTAATTTATTTTTCATATAATATAAATTGTCGAAAAATTTTTAATGTTCATTTTATTGCTTTTATTAACTCACGATAACTACCTTGAATAATTTAATTATTTATTGCAAAAATATCAGATAACGATAGGATAAATAATAAAATACAATACTTCAAATGTTTTTACAAGATAATCTTATAGGACAATTCAACAAATTTAATTCGCTGCAAGAATTAAATTTGCATTAATTATTTTTAATTTAAAAGCCATTCAATGATTCAATGTCGAATCAACCGCTGTATTTCTTAATTTTATTTCTGATTCGTAATTCGAGAAAGTGCACGACATACGGCATGAATACGCTACGCCGAAAAATCGCGATATCTGCACATTGCAGATCGTTAGATGACATAATGTGCCCCGTGAAAAGGAACAGGCTCGCTAATGAAGCTTCCTGCGTCCAACACATGTTCTCATTACGTGCCTTTGTTGCGCTCGCGCGGAGATAAATGTCGCGCCCCCGCAAACACCGTGTAAACGACGGCACCCTCGGGAAAAACGGAAGAGGTGCGCTATATAGCAGCGTTCCTCTCCGGCGACTTATGACTCCCGCCCTCTTGCCACCTTTCTGCTTCCTTTTATTGAATCGGATATCCAGATATTCCTGCAACGCTTTGCCGATAGAGGAATTTCTCGTTATCCCGTCTCTCTCCAAGTGGATTTGATTGGAGGAACGAAGGGGGAGGAAAGCCGGCGGCTATTCAGCCATCCTCGAAGCGTCGAGTATCCGCGTTCAAAGGCGCTTGAATTGACTGGATTTCGAGAATATTCAAAAAAAGATCCGAATAAAGTTTATATAAAAGTGAATTCTTTTTTTTTATTTTATTTTGCAAGATAGGAGGGCAGGTGAGACTAAGTCTCGCCGTAGAAAAGAAAAAATTAAGCGCATAATCGAAATTAAAATCTTTTAAAAATCCGTAATGAGGAATTTATTGGCGACATGAATCGAGCATTTATGCGCAGTAATGGATCAACATGAAAAGCCGCAATTAACGTTTTCATTTCACAGTAATAAAGCTCCGATGCGATCGTACGTGCCGTAAGTGCGATATTGCCTAACCGACATAGTCATCCGACATAGTGTTGTTGTAATGCTGGACACGTAACAGTAAGTTTATTGCCAACACCTAATTAACCCATTAAATACACTGCTCATTATATTCTCGTCGCGCTAGATACCGAGGTTAAAATATTACGGGCGTTAGAAAGCAATGATTTAAGAAATGTTTGCGAAAAGAGGGCGTTTCGAACATTTCGGAGATTGACAATATCGTAAAGTGATACATCTTGAAAAAATAAAATAATTCGCAACCTGTACAATGTATTTTTATACAGTATGCTATACATTTATATTCGCATCAAAATACGTCTTAATGAGAAATGTTATTAGGTAGCATAATGTTGACATTAGACGACTAATAAATGCTACAACTCGAGCACGGTATTTGCACAGCTCTTATATATCTTCGATATGAGGAGTGAAGCGCAAAAATATATATGTATGTACATTTCACCCTTAGTCTATCGTCTAGAAGATAAACCTATATCTACTATCAGGAATTATGAATTCTTTTACCGATACATTTTTAATATAATAAATGCTCTCT
>NW_017259536.1:1204576-1221205 GCF_001594045.1 Atta colombica | reverse complement strand
TCTCTCTCTCTCTCTCTCTCTCTCTCTCTCTCTCTCTCTCTCTCTCTCTCTCTCTCTCTCTACACTGAGACAGAAAAATGTACTAAATTTTAATAAATATTTGTTTGAATAGTGTCAATTGAATATTTATTAAATATAAATATATGTTTATTTGATACGAGAACCATTAATTTAATTTAATTATTATATTTTTTTTATTTAGCAAATATTTATTTCCCATAAATAAATGTTACATTAGCATTATTCAAACAATTATTTATCAAAATTAAGTATATTTTTTCTCAATGTAGAATTGTTACATATATTATGTTTACAAGCAAATTCAAACATTTTATTATTTCTTATAATATATGATATGTAATTAATTAAATATTGTCCCATAAAGAAAGAAAGATAAGAAAGAGAGTATAAGAAAGGAAGGAAAGAAAGAAAATAATTGAGTCAATTGATATATAGATTCAAAAGGTCAACTTTATAATTGAATCACTGATTACTATCATATCAGTTTCAATCGATCTAAATCGCTGGAATCCATTATCGATCGGAAACTCGCACGTGTGAAGGAAATGCAGAAACTTTTCCCTTGTTAAAAGAGCGTACACACATTTTAATCCTACGCCCCCATGTGACGTCGCCGTCAAAGCATCGCGCTCAGTTTACAAAACAATTACGTAAGCGGGAGACTTTTTTCCAGTATACGAGCGGCACATCAAAGCACGCCGTCATTAACTAACGTCGTCATTAACTCCTCGGATACACGCACTCTAAATCGCTAACTTTCCGTAGGCGGCACGCGACGATCGACGTAAGCTCTCCCCTTCTCACCTCCTCGAGAAACTCTTAAGCCATTGTAACAGAGATCAAAAAGAAAATTGTATCGCATAAGAGCGATATTACAGGCGTGGCAAAAACGTTACACACCACTCAAAGAAAATCGCGTACTATGAAAAAAAAATAATAATGAGCATCATTAATGTTAAAAAAAAATGTAGTTGCTTTTAAGCGTCTCGCAAAATGAATTTTTAATAATCGATTTTACTAACGACATTGTACTTTTCTGCTCTTAATTTTTCTTTGTTTCCTTGTGTGCAATTTATAAGCTTTAGACTCTGTATGCTCGATCGCACAATTCCACGCTCTCTATCTTCCTATCGGCGTCTCTTACTATTTCGCCTTCTCTTCCGATCGTCGAGTCGGCTGTTTGTTTTCCACATCCCAACAACAACGAGGGTGATGCACAATTCTTAAAGCTGTACATAACGGCGTTGCGCCGTCATGCATGTGCGTTTCCGCACACATGCACATGCGAAGTACGTATATATTATGGAATGATCAAGGAACGTTCGCATGCTGCTATCCTGGTTAGTAAAGAACATTTGACTCTCTTTTTCTACCCTTCTCCCTCTCTTTACTCTCAACGTCGCCCTTTCACTTTCCGTTCGCCCCATTCATCGAGTTCATCCACTCTTTCAAGTTCCTTAATTAAACCCTGAAGATTGTCTGCAAAAAGGACATCGCCCGGTCCCTACATCGCTGAACATTACGAATGAGATGGAGAGCAAGAGATAGAGGGGAGGACGATCATGGTGGTAGGACCGTCTGTTGGACACTATAATGGTAATTTCTTGTTGGTTTTAATCAAGAAACGCGATCGAAATGGGCATCGTGGGTCAGCTTTCAGCAGCGTTAATAATTACAGCTATTGTTCTTTCTGATATCATAAAAGAAAGAAAATATAAGCTTTGCCTAGAAAGCAAACAGGTTAACTGTTATATTAATGAGCAATATTTTCACTCAAAGAAAAAAGTCGTATCAGTAATATAAATTTGTAGTTGCACTATAAATAGCGCCTCAACTATATACAGGATGTCCCGTAAGTTTTTGTATAGATAGAGCGGACTAAACTGAATTGAAAAGTCATCTACTATTTTGCAATTTTCGCAATGATTAACATTAATAAAATTCGCTAAATATTGGTTTTCAATAATTTTTTACTCAAATACTATCAACTTTACAGAAAAACAGCGAGACAAAAGTATTTATTTTCTTCTCATAAAATTCTGAAAATTTTTTCAGAATTTTTTCAAAATTTTTTAATACCGTATTTTCTCATGTTGGTAAAAATATGAAAATGCAGTATTAAAAAATTCTGAAAAAATTCTTAAAGAGCTCTATGAGAAGAAAATAAACGATTTTTGTCTCTTGCAGTTTTTCTGTAAGGTTGATAGTATTTGAGTAAAAAATTATTAAAGACCACAATTTTTAATAATTAATATCTTGTTAACTGTAGCGAAAATTGTAAAATGGTAGAGGACTTTTCGACTCAGTTTAGTCCGCTCTATCTACACAAAAGCACTTAGCAAAAACTTGCGAGACATCCGGTATATATTATAAAATTCTAATAAGAATATTAAATTAAAAAAATATAATAACGTTAATATACTAACGTTATATAATAATTATGATTACGTTTACACCGTTTAATTCGCGATCTATACGATAGATGCTTTGTTTAACTTACAGGATAAACAAGGACCCCTATTACATAGTGGTGAACTAAGAACATGATATAGGTAAACGTAACTATTAATCAATTACTAATGATTAATATTACTATATTTTCTTAATTCACTTAATTTGTTTATTGTTTTTATTAAAATTTTTAATACATAATTATAAATTTTATACATTTTTCATTTATTTTTGTCTTCCAAGTTCGATACTGCTTTTGTTGTAAGCTTTTATTGTAAGTTGAATGGTTTTCTTTTTAGGAAAAACTGAATTCTACTACAGTAATGTCCCTCTAGTGACAATGTCGCGTACTGCTCGAGCGAGTGACATTAGAGAAAAGATTTTGAATATACTCCTTAAAATTACTTTAACAATGATTAATTAGTTGCTATAATATAGAGTGCTTCATTAAAAAAAGTTTTTATCTAATTTTTTTATCTAGAAAAATGTATTTGTTATATCTTTGCACGAAGTTCAAGTAATTACTCAATGTAGTTGAGTCACTATTTCACTACTAATTATTAGTACCTAAATATTGTTATATATTTTTACCATTACTATATTTTTTTATAGTAATTAGTACTACTTCAGTTGCTATCACTTTGTAAAACTAGTTACAGATACTTAAATTGCAAAAGTTGTCAAATTTATAGTTGCCATAATTATTTCGTTTTCTCTCAGTGTTTAGTATCAGTATATTAATTGTTCAGAGCAAAAGTGTGCAAATAATTGAATATGTAATTTTAAGAGAGTATATTAATAATATAAAATTACATAAATTTTTAACATAAAATAAATATAATATTAAAATAAATTAAAAAATAATTTCATGGACTTTAATATTTGATTATCTGTATTATTTTAGAAAGGATTGAAAATGATATTTATAAATTATTATTATTGTATAGTATTTATACATTTAATAAACATCTACTTGTTCGATTATAATATTATAATACAACTTTAAAATATCTTAAGAGTAGAAATATAAAATGCGAATGGATAAACGGAACACAGTAGAGCTCTTTTTGACTCCATGAACGTGACTGTAGAGTCTAGCACAAACGCACCCTTATGCCGGAGGCAAAGTGTAGAGGAAAACTAGGCTGAGAGGGAGAAAGAGCAAAAGAGAAAGCAATAAAGAGGGGAGAGGAAGAGGGGCTGAGATAGGAAAGGGAGGAAGAGGGAACGAGCGTGTGAGAGAGAAGCTGTGAGGGTGTATACATGTGAGGGGTGCTAGGGCATCAATCGATAGTTTCCTCCGGCAAAGAAGAGAGGTACGATACGTGCTGACGTAGCCGAATGTCCTCTTCAGAAAAATTTGACGACAGGTACCGTGAAAAAAAGAAAAAGTAAGTTTTTAAGTATAAATTATACGGAGTGCCTAAAAGTAATAATAACAGCAAATTTTAATCTTAAAAAAAAAGTATAGACATGATTTTTCTTCGCGCATCTAAATATATAAAATGTTCCAGACTTCACGCCTATTAATAGCAGATTCCTGAAATCATTTCAGAAAATCCTAATATCAAAATGTCAAAGTTAAATAGTTTTTAAATAAGAAAGATTTAAAATTAGCCAATTAAACTGTTCGAAATTCGCTGAAGCATGGCACATTGTACAATAGAATCGAAGTTCAATTGGATGGCTTTAATGAGTAGTTTCTCATTTAATAACTACTGTAGTCCCGACATTTTTGATATGAGGATTTTCATCTTGAAATCACGCACCTCAGAAACTTGCTTTTAACGGACGTCAAGCAAAGTCTGGGACACCCTGTATATTTAATTTTAATATATTTTAATTTAATCGCAAATACTCTAAAGCAAGCATAAATTAACCGATTAAAATTTATTGGATTCTGATACGTTTACAATGGACACGAAATTACTTTCGAAAATATGACTTACTATACATATCATGTGTGAAGTATGAATATTTATATTTTATATTACATAATTCACATTTTACTATATCGATTTTCTTACAGTTTATCCCGTGAGTACGTTTTTCTTAGCTTTTCTTTCACGAAGCTGCGATTAAAATTATCGCACTTATACAAAGTATAAAAAAAAAAAAAAACAAAGCGAACGACGAACAAAGGGTAAACATACATTCGCGGGCGCTCGTACACGAAAAGTGGCGCGTCCACTTCGCGATTAGCATCGCAAAATATTCTCAGCTCCCCGACGGGATAGCGTCGAAGGGCTCGGGGATGCTCTCTCAGGGTGGTCGCGTTTTATATTGCTTTTCTGTGATCTCGACGAGAAGGGCAAAAAGGCAAGCGCGTGTTAGGCAGTGAAGAGGTCGCGGAGTAACGAGAAGAAGAAATCGCGCGGGAGAAGTTGCCGCAGGCTGGCTTTGTAGTTACGGACAAGTTGTGCGGCACCGACAGGCACGAGAGACAATTCGTTAGAGAAGCAGCGCGTTCGTTATGATACATTAAGAATCACCGACGGCAAATCGTCGCCCTCTTTTCCAATCCTTAAAGGATGGTAGAAATTGCAAAGCTCAACTGCTTTTTATGTAATATTTAATTTTCAAATAATAAATGCATGCACTGAAAAATTTATCGTACATTTTATGTGTCACTGGTTTCTATAATAAAAATACAGTAACATATTTATACTTTTTAATATTAAGTATTTTACTCGAATTAAAATTCAATCTTAATCGGAGTAACAATCAGTTGATAGTAGATAAAAATTTTTTTGTCTATTATTTTTATTAGTAATTGCTTTTCTTTCATATTTTGACATCTGTCATGTCCAAGGAAAATATAATCCAGGTCTAGAGTGTACAGGGTGACAAAAAAGTTTGGCTATAAAGTTTTGTGTTCAGAAAATTGTTAATAATGTATATTTGTAAAAAAACAATTTTTGAACTATAATTATGTATTATTAAACGTCGAAAATAATAATTAACAAAATTTTAAAATGGCTACCTTCAGTTTTGATACAAACTTTATATAAAACACTTTGGAAAGATGTGCGTCAATGATTTTTACGGATAAAAATGTTCCCAAGCAACTAATTGAGCGATTTTCAATTCATCATCCAATGAGAATCTTTTAGTACAGAATATTTTTGGTATTAAATAAAGTATAAGTAATACTTCAAAGTTTATTTTTTAATACACATTACTATCTTTCGATTAGTGTTCCATCGAAGATTGACGATTCTTCTATCGAAGATCCTATTATTTTGCCAGATATCGATAAATAGTACCAAAATTATCAAAACTAAAATTGTTTTGTGCGTTTTCTAAAAAAAGAAAAAAAGGTTATTAGATATGACTCTCTTGCCAAAGATTACGACAATTTTACAAAAGATCGATTGTTATGAAAATTTATACTGTTTTCTAATATATTCTCTAAAAAAAGATTATCAGATCTAACAGTTATCGTTCAAAAAGAAAATCGACGCGCACATTTAAAAGTAAAATGTTGAAAATAGGTAATCGGACATTTTTTCGTACCAAAAATTTAGTCAAAAGTCGAAGTCTTCAGCCGAAAACAGGAAAGATAATCATGATTATTATCTAAGAAGCAAGTTGACGTTATTTGTCTTCATTTTAATATCTTTAGTATTATTTTGACAAAATAACAATAAATAACTACTTGTTTGCTACTTGATTTGATAAACATACAAAACTTGATCACGCAAACTTTCTTGTCATATATTTGTCAATATTGTATAATAATATTGATCTACTTGTGTATATTCTGGCAGAGCTGATCCCTGAATAATAAACAGATTTTTCCTCGGTCTCTCTTGCTTTCAATGTCTTTCACCTTTTTTGCATCATCATACGATGCAATCATTCTTAAAATGCATGAATGTGCTTATAGCACGTGCGCACGCATGCATGCACGCACGCACGCACGAGTCCTTCGAAAAATAAAGCATGAGCTTCTTACATCGTCACCGTAGCATGACTTAATTAATAGGAAAGAGCGAGTAGCGTCGACAAAGTCGACGTCTTTGTCGAGGAGTTCGCGGCACTGGGTCAATAAAGACCGCCGCCGAGTAGACGATGGTGTTTCACTAATTACGTCAACTCGCTCGGAACGACACCATCGGCGATCGCGGTATAATTGAATGAGGCGAGGATGCAGTGCGATAATAAATTCATTCGGATTCGCGTTCGATCGACTCGCTCTACACATCCGGTGACTAATCGTCTGTTTGAATACGCTTGTACAAGGCATTAAGGCTCCTTTATGCTACGCGGCTTTACAACGATCTCTTGAATGAACTCGCATTGATGTGTATCTTAGGCTCTTAATATAGAATGTGGTCTTCAGAAGTTTGAGATTAGAATAAAATTGATATTGTTAATCCAGCAAAGTGCATTTCTATTATAAAATATATACCGATATTAATATAATAAATATCGCTTGACAATATAGAATAAAATGATTTACTTCTACATATATATTTGGATCAGAAAATTAAATTTTTCGTCATTTTAAATTGATTAGATTAGACGTCAGTACGATAATATCATATCAAAATGGAGCAGCGTAGTTAGGGCTTTAACATCGCGCGAATCGAGTATCGCGTTGCTCGACGGGCGTGCGACAGTTTGACAGATGAATGAACAATTGTTTTACTCTGATTTTGACCATAATGATGACATTGCGTACACCGATCGTTAATTTATTTCCGCGCTGAACTTTTTCGTCGGGACGAACACGTTCGCGCCTATCCGATTATTCGTCAGCGCGTTCTCGCGAATAAATGCAAAATTACGGGGACATTCCCACGGTAATGTACATGTTCGTGAAATCGGTTGCAATTAACGTTAATTCATTCGCGAAGGATTTAAATACATGTCTCCGTCGTGTGGGGAAAATAAAATGGAGTCAATCGTAGATTTTCGCTTCTTCAACGGTGGTCTATTGCGTGCTCCGCGTTATCGATGACCCTTGAAAATATATAGCTACTCGCCAAATAGATCTCTCTATATACCATCGCAAATAGAAAGTAGAGTGATTCGATAAATGTTGCAAGTAAAGCTCGGAAATAGCGGCAATACTTTTTCATATCTGAATGCGATTTCAATTTTTTCTTATATTTCTGCATTTTGTATTTCTGTTACATATTCTTTTATAGCATGACAAAGGATATGAGTGTTAAACGACTAATTGTTTCATGTTAAGCTTGGAGAAAAATGTTATAGGAAACATTGCGTGCGGCTCTTGATAATTGAAACGAAGTCCTTGCTCAGTATCAACATATCTGCATACAACGTCACATCAGTGTACGTGTTTGATATGATTCATGGTCACGGTAAAATCATTAGCAATTTGAATAAACAGAATTATTGAACGAAATGCTAATATCAATACTATAATTATGTTTCTAATAATAGGACAGAATTCAATCATTATATTCGTTATTTTATCTTTAATAAATGGAGTAGTTATATAAGATATATTTTTCAGTCACACAATGTGAAGCGATCTCGATAAAACAAAATTAATGTTTGAAAAAGAGAAAAAAGAGAAAAAGAAAATGAGAGAATGTGTGTTAAACTACTTGATAATAACTGAAAAAAACACGCTCGTATAATGTATTAAAAAATATATGTATAAAATAATATCAAGAAATGAGCAAAAATTAAGATAATTTTAACTTAACATCTTTATTTTTGCTCGTCTTGGCTTCCTCTTATTTCATATATGTATTATTAACCTTTAATATACAAGATTGGATTATTCGTTTTTATACATTTTTTTTCTTTGAAAAAGTAGGAGCATCAAGTAATTAGTTATAACATTTATATAAAATTTTTTTAAATATACAATCTTACAAATATTTTCTAAAGATGTTAAAATATATGTAAGAATTACTTAATAATTTTTGTATATTTGTTAAAGTAATGGAAATTAATTCAAGACACGAATGTGACTCATCGTGTGTAATAAAATATCGGAAAATCATCCAGTGTATACTAAGAATTAAAATATTTATATTAAATATCATTATTTTACAATTAACGCACAAAATTAGAATCTCGATGTATGGAGTCCGCGACTGAAATGAAAGTAGAAACGCAGGCAATGATTCGTGTAATTAACGGTAGAACTAACGGCAGAAATCCTGGCGAGCGGTTAATCGCGGTGACAGCCGCGGATTAATCGAACGACGACACGGCACGTTCGATCGATCGTGAAGGAATTATCGTAAGAAGCATCATCATGAACAAAAAAGAAATAAAAAGAAAAAAGAAAAGGAAAAAAGAAAAGCCGGTGGTCATTCATCGTGGGAGTTCGTTTAACCTCATTCGCGTGAGTTTCTATCAGCCGCCGGGATGAACATTGCGAAATCGAATAAGCCCGTGGGCCGAAGAATCCTTGCAGCAATCTTATCGGCGAGACGGCGAATCGGAGTATCGGAGTACCTATACCGAAATGAGCACGGCGTGCGGTGGCGGTTCGATAATGGAATGCGCGAGACGATGTCATGCCCGTGTCGACGGACTCGGAACGACGAGACGTCGGGTCGTTAAATTATCAAAAGGGTCGAGAATAACGAGCCGGGAACTGGGAATGAGGAAATGACCCCAGTAACGAGGCAAGGCGACAACGAGGCAAAAGTTGTCAAGCCTAGGCTCCGGTGACACCCACCTTGCCAGTGGACCACTCCTCTTGGCTCGCTGGCCGAGGATCTTCTCGACCACGGTGACGTTGCCACTTCTTGCTGCCTCGAGCAGCTCCTGGTCCTTGCCCATGGTCCATTTACACCGCGATCAAGCCACGATCTTTGCCCGCACACTTGTCAATTTCTGTTTTCACTACGATTACTCGCGTTTCATTGATCCAACGTGGCCATCTTGGCCGAACTGACGCGCCGCCATACGGCGGTCTGGCGAAACTACTTCCTCGATGAAAATGCACGATAAGAGCGAATGAGACATCGCGAGCAATCCCGTACGTCTTATCAATGGAGCGAGCGAGATGGCACGATCGTGCGCTCGTACCGTCGTTGGCTGTTGTATGTATGCATGTACGTCTATATGAGCGTCACGAACCACGAACGAGCACGAGTTCGTAGAGCCGAATGTCAAATGACAGCTGTTGCGTCGTACTGATTCTCCGTCGCATCGAAAACGCCGGTTCACATTCGTACTTAAACAGTAACTTGAACAAATAAATACGTAATACGGGATGTGCACTAACATGAATCGAGCCGTTATCTTTCTATTGGTTTTATCATTATTCTTCAGTAATGGAACGATGGCGTTAGAAAATACGACTACCGAATCCGGTAAGCATACATAACCTCAATATTCAGCAAACTTCTCATGAAATTGTAAACGACGGTATCTTTGAGTAAAACTTAGGACGGTATTTATTATTTATTCTTATTTTAAGGTCATCTTTAATAGTGTCTCAAGATACTAATACGCGCGGCTCTCTGATTTATTCATAACATCTTAAGATAACCTTAAATTTAAGAATCGACTATGAATATCAGTCTTAGAACTATTAATAATATGCAAGTATCTCGGATATTTTCACATTATTGAAAATATACAATACAATTCAATCATTATTTAAAATATGGATAATATCTGTATAGCTACTCCTCCTACTTATTCAAAATATATGAATTATACTTATCCAATTCTATCCCAAAGATTAATTCTAATCTGGTTTACTACAAATCACACACATCCTTTTTATATTTTTATGAAAGGGATACTACTATGTCATGAGAAAGGCTACAGCGTATTTATCTTTTTTAATTCTAGGAATATTCTATAAATATATAAAGCTTATTTGAGCCAATACAGGATGTAAGAGTATAATAATTCAATTTATTAAAAGAGATACATATATATATACATATATACATTTAAAAATTTATTCATTGGAGCCTGGTACGAATTTTTAATTTAATCTAAGAATATTCTTAGAATTCGAAAAAGATGAAGAGTAAATTGAATCGAGATTAAAATTATTCTTACATTGATGGAATCGAATTTTAGGTATTTGAATATTATAATCTCAATTAACTATTCGAAATTATTAATATCACATAATTGGATTATTTACATATTTCCTGAAAAGTACAGATAGTATCTAAATACTTGTTAAATACTAAATTATATTATTCATAATTATAAATATCTAATATTCAGATTAATCAAATATCGGTATTCGATTAACTTGAAGCATATACGAATAATTTCCAAAAAAATGTCATAAAATGTATAAGCAATTTATGGATATTTGTATGGATCATTTACTATTCAATTTTATAATTATAAACAAGTAATATATGAGTGTAGGAATATACATTTTTTGAAATGTACAAGTACTCTCTGAAAGTAAATCAATGTTACACTTATAGCTGATGTAGTCAATAATCAGCGAATATTTATTGCCTTTCAGTAATAATATACTGATTTTTTTAGAAGTTATGATTTTTGCAGATTGAATCTTCTAAAAGTGAATCAGTATGTTATTACTGAAAGAAAATAAAGAATTCGCTGATTACATCAGTTATAAGTGTAGAGTGTAGCACTGAAGTTGATTCATTTTTAGACAGTAGAAGCAGACATACTAGACAAATCTAAATATCCGTTTACTATGCAAAATTTGTAAGTATAACATTCAAATACTTTAATAATTATATTATTCATATTATTTATAGAGAAAAATTACTTTTATGTAATTTTTTAGATACGCTGAAGTTAATGATATATAGTAAACGATAATTTATCTATTATCTAAGATTAATATAAAATACATTGAAATTATTAGGACAAGAAAAATTTATAAAATGGAAAAAATTCTAAATGAAAAGAAACATTATTATATGACTACTTGAATGTTAAAGTGGATTCTCCTACTTTACAGACAGATATATTTGAACTTTCCCATGAAGTTCAAATAGTTTGAATTTTCACAGAAAATTGGAATGTATTTAGATATTATCAGATTCAAAAGTTTCTTTTCATAAACATGTTTATGAAACACATTCTCCTAACAATACTCTTATGTTGATTCTGTCCTCATAAATTTATCATGAGCACTTCTCTTCCATTTCTTAAAATTATATTTAAATGATCACAAAGATTTTTAACAACGCTCTGTAATATTTTTTGTTAAAATTCCGGAGTTCATGTTACTCATTTATTAGGGAGTCCAATACAGAAACATTAAAATTTACATTTAATTATGTCCCAGTGAAAATATAGTTACTTAAACTTTCTTACCTTACTACACAAAATAAAAGAATAATACTTCAAGGATTAATTTAGGATATAAGTTTGTTAACGAACTTTAAGCCATATCTTGACATTGAACATTATAAAAACACTTTGACATATGTGTACTTATATACGTAATATAATAGAACATCAATCATTGTCAACAAAAAGATTGTGTCAGTAGTGGCGGCAATTGTTTCACAACTTCAATACTTATTTAAGAACAAGTTAAAAATCTCTTACAAAAAATGGTATTAATTATAATAAAATTTTAAGTGGAATATTACTGGGCTCATATGTTACCACTTTTCCCTCTATTATTTATTTCTCTTTATTATTTATATTTCCTTAATAATCGAGGTTTATATATTCATAATGCGTAAACAAATCATAATGTTTATTATCTTAATATTATAACACAATGATTCTAGATATTTCATAATATTTTTTGATGAATAAGCACATCTTTATTATTTCGACAATGTAAATAACAAGTACACGAATAATACAAATACTTGAATAATATAAATAATATCTACTGGATATTTGGATACATGTTATTATCTATATGTTTCGAATAACGTAATTGTCTATATATCCGAATAATTGGATCTCGTTTATTCTATAGCTTTAATATATCCCTATATTATACAGGGTATCATTTTAAAGGCATTCTACAGGGCATTTAAAGGATCCATTCAAATATCTCAGAAACACTGTGTTAAATTGAAAAATGTTTTGTGACTTCGAGGGAGACTTCAGATGGTACCATTGGTTTGACCTTGAATGGCGTTGTCAAAGTCAGGATAAGGTTACTTTGAATTTTTTTAATGGAATTCCCCATTTTTCATTAGATATTCTTGTAGTTTACCTCGAGAATTTTTCAAAACTTTATAATAAAATATTTTTTCATTAAATACTTTGCTTGTTATATAAGATTTGAAAGTTACAGTACTGTCGACATTAGCATTGCCCAAAGTGTTCGACCAACGGCTAAAACCTCTTGAATGTTGTTCAGGATCTGGATAACATTTGCTAAGATCAAGATCATTGGAGGTTGTATCTCTTGTTTTTATTTCTACATAGAAATGAATTTTTTTAGCAAAAAAGAAAATAAAAGGAATAATCTCCAATGACCTTGATTTTGACAAATGTTATTCAAGTCATGATCCTGAATAACATTCAAAAGATTAGCCGTTGGTGGGACATCTTGGGTAATGTTAATGCTGCCGGTGTGCTATAACTTGCCTTATAATTCGAAAAGTATTTAATGAAAATGAACTTAATTATAGTATTTGAAAAACTCTTGAGGTAAGCTACAAAAATATCTAATGAAAAATGAGTTCCATTTAAAAAATTTAAAGTGATCTTACTTTGACCTTGATAATACCACCTAAGGTCAATGATATCATCTTATGTCCTGCTTGAAGTCACAAAACTTTTGTCTAAATTTTTCGATTTAATGCAGTATTTTTGAGATATTTGAGTGGATCCTTTAAAATGGGACACTCTGTATACACACACACACACACACACACACACACACACACACACACACATATATATGTTAATAATTGTAACCAGTAAATAAAAATTAATCTGTATTTTTGGAAAATCAGATCTGATTTTTTAGATTTACATATTAGTTACATCGGTTACACACAATGCTATTTATCTAATTGCACTATGCTTTGTTTAAAACTTTATCATAAAATATAATATAGATATTTTTTAAAGAGAGAGAGAGACGTCTAGAAATATTTATGTATTTTTTTGTATTGCTTTATGTTTAGAAGAGGGTATCTGTAACTCGTTCGTGTCGCGTTGTAAATTAAATAAATAGCTCTAGTCATGAAAACATAATAGAATAGAAATGTTTAATTTCTCATAATAATAAAGTAACATGTAATTATTGTAATTATCTTCATTAATATCGATGTTCGATGTATTGTATTACAGACAGCGTTGGGATAACCATATCTTTATTGAATCATCGTGAGAATGACGCATTTAAACAACGAATAAATTTAGCTCCATTTAATCGCTTAAACATTACTGTGAGAGATGTTCCATCAGATATTTGGTTTATTGTTTTACAAATTCATACATTTCAATACAATGCAACGTTATCTTACGACAAAGCACTACTTGACAAAGTGTCGAACAGAAGTTTATTTGGATCAAACATTGGTCTGTACTTAAAAACGTATGATATAACAGCTCCAATACAGGTATTTCTGAAGCATGAAAACGTGTATAATCTCGATGCATTGCTCGTGATTGTCACATACGGTCGAAATGGTAAGTACATACAAATAATATATATCTCTATTCTTTTCCTTTTCGAGCAACATTTCTTTATGGAATTAAATTTAACGCCGATACACAATACTGCCCATTAATATAATATAAAATGAATAGCCATGTATATATAAAGATAATTACAAGAGGATAATATTTACGGGATAAAGATTGAAAAATTATATACTGTATTAAATTAAATAACATTTATATTGATCGCGATAGCACAAATAAATCGCAAATCATACCAAGATGCATTCGATTAATTTGCGGCGCATCTCTATTATCCATCACGCGTAAATGGGTTAAATAGCTAACCGTTTTCGACGAGCGTAATGACAAAATTGGTCGAGTATCGAGAGAATTCAGCGTTGTTCATTGGTTAATTGTTGTTCTCTGCAGCACCGATACCAGGTGGTTGTAACATGGAATTCGATATCAAAGTATCACCATATCAAAAACTCCATGCAGAAAACGGAATGATATTAGTAGACACGCAGCCAGCTTCAATTCTTTTCTCCAACGGTTCATCGATTTCCTGTGAAAAAAGCCCAATACAACACAAGATGTACCGTCTTTATCTGCCTAGACAGGATTTTACTTCGGATACATATTTCGACGCGATCACGAGAATGCTGACCGTGCAAGATATTGTGCAGAATGGCGACGAGGTATCTTTTAATATTAGATAGAATATTAGATAAAATTTCAGTCTTACATCGATAAATACGATGATATCGGAAAGATATCATAGAACTGCTATCATTATTTTTGATATAATTATTCTAATATACACGCATCATAATTGTAACGATCTACAAGTGATCTACTTTGCTAACAGAAGTTGTTAATGCTTATTGACTGTGATGCATCTTATAATACTGGTCAACAATAATTTGTTGTTAAATGAATTATTTTTATTGTATATCTTTTGTATATCTTTGTTATATCTTTTAAGTTGATTTTAAAAATGAAGTTAGAATTTATTCCTATTTTTTTAATTGTTTTCAATTTTTTTAATTGATGTATCCTTTTTTAGAAACTTATACAGTTATTTAGTAATAATAACTCGTCATATGAAATCTGTTTATAATTAAAATTATTTATTTTCGTATGAAAATTATTTATTTTATGAATAAAAAATTATGTTAAATTTGGTGGCTATTTTTCTATGAATCATTTATTTAGATCTAAATAAAGGAGATAAATAAGAATTTTTTAATGTATATTACTAAAAAAAATCTTGCTTGTCTCAAATTTAACAGATTTGAAATCGACACAAAAAATACTGTAAAATCATTTTATTAAAATTAATTTAACAAAAGAAAAGTGAAATTGTGTTAAATAGTATAAATTATTACAAAATATCAGTTTATAAAATTTATAAAATTTTTTAATGAATCTAAAAGACACTTTTCTCAAATTTATTAAATTAGATTTAAAATTAAGATAAAAAAATACTATAAAGCAACAAAACATTCTCAGATTAATTTAACATTAAAAGAGTGAAATTTTTGCCGACAGTGTTAATTCACGATTAAAATTAACGATTTAAATTAATAATAAGTAATTAATAATATGTTTGATAGATACCAGCAGGTACTCTCACGAGTTCTATGAGACGTATCTACAGTGCGTACACCGGCACAGGATCAGTGTATGCCACAGTTGCTATTTATGAAAATTATTCTTCAGCTTACATCCCAATTTTTACATACGCTTGCAGTCCTCTGCTCTATCCGGAAAGTTGTAAAGTTTTAAGTATGTTTTATCTTTTTTAAAACTGTTATTATTTTTTTAGCTGAAGTAGTACACACTTTTTGTACTCAAAGTAAAATAAGTATATATTTGAAATTTGGCAAAAACATGAAGAAAAATTCTAATACAGTTCACTGCGGAGCAATAAAAAAACAAACTTTATATTTCAACATAATGATAGCGAATATTTAGTTTTATTTGAAACGCTATATGTTTTTTTTTTGCATGAAATGTAGTTGTGTGTACGACAATAGAATAATTATACCTCTTTTTTTAATGAGGTGGTATTATAAAATGTGAATTTTTTTAAGCAATAATTATTTTCTATTTTTTTAAACGCATGAATATCTCTCGGATATTATAACTTAACAAAATCACGTATTAAGTGTCTCATGAAAAATTTATATAATTATTTTTCCTGTTTTGTCATTTTTTTCAGATGACGCATTTGCACATATAATTTGCGCACTGGTCCTGATAATAGGCTGCCTGTCTATTATTATAGGATATAAATACCCTTCTATAGATCGTTCATTACCGAGTTGTATGATAGGTGGTATCTTAGGGTACACTATAGCACTGAGTACCGGCGATTACAGCATCGCAAGTAATCATGCATACATTAATTTTTATCGAAACATTTTAAGGAAATCAATATATGGAGAATTTTTTCTTAGAGTTTTTCCTGAAAATATGAAAATAGTCGTGAGACAGCATTGTATTTTGAAGAATTTTAATGTAAATCTCTCTCATTCATTAATAAAATTACAATAAATATAAAATAAGTTTGATTAATTTTACTGAAGTACATGATAAAAATCTTTAAAATATTAT
>NW_017259536.1:1198288-1204476 GCF_001594045.1 Atta colombica | reverse complement strand
ATATATATATATTTAATCTCTCTTTTATATTTATCTCTCAACTTATCTCTTGAGAAGACATGTGCGATTTTAATAACTCTTGTTTCTTTCAGTCAACGTTCTGATAGGTTCGACATTTGCTATACTTGCTGCAGCCATATCGGCACTTTTAGGTGCTTGTAGGTGGTTACGCAATATATCATTGGGATTCTTATGCGCATGTATCACATACCTTTATGCTCCAGGTACGTACTATATCTTAACTAAAACAAAACCGCGTTTCAAAAAACTGCATGACTTGCAACGATATCGAATAAAGATTATATTAATTAAGACTATCTCGATCTCTTATTAAAGAATATTTTTTGTATTTTTTGTTCGAATATTTATTGAACAGTTAATTCAACAAATCAGAAATAAAGATTCTAAATGGTTAAGTTGAATTCAAAAGAGTAAACGGCTGACCAAAATTGTGTATACTAATGCCTACTAACTAATGTCCGGTAATGTCCAATTTTTATGCCCAATATATTCACTATACCTTAATAATGCCCATTAATGCCCTAATAATGCATGACTTCATATTGTTTTTATTATAATATACGTTTATTATAATATAATTTTTTTAAGTAATTCCGTGTGAATCGATATGCTCATATTCAATCCTGCAAATAGCGTGCCGAATTTAATTTTCAGTCTTGAAACAATCGTAACAGAACTAGCACAGTAATATCAAAAATTAAATTGATAAACAATTTAATAATATTATAATGCTCATAGGTATCTTACAATTAGAAGATGTTAATAATATGATGCTGATAAGTATCAAACCTGAATCATTTTATTGCGAAAAGGTTATCTATAATTTACGGTCTAACTATCGCGTCCAAGTCTCACAGTACTAACGCGTCACAAAATGCAACATAGAATACAATAAACACGAAAGGGAAACGAGGGCGGGAATCGTAGGTAGCCTCTCCACGTCGCGGTGCTCGCGAAGGGCTGTTGCGAATTATAGGAAAATAATGAAAGCCAGGCTTAAAAGCAGAGGGATAGAGCCGCGCTGCGCCGCCACCCCGAAGTTAGTTCGAGTTTGGCGAAGGGATGAGAGGCGCACAGTCAGTTTCTCCCCGTAGCTTCTATCAATGCTGGCCGCTCATGTGGAAACCTCGCCCGCTGAATCCCCCATGCAGAAGCGGCATGGCGCATTCACATTGCCTCCCACCTTTCTCACCATAACGCCATGACTACCCTTCGTCTACCCTCGCCCAGGCACAAACGCAAAAATGCGCCCGTCACCGCCGCCGCCGCCACCACGCACGGAATACGCGTGCGATATTCCAGGGTCTACCCTGTCGAAGAGACTCCCACGTCATAGTGTAACCAGCTTGGAAGATTCGCATTTACCTAATTGTGTCCCCGTTTATTTATTCTGCATCGGGACCTATTTAGATTACTCGATGCGTGCATGCGCAACTGCACAGGAGCAGCGATTCGGACCCAATTCTATCCCGTCGACAGATGATCGCGATCG
The DNA here is from genome assembly GCF_001594045.1 of Atta colombica. NCBI lineage: Eukaryota > Metazoa > Arthropoda > Insecta > Hymenoptera > Formicidae > Atta > Atta colombica. The sequence goes on along the minus strand of NW_017259536.1, from coordinate 1,202,963 downwards.
CTATTTACTCTGAGTCGACCGCGTTCACCCTGTATACCAGCGTAAAACGGATGATTATGATGTATCTGAGCGTTTGTTAATTAGACAATCGAAATTTTCACACGCGACAACAACATACATTGAAATTACAGCAATAGAAATATGGGACATTCGATTGTTAATTGATTTATCATTTCATTTTGATTCATATTAATGTTTCGGTGATTTTATTCTCATCTTATCTTCTCTTATTCTCAATATTTCAAACATTTTGACTCGGTTTCCCACTGATGTACTGATAACTTATTGATTTCTTGTAGCGTGGATGTTTTATGTTTTGGAACACAATTGGTTTTTCTGGCCTATGTTCATAAGCCTAATATTTGCCACGACCACACTTCTGATGACAATATCTTATGTTGCTGAAATTATTGCACGTGCGATTTTCGGATCTTATTTCGTAATCATCGCGATCGATTATTATACTGGAAGTAATTTGAAATATATTATTATTAACATAATCAGGAGGATAACTATACCTGGATTTAATTTAGCGTTTGTATATCCTCCATTTCAAGGTGCAGGTATGTTTTCGTAGCTTTGCTTAATAACTCGATATTATGTTCTATTCATTCTGTTTTTTTCAGATGTAACTTTGATAATTGTTTGGAGTGTTCTAATAGCAATACGATTTATTATACAATCATATGCTTCTTTATGTTGTCAGAAAAAATTTAAAACAGAATTAAAACGTAATACAGAAACAGAAGCTTTACTATATGACCATCATGATGACTATTCTGCCGAAAGACGTACAAGAAGATCTCACAACCGGCCTCGATATTATAAAAGTTATATAATATTATAAATATATTATAAACATATATCTAATGCTGCTAATATAGCATGTAATAATATTGAGATAAAAAATTTTGCAATGTTTTAATATTAATTAGTCTATTTAAAATAATTATATAATTTTATTTAATGAAATTTTATAATTATTAAAACCAATCTTTGTTAAAGATTGATTTGAGTCGCAAATCTCAGTTGATATACTTTGTACAAGCTTATATAAATATTATACGTACCTGTTTTCCTCTTCGTTCTTCATTAAATATCTTCATTGAAATGTGATATTTTTTTTAAATAGGGTATAAAATTACAACAATGATGCACAACGTCTGTATTGAAACCTTTTAATATTCTGAGTTCTTTTTTTATATTTTTTTAATATGAAAATTTTATTTTTATTTAATCATTGCGACGTTTATTTTTATGTTAATATGTGTATACCTAAAGTATACTAATTTTATTTTTTACGAAACTGAATTAAAATATAATTAATAATTGTTAATTAAGTTGTGCAGCATTATTATAAATATTTTATAAATAGTTTATTGTAGAGTTTATATATTTGATATTTTTTTTACTATTTTACAATGTATTATATAAAAATTTATGTAGTGTGGAAGATAGTATTATGAATAAAGAATGTTGATTTGGCATTAAAATGAAATAACATTTATTGAATCGAGACAGTGACACCTAACAGTGGTTCTCTATTTCCTACTACTTACAATCTTAAAGTTAATCACAGCAACAATATTATCTCATTATTCACAACACTTACATAGATTACTGTCGCAATAATATATTATTCTCATTAATAAATTTGTTAATACTCATACATTGTAGTTGTTATTAGTAGTATCATTACAGATAATAAGAAAGACGCGTAACCACTTCCGCGTAATGTTGGTTGGTTGTATAACGATTAAAGCATAATTTCGCTGAAACGCATTTTACATGCATGAAATTGCGGTAACGTTCAATTCGCAAAAGTTCTATGCAAATGCAGATTTACAAAGGTAACATAATAAATGAGAAGTACTTTAATCTACTATTCGTGAAATGCACAGCCTTGCAAGTGCAGCGCCTGTTTGCAGAGGATCTTCGTGCAGACGTGTATAATACGAAACCGTTTAGTGGATACGTATTTAGTTCATCCCGGAAGATTTCTTCGAGCAATAAATATCGATGAACACAAATGTTTTCGTAATTTATTTTTTCGACGTTATATAATCTTATTTTTGCAATTATTCTTCAATTAGGAAAAGGTAGACAATTAAGCCTAAACACGTAAGTATATAATAATATTTAAAAAAATTTAATTAGTGAGAAATTTATTCGTGAGGGGAATATATCAAATATTATAGTCTACTTCGGATCCTTGTTTTTAATTTTTTTAATTCTGGGCGCTTTATATCTTTCTTAGACGTTTACTTCCTTTTCTATTTTATTTTTGAAATTACACACACACACACACACACACACACACACACACACACACACATATATATATATGTGTGTGTAAAAAATAGCAATATTTATATCAAAATAACAAAATTAAAAAATCTTTTATAAATTTAAAAATCACAAAGAAAGCGAGAAAAATTCTTTGAATAAAAGTAAGTTAATATTAAAAAAAATTCTTCAAAGATCTTTCTTCACGTCGAATGAAATTTCTATAACAAGGAAGTGGTATTGGCGGATGATTAAATAAAAGTTGTCTCGAACTGGAGTTTATCATCGCGAGATCAATTTTATAGCGGCATCGTTCAAAGATGCACCGAAGATTTTCCAACGTTTTTAGTTAACGCTGTTTTATTTTCGTTTTCTTCCAAAAATATAAATTTACTAATTTACACAGTACACTTTCCATTAAGTGCTCTTCACGTATAAACGTTCAACAAGTTTACACGAGCCCTACGTGACCGTGTAAACGCCGACGAGAAACGAGCGACGCTGCTCCGAGTGGCGTAATTTTACACATACTTCACACGTTACTGTTTAACACAATGTATATCGTCCACGATTATCTATTGGCTGCTGATTAATTGTAGAGAGTTCGTCACCTACATTTATTACGACACGCATTATCGATAAAACGATCGTTACGCGTTACCGAGAAAAAAAAAAGGAAAAACACTTGCAAATATTCACATCGCGACAGAAAATATATAATGCTGTCTCCTGAAAAAAAGCCCTGTCGAGTTCTGGAACGATAAAATTTGAAAATATCGAGTTGCTATTTTCACGCCGTTTTTTCCACACCATACGAATCAGTGACTAATTATTCGACGCGATCGTGCGGCGCGACTCAATTACTAAAAAAACGTGCTACTCTCCCGTTAGGTGGTGATCGAAATGCATCGATTAAATGGATCACGGATATAAACACCCATTGAAATCGCAATAAGTCCGCCGCACAGGTGGTTTCTCCTTGCGATTAAAAAAAAATAATCTAATTCATAATCTTTATGAATAATAGGATCGCCAAATTTTTTGTGATTTCTGAAATTATTATTGTAAAAATTCCAGAATGTAAAATAATAATATATCGCTCATAAAAAGATTGTAGCTTTAAAATAAACGCAATAAACGCAATCGCCTTATTCGTAGGATTACTCTTTTAAATAATACGTATGAGATATTATGCAAAATTCCTGTATTTTTTGTAATCTTGTTGGTGATTAATTTTACGTGTATTTGCACGCGTATTGAGATCTATTCCAAAAACTTGTCTTCAAATGAAAAACTTGCGCGTTCGATGTGTGTTTTTGCGAAATGATAGGTGAATAAATGTAGGCTCAGATCATTTGATTTTATTGAAGTTCTGCTGTTGCACGGTGTAAGTCAACGGAGTCATCGTTTCGGTGAGGGAAAACATTGAATACACGGATAAGATGTTGCGTAGTTTATAATGTGGATACGTTCGAACGTAACTGGAGAATTCATCTAACTTATTTACGTATATATACAGTGATAATTATTTCTAATGTACAGTACTGATTTAAAGAGAGTAACAAATGCTATCTTACAATTATCTTTATACAGCATAATCGAAAGAATGTGCTTCGATCGTGTGCGCGGTGACGATTAACGAGTTTGATGCCAATAAGATTTCTCGTTTCTGCGCGAGCACCAATATTTGCGATTCGTTTGTAACGACGAATCCGCTTCCTCGGTCCATTTAGCTCAGCGATACATTTACATTAATAGCAATAAATACCGACGCAAACGTCCATGCTACTTGCCTTCTTCGGGCATTACTGTGACATTTACGAAATCTTTTCTATGATTACGTCGGTTTATTCTTCACGACCTCATACGTCACTTTATTACCATAATAAGGATGGTGTAAGCTATAGATGGGATTGTCTTAATCTAGAATCGTGTATCTTGGACCGGAATGAACGTTGTGGAGAGATGTATAAATAAAGAGTTTCAAATCGAACATTTTCGCCTGCTGTCATTCGCAAATATGTTTAAATATATTTAAGTTTACGCGAAATTTAAAAAAGTACTATTTGCGTTACTACGTTAAAGAGGATCTGAAATTGCAATATTGCTATTCTCGATAAATCTTGCACAGATCTCGAGGTCTTTAAATCTAGCATAATTTGAAATACACGCGGCGATTTTTATTGCGCGTCCGGTTGGATTTGCATAAAGCGTGCGATAAATCCACGCGTGAAGAACCACTCACGTTAATAATAATGTAATAACAATATTTTTATCGAGTACAACAAACAAATAAACAACAGAAGATATATAAAAAAATTGCAAAATTTTTTCTTTTTCAAAAGAATTTAAAAGTATAAATAAATAAAAAGTATATATAATAAAATAT
>NW_017259536.1:1185583-1198188 GCF_001594045.1 Atta colombica | reverse complement strand
ATAAATTAATATAAATATATCTTTAAAAATTATTTCCTTTATAACTCTGGAATATTTTTCACGAATAAATTGTCGATCAATATACACTGATCACGTAAATTAGGGCCGTAATATCCTTTCGAGAGCAGTGTCTTCCGACGCCATATCTGCCGACAGACGCGATGGCCGGCCTTGTTAAAAAAAAAAAAGCCGCCCTCCAGGCAGCTATCAACCCCCGCAAAATCGGTCCCTCCCGCAACGAAATCAGCCTCATCGAGAGACTACCACCCTAAACTCTCGCGAGAATATATTTCGGCGGGAGCCGCCTACGTGTCTGCGGCTCCCTTTCAATTTCCACGCGGTTCGCGGCCGCCCTTACACGAAGGAAAATATTTGCCGGAAACCGATACAACGTGCGGCAAACAATATGCGCCCGGCGCTATCCAATAAATCCGGTAATAAAGCTCCCCGATACCGAAAAACGAGAGAGCCGCTGTAAATTTAATGAATGCTCTTGACATCGATCGACTTCGGGGAAACTAAAAGGGAGAATTCGCGCATGTCGGGCGAAGTGAAAAATAACTTTTCCGGCACATTATGACGCTTATTAAAAAGATTTTTTTGTAGCAATAAAATTATCGGTAAATGCACGAGAGATCAAATTGTTCAAATTGTATAATGAATATCTTAAGGAAATTATATTTTTGAACAGATATAAACTACGACGATAATTAGTGGTTCTTCATGCGAAAATCCTCGACGTGAATCCTACGAAGGTAGCGTAACGTAAATCATTTACACATACTATCGTGAATAGGTAATTACCCTGCGTGACCCGGGGTCATGCGTATACATCTACGAAATCTAGATCAGACACGAAGTGGAAGATGGGTAAAATCCATTGGTTCGAGCTCGAATTATAAAACTTATTGTGCTGTCTAAAAAATGCCGCTCTGTGTAATCAGATTACGTTGGTAAAAAAATCTTTTCATTCAATTTCAAAGAGGATTTAATTACGACGAGCTGCTGCTCCATTACTGATCGCCAATGCGGGCGTTGGCAAATTTACAAATTGTTCAAGAAGGGAGGGGGGGGGAGGGAGAGGAAACCTATCCTATCTCCTAATCCTAATCGAATAGTTTCGTAGATAGGTATTGCCATTCAGAAAATTGACGGTCGTAAACATTCGAGGACGCGAGTTATTAATCCGACATGCGAGGAAATTACACGATTAATGATATTAACTCTACGAACAATTAAATATTGTTCGATCAATCGAAACACTACAAGATATAATTGCAACGTCATTTATCAAGCAAATGTCAATGTTTCTGATAAGAAACCTTTATCAGCTTACATTTGTGGATGGAACAACGTTCGTTAATAAATAAATGACCGCGAAATTAAAGGAACGAAATTCTTCAACTTAGAATAAACATAAGAAAACGAAGAAACATTTTCGGACACTCGTATCATCATTCGGAACAGTGTTCATTCCACGCACAATCGACACTAACCGCGCGTCTTCGATGCGATCGGCGTTACGCTGTCGTGCGAACTATCGGAAGGGCGAGCTTTCGACTCGTAGCGTCTGTCTTCGCGTCTAACCGTGGCGTCGCACCGACAGCGATCGTCACCGTCGGCAATTAAGCGCGAGGAAACGCCGCACTCTATATCTCGGGGATATGGGATGACACTTGCGCGACGGTGCACGGATCACGGAAATTCAGTCGTTTCACTCACTGGTGTCGGAGTTGTGCACGGGGGTGGTCGCCGGTGTGCTGGGGGCCTGATGCTGCGTCGACTGCGTCGGTATCCCGAGGGAAGCGAGGAGCGGTCGTGGCACCGCACCCGGGGTGGCGCTCGGCGGCGGCGGGCTCTCCTGGCCTACGAGCAAACTCGCGGGCGGGAACCCGAAGAGCTGGGATCACTGGAGCCTCGGCCAATAGTTGCCTGCCAGGTCCGGGGTCTGCGAGGGAATTTGCACCGGCACCGAGACGCCGGCTGATATCACTCCTGAAACAGTTTCAGATGTCGGGGGATTGAGCACATTTCATGCGACGGCACGAGAGCTGTCGAGGCTCTGGAAAACGGAACGGAAAGGAAAGGTAAAAAGTAATTGTAAACGAGCGAAGCAATACGGATGCTACAAATGATGGGGGCTGAATCTTATGGCACACAAGAAACAGATATTTAATTTTCCACACGAAAGAAAAAGTTTCGCTGAAGCATCTAAAATATCGGCTAAATATTATATACAGATCTGAAAATAATTTCCTTGAACCATCAAAATAATTATGTAAGACACCAAATTAATTCAATTGGTTAAAATTTTTGGCAGCGTTACTCAGTTTGTTCGAAATTCCCAATTTGTGATAGTCCAACAAAATTATTTCAAAAATAAGTACGACCTTATTTATAAATAATATACATAATTATGATAGGGAACGCCAATAATCGGGCAAAGTTAGATGTTATGAATACAATATATATTCTTAATTTTAAATTTAATTATCTTAGATGTGACTTAGATGTGTGCGCCGAAACGTTCGAACATTAACCACAATCGATCTGAGACGCTATAATATAAATATGAATATGATAAGGCGCCAAAATATTCGGACATTCCTACATATAAGATAATCCCCCCTAAATTAAAATTATTTCAAATTTTTATTCAGTTAAATTCTTAGATACTTCAACAAAATCATTCTTTTCCGTAGGATGTCGTTCGATAGTTTCAAAATTGAAGAATAAAATTCCTAAGATAATTTTCCGTGTCGCTTTAAATAAATTAAATTATTCATCTCGTCTCATTATTATTTAATGATTTAATTTATTTCACTATTTTGTAACAATGCATGTATCTTCTTGATTAAGAAAATACAGTTTCAGCAACTTGCGACTATCATTGCGAGCGGAACGCGTCATTAATCGCATGAAACACAGTAGTAGGACTAATTCGCTAAAAACAACCGAGTACGTATTTACGGAAAACACGACATGAAACGCATTCGCGAGTGTCGCCCGCGGCGACGGTTGCATAAATAGTATTCGGTTATGATAGCGCGCGGCGGCTTCGCACACTTCTGCAATTTGAATTAAACACCTTAACGAGCTGCGTCTAATCCAATATAAACTTGCCGCGAAAACATTTACGCTCTATGGGCCTCGCGTCGTAACTTCGTTCCTCGCATGAGCTATAATTATGGCATAAATGCAAGACGGGTAATTTGGCAAACGTTGCAACGAGAACGCGAGCCATATTTACGTTAACCGTGAAACTTTTATTTAGTTAAAAATTAACATATTCAAAATATCGGAAGTTAATCATGAAAATAAAATAGAAAAAAATAGAAATAGAACAGAATCCTATTCATTTGCGTTTCTGTAATTCAACGATAATATCAAATAAATTGAAAGACATTTAGTACGTACATAACTATTTATTTCATTGATATGTGACTAACAAAAACTTTTTCACTTTTTTTATTTAAAAATTGTATTGTTCTAATCAAAATTTGGTTCAGTTAACCAATTGAAAAGAATTTGAATATAATAGAACAATACAATAATTTTTAAATAAAAAGTTAGAAAGTTTTTATTAGTCGCATATCGACAAAATAAATGGTTATACGTACTAAAGCATTTCTCTTAATGTAGGGTACTTTAATTCAAAGATGATCGATGCTGCCGCAAAATAATTTCTTGGCCACGCGACTTTTTAGATTCCGACATTCAATCGCATCTTCCACCAATCTCTCGAGAGTTTCATCATCTTTAACTTCATATCCAACGAATACTGTCATCTCAATGTCGAGGGATTAATCGAATATCCGTAACTCTCTCGCTCACCACGTCCGCCAACTGCGAGGCAAACTCACGCGGTTACGCTCGTTTCCGCGGTTGAATCCTGCTAACTCCGGGGGCGGCTACTTAACTATGAAAACGGCGCCGTTTGAGCCGGCAGGACAGGCGCGGCGCTAACGAGCGCGGTGAAAGTCCTTACGGCGCTCGTGCACGTAAAGCGATTATGATGGATAACCCGCGGCTCGTTCCGCACGTAAGGAGCAGGAATGGCGGGAAAACGAGAGAGGGGGAGGGATGAAAGAGCAGAAAGGAAGAAAGACGGCCGCGAGAAGAGTGTTCGGGACAGCGAGAGGGATAGCGGGGGTGGGACACACAGTGCGCGCGTGTTCCGCAGTATTCCACCATTCCGGCTTGTGCTCCGCTCCGTTCCGTTCCTGTAGATACGCCGCGCACCCCCGTATTTCCTCCCCTTTGGGTTCGCACGTTATTGAGCGCTCGCCCAGCCGAGGCGAGACCCAACCCATCCACATCCTCTGTTCACCCCTGTATATCCTCAGGAGGGAGAGGAAGCGAGAGAGAAAGAGAGACGCGGAGAAAGAGGCAAAAGGGAGACCGGCGGAGGGCGACGAGAAGGACAGATAGATGGATAGACACGAAGGAGCGAGCACATCCCTCACGAAGGGAAGAGTATAGAGGCGAAGGGGATGGAAGAAAGGGGGAGGAGAGAGAGAGAGAAGAGGCGCGACCCTCCGTGGTGGCTTTCGCTAAACGGAAGACGAGAGGGTGAGATAGTGAGATAGACGGAGAAAAGGGATAACAGAAGAAGAGAGTCGGGAGAGAAAAGAAAGAGCCGAGTGGAGAGGAACCGGCATGTAAAAAAAAAGAGAGAGAAGGGAGAGAGAAGTTGAGTCGAGAAAATGGAAAATTCACCAGCTACATCGGCGGGGTTGGAAAACCGCCGAACATCCCATTCTTCGATTCAGCCCAGCGGCGCCATGCGAGATTTGTTTTAAAATCCTTTTACAATTCCGTGGGCGAGCATGGAGCCGCGACCACGTCGTTGCCCGTTCGCTCTTTATATCTCTCTCTCTATCTCTCTCTCTTGTTCTGTTAGCAGGACTATGTAGATTGCGTGTGAAGAGGCTCCCAGGTAATTCTCGACGCTTTATTTCGCGCTTTGAGCCGGCTAGAGCACGAGGAAGAAGAAACGGCAGTCGCTCGCCGAGCGAAAATTGGAAACGAAAACCCCTACTGGTTTTTGACGAGAATTCGTTCTATCATTACATTCTCGTACATATACTGTATGTTGTATCAATGAATGCATAGAATTTTTGAAGATAATCTAAACAATGGGAAAGAGAGTTAAGAAAAAAATTTCATAGCTATTGAGAGAGAGAGAGAGAGAGAGAGAGAGAGAGAGAGAGAGAGATGTATATAATATTTCGATATTTTTGCTAGTTAAGGATGTATTTGCTAGTTAAGGTGTACAAGCTTTGCAAAAAGAGAAACTGGAAATTTATACTTTCCATATAAAGACAATTGATATATACACGTAAAACAGATCAATAAGATCAATATTTATATTAAATAATATAATTTTCAAATTTTTTAAGTAAAAATTTTCCCATTTTATCTTAATTATTTTTTTAAAATTGTGTATTTATTATTGAAATAATTTTTTATTCAGGTTCTTAATCGCCTGTCAAATTTCTTGGATGACTTTCAAATATAATATAAAAAAATCTGTAATATTTTTATTTTTCATTCTGTTAAAAAATAATACATCTTTAATAGTAATATAAAATTTCTACTCTTAAAATAACTATAAGAAATAACGAGTAATAAAAACCAATGGAAATATAAATATGCTTAATCGGAAAATCGCAGAAGCAATGAAAAAAGAATTTTTTAAATTTGATAAAAAGTACCGTTTTGTTATTTGTAAATATTTTGAAAGACATGATTATATGTATATAATATTTTTCCTCTTATAAGAGGACATCGTTAGTTGCTTCCGGCAAACTCTAATTATTCCTGGCTCTACCTAAATTATTCTTGAGTGACCTTGAAAGCACGAGGCACAGAGAACACGAGAAATTAGTCGGTGGCGAGAACTCACCGGTTGCGGTCGAGGTTGTCGGCTGATAAGGTGCTCCACCTGGTCCGGCGGGTTGTCCCCCTGGAGTCGTGGGGGTGCCACCGTGAGACGTCGGGATGCCGCGATGCGGTTGCGAGTGCGCGGCCGCGGCCGCGCTGTGCGCGTGAGAGTAAGACTGCGTGAGCGAATGGAGAGGCTCGTGAAACACGTACGCCGGGTAGCCCTCAGCGCGTTGCTGAAGACAGCTTCCACCCATTGACCCGCCCAGGCTGCTTGACATCGAGCTACGAGTGAGAAAAGCATCCATATCGAAAAACAACCAACTACTCAACAAGTCACGATATGCATTGGCATGCATAAATTCTAATTACAGTAACGTAATTACATTTGCAAATGGAGTTTCAGGAGAGTCAGTTACAGAAATATTTAGCATCAAAATTTTTAGCTTTGTGATTAAGATTTAACAAAATTTCAGCAGAGTCATTTTACTTTTTACAACAATGAATATCGCGCTGTTACCGAACGATCGAGATTTACTCTTGCATATAAATTTTACGTTTGAGAAAAATGGTGTTTCTTTAACGCAAAAAAATTCTCTAACCTGTACGTGTCGGGCATAGTGGCAATCGGTTGCGGTATCGATGAGTACATGGCGTTGAATCCAGCATTTAAGGGTAACCGTGGCGTAGCAGGGGTGGCCGCGGGAGGCGCGGTGCCGCTGCTACCCCCGCCGCTGCCACCGGCGACCACCTGATCGACGGCGGCCCTCCTCTGGTTCCGTAATTTCTCCTCTCGACGCCACTTCGCTCTGCGATTACTGAACCACACCTGCAACCGACACAATGACGGTGCCTTTGTCACGATAAGTGTGCAGCCGCACACTCGCCGCCGGCACGGTATTTCACATCATCCGCACTCGTCCGCATTCGTACTCATTCGCACTCCACGACTCTCTTCTGCTTCCTCTCCGGAGAGAACGCCTTCATCCTCCCCGAAACACCCTGTTGTCTCGTTCCCTCCCCTCCTTCTCTCTCTCTCTCTCTCTCTCTCCCCCTCATCCCTCTTTTTTTCCGCCTCTATCCGACTGAGCCTCTTGTCTACTCTTCAGGTAGCACGAAATCTAGTACCCAGACTACTCTACTCTTTTCGCATCTCGTGCGAACAGAGGCGCGAGTTTGCACGAGGCGCTTCTCCAATTTGTTAATTGCGATTGAGCAGTTGTCAGACGGGAAATTGAGTTACTCTTGCTCGCTTGGTCCTTTCCCATGCACAGCACCCTTCTCTCGTTCTGGTCTCTTGCGCATCCTCTCTCTACATGTTTTTATCTGCCGCCCCTTTCGCTGTCGTGCTTTTATTTTACGTATCTCTTTTCAAGCTTCTGATTGTACTATAAATTACAGCTCGATATCCGAGAAAGAGCGTACTCTAATACGTAATATTGGTAATATACCCCGTCATGCCAATATCGCGCCAATCTTGCATTAATATTATCGGGACGGGTCGAAAGTCTTTGATTATTTCTATCTGCGATGTTATTACATTTTAAAACGTCGATTAACTTTAACCTTTACTCAATCGACTCCTTGTTTCTTTGCAGGGCTATAATTAGAAAGAGATATAGAGAATACGTCAGAATTATATAAAAATGTGACACTGTAGCGAAAATATTAAAGAATTAAGAATGACTTTGTCTAAATATCTTTTCACTATGTCGAAGCGATATCCCAAATAACACGATGGAGATTCGTATAATAAAAATCGAGAGTTTATCTTTCCCTATCCTATGCCTGCACGGATTTCCTGATTTTTGTGATTCCTTTCGGCGATAAGAGGATTCGTCCCCTTCGATATATCGGTTTTCCCTCGCCGGCACTTAGAGCAATCCATGAACCGTGCATTTGGCTTTCACATCTCTTTTTTATGTATATATTGCAATACTATTTAGTCAATTATGTCAATTTTACAGACACAATTACACGAATTTTATTATTTTACGAATTATATGAAATCATTAGATGAATTATATGAAATTCACACAAAATATTATTAGGCATCAAAACCCGCTTTGACCGAATATGGATTTTTTCATTTATTTGATTAAATATTTCGATCGATTTTCATTTAATAGCATTTACATGAATTTTGCGCTTTTCATGTATGATGAAATATTTTAATGCCCCATTCTCTATACGATTATACTTTACTATTATTCATTATTATAGATATAAATTTGTCATATACAATTTCAATCATTGTGTTGATGTAAATGTCAATTGACGGATTCTTATTCACGAAATAATGATCATCATTAAGGGGAGAAAATCTAAATTTAATAAGTTATATTTAATACAGTAAATATAATCATGTAAGTAATCGTGTAAGCGCAAGTTTTTGAGAAAGTAATCCGCATATTTTTGCATGCTAGTGCGCGCAGATGAAAATAGAAGACAAAGCAATAACGGCAATTTCCATTTCTGTCGATTTTGACGTAACGAATTATCGCGTGTACGATACAGGAAAAAAAGAGGGATGTTTTTCGCAGCGGAAAGAAATGCCATCAACGTAGAAATACAAGCCTTCCGCAATCTCACGTATAACGCCACGCTACGAGCACGGGGGTCCTCGATTGAATCAAAAAATAAATTCTATCCTCCTGTCCTCCCATTGGCGCAGCAAATCGTGTTCGACTACCCCACCGTCAAATATCTGCCATTCGCCCGCAGCGGGCTCCTTCCGCCCAATACTATCGTCCCTTGTAAACTCGTCCTCCCTCGTTCCGAAAATTCGTCCGAATCGATCCATGCCGAAAGTCTGTGATACGAACACGTTCGGTCCTTAGTGTTACCTACTCAAAGAACACAAGTCTCCTCTCAGCGTCAATGGCTGAAATGCGATGGAGACCGGTTTCCGACACTGGTTTCCGACCTTGAAACTTTCGACCTTCATTCACGATGTGCCAACTGGAAGCGCAAGAAATTCGCTCGTTTACACGCCTCGCAGTACTTTCAAAGATTAATGAAGCATACAAATACTGTACACGCTGCGAAGACTCTCATTTTTACCCCCCCCCTCCTCTCCCTCCCTCCCTCCCCCAAAAAAGATGTAAACGAGAAGAAGATAGATTCTTTATCTAAAAATTGCGTGACGATGTTAATACTGATCTCATACATATCTAACATTCAGCTTTATGATTTATTATTTGTGTCTGTTTTATTTGAGTTGCCCTGGAGCAAAAATCCCTTTAATCCTCGCGTAGCGTATCGACCATCGCGCTCACACGAGTCGACTTAGGGAATGCCGCGGATGATAATCGGCCAACGATGTGACGGTAGTACAGCGTGGCGAATCTCGTGGCCATGGCCGAGGTATATAGGTGGAAAAGCGAGGGATGGGCCAATCGGAGGGCGACCTCCCTGGGGACACGACCATGGTTGCCATGGTTGCGTCCGAGAACCCTCTTAGGCCTTTTGCACGATCCCTCGCGGTTCGGACGGGCCGCGTTTACATGCCGCGTACGCGTACGCGTCGTGTGCCTTGCCACGCTGTGCCATGGCGTACCGCGTAATGTGTTCTATGTTCCATTAGAGTTCCTGGCACTTCATTCTTCGTCTTTCACATTCAACATCACTTTGCCATTCAACGATCGTCCAACAATCGGTCCAACTCGGCGATCTCCGCGATTCCTCTCTTTTATCCTCCTCTCCAGCAACCTCTACTATCTTTTTCTTTTCACCCTCTTTCACTCAGTCTTCCTTTCTCTCTTACCTTCTCTCTCTCTCTCTCTCTCTCTCTCTCTCTCTCTCTCTCTCTCTCTCTTTCTTCCTCGTCAAACTTCTCCTTTTCCCTCCCACGCCGGAACTCCCGGTTTCCTGCACTTAGCAAGATCAATACCAGCCAACGAGGCTTGAAAACATGCGTCAACATGGTCTTGCACTGTTTGTACGTCCACATAACGCTCAGCGCGCCCGGCTACTCTACCACCACACTAAACCCCGCCGGCCACTTCGTCGACCCTTTCGTCTCTTCATACCGCGCTAGTACAGGTGAGAGGCAGGAGGTGGAAGGTAAACGCGGCCAAACAATGTTCGATAAGGCTACGTATGTATTAACGGTTTGACGTTGGTATTAATTATAATTATACAACACGGCATTTTGCAGCCCTTGTATGATTAAAAACTGAAGGATGTTATCGAAATGGGAGAATTGCTAAACAACGTCAACATGTATTATGGATATGGTTACACATGTAACAGGAACTTAATCGCATTGAAAATAATATTTTCATGTTGCTAATAACTATTTAGAATAGATTACTGTAGAAATGGGAAGAAAATATAATTATGACTACAATTGTAATTCAACTGTGTCGCGTTATATGTAACAAAATGTAGTAATATATAATGTAATGAATTAAAATAGGTCTTTTGATTTAATCCGTTCATTCTGGAGTTACAATTAGACAACACAAGCATTTGAAATGCCTATATAAAGAACATTAAAATAAAATAAGTATATTGTAACAATTCAAATGTCCGGATTTTAAAAAAATCTTTGAAACTCTTTAATTGTATAACTTTTTTAATTATCGCGGAGGTTAATATTTATGTTTCCTTTACTTTGATTATCACAATTTTTCTACCAGTTGCAGCCTTTGCTACATCACATGAAGAATATAAACTCGTTTTGCAGAAAAGCGTTGGCGAACGGAGAGAGTTTTGTAGAAACTTTATGAGGAAACGAACAAGAATTGCAGTAGTATTACCCACTTTAAATGCAAGGTTTTGTGAGTTTTCTTATAATTTAAATTATTCTTATTTCGTCGAAATTCTGTCTCTCGTTTTCCTTAATTCTTGACTTTGTCGACGCAATCAAAGATTCTTCAAATTTGTAAAATTTTCCAAGTCCTTCAGGACATTGGATAAAATTCAATTATCGTTTTGCAATGTCCAATTCGATCCAAAACATTTCGATTTGTATAACTGTGTTCCATATTCTCATTTAATAATTTTTAAAATAAAATTTCCAACACATAAATGCAGTATTATAAGAAAAATACATGTTCTAGCGCACATTCTAATAAACAAATAAATCGTGCATCTGCTTATGTATCGCAAACTGAGAAAAATTGTACCCCGCGCGTACATAAGAATAATACATAAATGGCGACGAAGCGGTGCGATCGGACGAAAGAGGTGACGAAATCCCATTGGAAGTGAGAGCTCGCGAGTGGCATGCGGCATCAAGCTCTCGCCGTCGGAGGTGTTTAATGTTCCCCACGTACGAGCACGTGGCCGCACGTTAAAAGCGTTTAATGAAAGGGCGTCGTCGCACTTACGCCGTTCGACCCTCCCAGGAGGAACGGGCGGAATAAGAAGAATAAGAAGAGAGAAAGATGCGCCCGGGGAAAACGTTGCGAAGCGAAGGCGAGGGCGAGAGAGGAGGACAGGTGGGTGGAGCGAATGTCGGTAGAGGAAGCGCACACACGCCGCATTCGCACATTCACACTCACCTGGATACGTGCCTCAGGTAATCCGATCTTCTCGGCGAGACGCTCCCGTGCAAACACGTCCGGGTAATGTGTCCGCTCGAATTCTGAAACGAAACCAGTTTGCAACAAGTGCTCGTTATTTAGCCGCGTCGTCGGCATTAATTATCGCGATATAAACGAAGCCGACTATTGCGTATTTTCTCTCAACCAAACGGATTCCAAAGACCGAATAGAGGAGAATACCGATTCTCGATATGTCGATATTCCGATTGCTTTTCAGTTTATCACGAACAAATATGTGAAAAGTTTTAATTTGAAGAAGCTCAAGGGCCAAGAAGAAAAATTATATAATTGCCAACATTGTGAATTGCGAGGCATTACACGTCCAATTAAATTTTTAAAAAAGGGAAAATTAATTGAAACAAGAGTTTATAGTCGAGGAAAAGCATGTGATTTCTAAAGTCGTATATATAATACTATTATATATAATACAAGTGACTGTTAAAATTGATAATTTTTCGGATTTTCTACTAACCTTTCTCGAGGCTGTCTATCTGCTCGTTAGAGAAGGAAGTTCGGTTGCGCTGCAATTTCCTCTTCAGCCTCAGCCGCACTTGCGAATCCTCGTCGCCAGAGGAGTTGTGCTCCGAATTACCGTCCGAAGTTGTCTCCTGCTGATGCGACAATAGAGACCCGGTGTCTGGAACAAGAATTAATTACCTTTCCTTCAGAATGTATTGTTTCAGCTATCTTAAAGATAAGTATTCCTCGATTTACGATTAAACAATAAGATTAATTTCATATTATATACATTTCAAGTATAATCATAATCGTACAAAAAAATGACTGTCTCCTTCTATTTCTTAAACTGTAACTTAATCATTTTTCCATCATTTAAATGATAAAGATTCAAAATCTCCGGCATTTTTCTCATATTGTACGAAGCATCTAATTATAAGAGAGTTTGCCGTTTCGTGTCAAATCAATCGGTCGATCCCATAACACGATCCGCCGTTCTTGAGATTCCTAGACACCGCCGCGCGTTCAGGCGTGCGCGACCGGTCTTCGGGGTCGCATCTCGTGTTGGTGCGTCGGCGTTGGTTCGTACGCGCGCAAGGGTAGCCCCTCGTCAAGCCCCGTGGGCCGCGATTACTTTCCGCCTCCGCGCACCACACCCTCGTCTCTTTCCATTCCTCCCGGTACCTTCCCTACATCCCTCCGTTCTGTCCG
>NW_017259536.1:1176900-1185483 GCF_001594045.1 Atta colombica | reverse complement strand
TATATATATATATGTAACACATACCATTCACTCGTCAGCTGCTCGCTTTCTCGTTCGCTCATCTCAACCCCCGCGCAACCCCCAATTGGACTCGACCCTGCGAAACCCCCTCGACTAGAAATACCGGCACCCCAAACACGCCTCTTTCTTTCCCTCCGGTCCTTCGTGCCCTGCCTCATCGTTCTAACCGTCAACTCCCGTTCTTCTCCTTCCCGCGGAATCCACCCCCAAATCTCCTCGCGAACACCCTTGCGCGTAACGACCAAACCGGCAACGATCCTCGGCGGTCCGCTGCAGACGGATCGTTGGTTTTAATTTTCTAGGTGACGACGCACGCCCGGTGAAGAAAGAGAAGAGATTAGCCCGATGCTTTCTACAATCCGGTCGCTTAATGCGGCCGCTGTGGCCAAAGTGGCCGCGATCGACGGTTCGATGCATTCCTGTGCATTCAAGTGTACACAATAAGCAGCACTTTGACGTATCCAGTAAGGCATATAAACTACTACCTCATAGGTGACGACGCGATTTAAGGACACTCCTATATAGATTTAAACAAAAATTTAAAAAAATTCACTACATTTGACTGTCTCATTTATATTCGACTCAGGGTTATTATCGTGAAGTCATTTGGCACGCAAAAATATATTTTGGTATACTAATATATAGATGTTAGAGAGAGAATATTTATTAAGTCAAGACAATTAGATTGACATATATAATCAAGAGATAATACATATATAATGAATCTCAAGACTGCAAAAAAGCATTTCGGAATCCGCGGAGAATACGCTGCTAGTGAAAGCACTTTTTTATCTGTCACTTATCGGTTCATGTAATCTGCCTATTGAAGACGGTCACATCTGGATTCGTCATTCATGATTTTGACTAAAAACCAAGCCGCGGGCACAATTTTCATGATCCTATTAGACTTATAGCACTATAGAATAGATCTTTCATTCCTTATGTACCACGTATGTACACGTACATTGAGCGCGCGCGCGCGCGAGGTGTCGAAAGTCCACAATTCATAATGCAACATATAATTCTCGTGAATCGAGCGAAAGGACGAATAGAGAGAACATAATCATTCGAAAATATCTTTTTTTCGAAAGCAAGATTATATAAATTTTAGTGTGCAAAGGCAAATATTTATCGAAATTTTAATTAAATTGAATTTTCATACTAAAACTATTATACGAATTATGTTTTTTACACGAAAGAAAGATTTTTATAATCCTTATTCACAACATAAAGTTATTTTCTTTTTTAACGCGGATTTCATTTTTCGCTATTTGAAAGATAAAATAAAATTGGAATTAAAAGATAACAACTGGTAAATTAGTAACGGTCTGCATAGTCTCTAACATGATAAATAAAACGTGCCATCAACAGATGTCGACTCCGCTAATATTTTATCATTAAGTAAAAGTAAATCAAAACTTACCGCTTCGCTTTAGCAAAGAATCGTCACGGCCGTGAAGCTGACTACCGGGCAGAAGAGTCTGACCGGATCCAGGAGTCGCCGCAGTTGGAATTCCCGTGGCTAGAGGATGATGGGGAGGTGTTGCTGAATACCATGCTGGTGGCCAACCTGCTGCCTGCCCGTTAAACATTCTCAACTTGTCGTAGACACTCTCGGCACCCTGATGCGCTTGCACCGCGGCCGCCTGTTGCTCCTTCTGCGAAGCCAAGTTCCTGAGAACCCTGTTAATGGACGACACCTACAAAAAGACGGAGATTTTCGATTAGAATTAATTCGCAAATCATTTATTAATTCAATCCTATGAGGATCAAGAAAGTGCTATAAAAGCTGCTGTCAACTTTTGTACTTTTTATTGAAATTGCTGGCAACAATTTTTGTAAAAATTATAAATAAATTTGTTTCGAAGTCTCTTAAAAATGTAATAAAAATTATTATGCAAATTATGTTTGTTTCTATTTTAAATTCAAAATCATTCCAAGAAATATAACATTTTAATGGTTGTATAAAAAAATGTTTAATATTAATATATACCTCTAAATTATATATATATAATTCAATTAATGATTTGTGTATCTAAAACTTAGTTGCCAATGGTGATTAATCTTCAATCATTTATAATTCAAAGACTATAGAAATAATTACCATTTTTTTAAATTTTGCTTCTAATTTATATTATTCCTGTAGAATATTCCTTTACAGAAAAAATTGATGATTTAGAAATGTTGCGTCGTTTTTCTAATGATCACGCGGTGATCCTTATGTACACAAGATATCTCCAACGTCCACTTTCGATCAAGAAAAAGGAAGATAGAGGCAAAAGAGGCTGGCGTGGCGGATCGGGGCGAGGCTCTTTGTAAAATCTCACAACCGCAGCCACTCGTCGTCGCACGAGAATCATTTCCGTCGTCATAGCTGAGCACTGATTGTCCGTCCCTCGCCGTCGCCCCTTACGCGGGATCTTTCTTCCTCTTTTTCGTCCTCCTGCGGTCGCGGGATGTGAAGGGGCTCATACCCAGATGAAAGGACACCGCCATCCAATTATTATTACATAAAACGGTCTCCACGGCTCTTCGTCCCCCTCCTATCCGAGGGACGGTCGCCGTCGTCATCGTTGTCGTCTTCACCTTACGCCCGCAACCGAGCCACTGGCTAACTCCAAAGTTATAACGAGCCGGCGTACAGCACAGGGATCTAAGCATTGCGCTCTCAACTTGCACATAATGGTCCTCAGCGTACTCCATACGCGCGCCAACCCCATCCTCCACACCCTTCTGCAATCGACGCCAAGCTTGGTGCAGCAGCTGGATATACACAGCCGTTAATGCAGCGCGGACGTCGGATATCGAGCGGAGCTTCTTAATTACGAGATCGACAAGCTTCGACAAGAGCGGTATGAGAGCAAAGCCGATCCTTCTCGCGTAGTTTGAGTCAAAACCGACGGAATAATGGCCGAGTGACGCTGAGAGAACGTCACCGTTAGAATAGCGCGCTGCTATTAGAGTTAAAAGACGAGGAAACCTGACTTGGATGGTTCGATTATATTCAAATATATTCGGGTAAATATTGTGCTTTTCGTTTAATATCGAAATTTCGTATAAAATAAAGATAATTTTTTATGTAAAGCGATCTATGCAATGTGATGAGAATTGTTAGAATACAAGAAAAAGTAGAATCATGTTTATGCGATTTTCAATTTCTCGCGAATAGGTATATGCGAATATTAGGAAACACTGATTTTCATTGATCACACTCACTACATCTAGAGCTCATCGAGCGTATGTAACTTCCATCTCGACCCATTCCGACGTTACGAGATAGTAACAGGCGAATAGCGGAAGCAACGTTTCGAGATGAGCTAGCTCCGGCTAACCCGGACCAGGCTCTCCGTCATCAAACCGTCTATCCAGCTTGGATGCCGGGAGAGAGAGATCCCGACTGTACGCTCCGGACCGCTCTACTCTCGCCGCACAACAGCCGCAGCGTCGATGCAGGCCATTACACGCGCGACCGGACACGAATAATTGTGCAACACGCTTAACTGATCCCATTCACCCTGATTCTACCCGCTCTCGTCCGTTCTCGCCGCCGACTAACCCCCGTGCGCACCCCCGATACCAACCCCCGACGCGATGTGTACCAGCCGCAATAGCCAACGTCACCGCCAATACTACCAGCGATCCAGTAATCGAGAAAAGATCGAAACGATCGAAAGAACGATCTGTCAATCAAATTGTCTCTTCTCTCTCGGTTTTGACTTTAAACTCTCAAAAATTATTCTAGATTGATTTTTTACTTTCATCGATTTCAAGTTATATTTACCATCAATTTTATATTTCATTATTGTAAGCAAATTTAAGAAATTTATTATTAATAGAACGATGTTTCTATCATTTCAGTAAAAATATGTGATAAATATTAAATGTATTAGATCTGTCTGCGTTGCTTACACTTTTTGCACTTAATCTTCGTTCTCTCTCTTTTCAACACCTAAATATATATTTATCCCGTTTTAAGTACATTCTTTTGGAATTCCAAGCAACGCGAACAAACCTATTAGAGATGAGATATACTTGATATTTTTCAGCAAGAGACACAGTGTAACACCTCAACAACAAAGACAACAAAAAGTCCAAAATCGAGACATAAGACTTTTAAAAAATTTAAAAAAAAAAGTCTTTTCGGACATGCGTGTGTTGTATGGAATAATAATGATTTTATGTTGTTCATTGTAAACGACAAGGATGTAATGATTCACCGTGTCTGGAAAGCACCCGCTAGAGCGATGTTTTCAAATGTAATCTCGCCAATAGCTAACACATTACATGCTTAACGACAGAAGCGCGTGCTAGACGTTCTGATTGATCATCCTAGAATCCCCAACATCCCCCATCGACCTTCTTCATTCGGCAATTCCAAGAAACACACTAGCAAGAGCGAGTTTGCTCCACAAGCCGATGGATAACGACTTGTACGCGTGCCATCCCCCTCGGTATTCCTGACGGGCAGCCGATAGGGGGATCTGTCAGTAGAGAGAACATCCTCGGAGAAGCCAGACGAGGACGATCGACTTCGAGGATATTTCGCGCGGTCGGGTAGGAAGGTTGGGTGGGCAGGATGTTTGGTAGATGGACGGACGTATACAACCGGAGAGGATTCTTCGAGTTCGGAGAAGGGCGATCAGCGCCCAGGAGGGTGGACAATGCCGAGGTCCGCGTAATGGACCGATTACCCCACCCAGCCGATCGTATTGACGAGACTTTGATTAGGGTCGAGTGGCCGGATCCGACGGGTAAGTACACTCGACCGGCTGTGCGCCACGATAAGTCGACGGCGGATTACGCGTAAACTTATACCGTATCCAATCAATGTATGGCGCCAATACAGCGGGAAATTTATTCGCGCGTCACAAATTTATGCGAGACGAGAGAATCATGCACGCAATCTAGAGAAATTAGAATCTGCGTAATCCGCTCATTTAAATTCGCTTTGCTCTAATCTGTCATTCGCGATATTTAGCGAGATGCAGTTCAGTCAAGTTACCAGGTTTTAAATTTATCAATAAATTTAATCAGCTGACAGTCTGCATCCTAAATTAAGCGTATCTCACAATCAGATTTTTCTTTTTTTTACTTACGCTGGGTATATTGTCGTTATTGCAAACGCCCTCCTGCAAAAGTCGATCGCGAATCTCCCAGGCGAAGATCGAGGGACATTCTCTTTTGTAGTCGGCAATTTTGTTGACCACAGGCGTTGTTGCCACTCGCGGCTTGCTACCGCCGATTGCCCGCGGCTTGATTGAACCAGTCTCGTAATACCTGGAAAAAGAAAATTGTTATTTTTCGTTTAACGTATGTTACAGTTACGTTATAGTGAGTCTTTTTTAACCTTTACAGGACGGGAAAGCCACTATAGTAGCGCTAAAATAGTAATATTATATTTTGGAATAAGAAATGCAATAAAATTATAAATTATGCAAATATTACTTAAGAAAACGTTGTAAATTTTAAAAATAGATCCTTGTTCAATAAATATTATAAACATATAGTATGGTTAAATGAAAAGAAAAACGAGTTGTTTTTTATAAACAAGAAATCATTGGATAAAAACTAGCTTTATTAATACTTCGCAATTTGCAGAAACCATAATGTTACATCCACAATGTTATATTCACGGAGATATTGCTACATGAAAAATGGAGACATAACGTAACATTCGCTCGTTATTATACATCCAATTATTTTTAAATCTCTAGCATCACTAAAAATGAATCACTAAAAATGGAAGAAAATCCAGTGAATTCTGTCGCAAATTTATCGATTGGCCTTTAATTGTATCGAGAAAATACAAGCAGTTGTGTCTTATGGCCATTGAATCCCCGTTGATTGAATATACTGAGCTAAACAATAGCAATGAACAATCAAATTCCATTGGTTGATTTCCTGAACGCGCTCGTTCACATCAATTATTTCGAGGGAGATCAAGGTAGGCGGTACTTACCTGCCGAGGATTTTGGAGACGCATCCATTGCTGACTTGCAGTATGCGCGATATGTCGCACGGTCTAGCACCGCTGTGAGCCAGCTCGACGATCTTCTGCCTCGTGGAGTCCGGCAGTGGTCGGCCGTTGACGTAAACGCCGCCGAGCTGGTTAACCCCGCTGTGTCCTGCAGCCGAGCACCCAAATATTGAGTTCTGTCCGACCATAGAACCCCCGCCAATACCCGCGCCACCCCCGTGCATCAAGTCCTCCTCTGTGAACCAAAACGCGCGCAACGTATACGTCACCTCACCAGAATATCTGATTGGTAAACAGCCGGATAGTACGCTCCACCGTGATAGTACGCGTTCTTATTAGTCTAATTAGCGCTCACGCCCGTCGCACGGATCCGGAAGCGGAAGCGTCAGATTGAACACCAAGGGAGATGTTTGCGCCGCGATCACACGCTCCGCCGCCTTGCGGATGTCACGTAACGAAGATCAGTTTGACCCTTGCGCGCCGATTAATTCGCTGCCATGTACCTTATTACACGATTACATCTGCGTACGGTATATAACGTGCATGGAGGAATCGTCGAAATGGAAATATATCGCGTAGATATCGTACGATACGATATGTTGACGACAACGATAATTGCGACGCGAATGGACAATACCCAGGTATAACGAATAGATACACGGTACGGTATCATGTAATTTGATCATTACGTGCAGGGAGGTTTCAGAAATGATGAAACAGTTGCAGAATTGTAACAGACATAACTCACAATGTAGATGCATGTACATAAACAGAAATGCATTCGACTTGCTCGGGGAATACAGTGTTAATGAAGACAATTCAAAAGACATTTCACATATAATGAACAAAACGGCTTTTCACATACGTGTCCTAAATGTGAGCAAAAGTGGACCTTTCAGCTTCTCTCATCACTTTGTTAAATTCTCGTAGTGCATCGTCGCCGACGATGCAAAGAAAAAGACGCAATGAGAGAGCGGCGCGGTGTGCGGATGATGAGAGACTCGAGAGGAGGAGCCGGCGTTACTAAATGCATCTTGCAATTAACAAATTTAATTAATTCCCGCTTTTGCGCCGCGCAAAACGACAAGAAATAGTTGGAATGTAATCTTGGATAGCTCGCTCCGCCTTTGTCGCTGTGCGAAATCCACTTCGTATAACGACACGAAGTGGTTTTCTCATTCGCTGTCTCGCAGCCTGTCCCTTCCTCTCGTTCTGCCACCTTCTATCCTTACGCCATTTCTGTCGTATCTTATTTTCACTGATGCGAAAAGATTAAAGATCGCCGCATCTTACGATCAATCGACGTTATAAAATGTACGAGGACAGAAAGTCCTTTGATAGAATATGCTAATTTTTCAGAAACTAATGGTTCTCAATGACTGCAATCATTGAATTAGATCGATTGTAAAATGTAAAGATTTTATATTGTAATTTATGTAACTTTGTAATATATGTAAAAGCGATATAAAAGTACTCATCTTTTCAAAAATTAATAATTTTTATTATTTTGAGATGCTTATATTGACATCAAATTATTATATCTTTTATAATATTTTCTTATATCATAATTATTAGCATTAATTAATATCATTAAATTGCTTGTCGTTTAATATGTAGTATTGTTATTCTAGTTCTGTTCATGTTTGGATTTCAGGACTGATAAAGAATTCGATGCGCGATTATAGAATTGGATATACATATGTATACAAAAATTCCTGAAATATTTAATATTAAGATGCGCTTTATAATAAAAAATAGAATTATTTCTCTTCATTGATTTATTCTCGTTTAATTTTATTCTCCTCTAATTGGTTTAATTTTGCTCTATTATTATATTGTGAATAACAAATTAAACAAAATATTTTAAAATTACCTTACAAAGTTATTAGCTTACAAATTATCTTGCTAGTTCTTAAAAAAATTTATTATTACTATTTTCTATACAGTTTCACCTCTAACTGATGTCTTTTTTATTCGTAACTATCTGTTGGCAATAATAGATCTGTTTTACAATCTGCACTTATTGCGGAAGGTTTTCCAGCTTCAGTCCCTGCATTATAACCAGAGCTTTTTAAGCGAGCTTCAAGCACACTGAAAGGAATGGAATATGGTGATGAAAAACGAGAAGCGAGAAATTGGAGTTGAGAGTCTTGTTACAAATAATTCCGCGGCGAGGTAACGCGGAAATTTTCGAGGGGATGCTTCTTACCTCTCCATTTTATCGCGGCATTGGATGCTACGCTTCGCAAATGCAAGAAGAGAGAAGTAATGTCATTTTTTTTAGAATGCGATTTTATAACTGTATTTAATTTCATGGCCTCCTTCACTGAGAGAAAGGATTTTTTGTTAATTTAGCAAGTCACCAGTACTTTTAACCGTGATCGGTAAATATGTGATAACAAATTTTGTTGTTGTGTTTCCCGCTAATCTGCTATACCAATTCTTAGTAACAGAAGCAAACTATATAGAATCTAATCTATCTTTTGAATAGACTTTAGGCTCGTTTATATAGAATTCGTAGATGATCATGGAATTTTAAGTCGGTTAGGAAACCGATACAGTCAAATGGAGGGAGAATATTTGAT
>NW_017259536.1:1169167-1176800 GCF_001594045.1 Atta colombica | reverse complement strand
TATATATATATATATATATGAGCCTCTTATTTGTTAAATACTATTGATTATTTGTTACATTGACGAATATTAATTTACAACAAATCAATCGGTTTTTTAATAAATATCACTTTATTTTCCCTTGATTTGTTCCTATAATAAAATCATTTCTCTCAGTTATGCGATGAAATAAAAGAAAAGACTTTGTTGAGAAATATTTTGCGAAGCTTTTAAAAAGCATAGAAAAGGTCAAATAAATTGAATCGTTCTTGACATGATTCAGAATTTCAAAATATATCAATCGTAATTTTGTAGAAAAGGAATTGATCTTTGTTATCAACTTGTCGTTTACAGTTCTCAAAGCTTTCTATGAACTTTGTACCTTGGTGAGTTTAAAATTTCTTTGATTACGCGCACGATGAAAAGTAGATGATAACGATAAGAGACATTTTCCTCAAACCAATTAAAACGACACTTTCCGCAATTTCTTTTACGATGAACTAATGAATATTCATTCTTTGCTCAATTTAATAAAAGCATACAGATCGCGAATACGTGCAACTATCACATTTCTAGAGCGATATTATAATTTCTATAAAATATACATGTATATATGTATATCATATCACTCCATTATAATGTGACGTACCAAAGATAAAGCCTTTTGCAATAAATCATTAATTTATTTCGTGTCGCGATTTAATTTTCATATTTTAATTATTTGATAAAACGCTATTCAAATATATATATATATAGAGAGACTATCCGAAGATATTACTCCAAGAAACTTTGTCTCGTACTCTTCTGAATCATTTGATCCTTTCGACAGAATAATTTGTGTTAAAAATAGGCGACGGTGAAAGCGAGGACGCGTCGCGACAGCCTCTCGTCCTTTGAAGGGACGGTGCACGAGTCTGTGCTGTTTTTCACAAGTTTAATTCGTTACAAAGGGGACAAGTGTGCACGACTTAGCGGTATACACGTATACGAGCGCGAGATTCACCCTTTCTGTCATCGTCTTTTGCCTCACGCCCTCCTCCTCCTCCTCCTCTTCCCCAGAGGGGATGACCACCCCCGACAGACGGGGGATGATGTCGGTGAGAGGGCTCGAATATCGCTCGAGCCCGACGCCGTCGACCCATGCACACACCCGCCGCGCCGGCCGCACACATTCTTTATATATAATTTCGCGTTAATCTACGCGGCGGTGCGGCGCAAAAGCGAGTCGCGCCGCAAAGTGAGGCAAAAAGGTTCCACTTGGCTGAGCGTGAAACGGGACACAGATTAAATCCCATCCTGTGCAACCCCGGCGTACGACGTCGCGGCACCCTCGTCCTCCCCCGGCCTTCCTGCGTCGGTTCGCTCGGTCGAGCCACCTCTTGCCACCCTCGCCAAACATCCCCCTCCTCCTGATCTCTGCGCCGGACGAGAGGCGGTCTTTAAGCGCGAAAACGATCGCCAGGTATTTAAGATGCGCGAATAGACGCGACGAATGTAGCGAGCTAGCGAATCGACTTTATAATTGGGTCCTCGATAGAATTTTTTGCGAGGTCTATTCGACAATGAGAACGGAAATTAAACTAAAAGACTTATTTCCTGGATTTATTTTCTCTTGAATTTCTAAGCGTTTATACACTCTAAAAAATAGCATAGCAATAGCATCTATGTAATTCTCACTGTGCTAATATTAACATCAATGCGATGTGAATTTAACACCATAGGTGTTAAATACATACCATGATGATGTTGATATAAACTTCAGGGATTTGAAATCCACACCATATTGGTGTTAATAAATACAGTGAAAGTTATACAGACACCGCATGTTAAATCCATACCGATACTTTTTACAGAGTGTATAAGAAATTGCACAGAAACGTTAATATACGTAATCTACAATATACGAAGTAAGCTTGGTATAAAAAACAAGAGTAAGAAATTGACTAATCACGGTCGAATGTGAGAAGAATGATTGAATGTAATTGGTCAATTTCTTACTTTTCCTTCTTACACCAAGCTTATTCTGCATATTGTAGACGACGCATTAAAATTCCAAAAACGTCGAAACACTTGATCAATTTCGTGAATCATTGTGTACATACATAGATCCTAGACGAACAAACATTAAACCCGTTGGAAAGGAACGATTGATCGTTACCCGATAATAGAAACAAAACAGTTCAGCGGAGCGGTTAATGCGCCACTCCAATTTCCAACGATGACGGAAAGTTTGCAGCGAAATAGTTGTTTAATGGGATGTAATAATAGTTTGCGGGTAATTAGTCCCGCGTTGCGACTCGAAACCGGCCGAACGTAATCAGTTACAGAGTGTGCCGGTTCGAATTCATTTAACGAACTGCTGTTTATCCGTCGACATCCATAAAAAATATCGTTTTCGCGACCAAATTGCTTTCACCTCTCGTCGTTGCATCGCGCATACGCTAAATAATATAATTATGCGCGCCGACCGCATTAATTAGACACACACAAATCGTCCAACTTTCCGAACTTGATATAATAGAAGCGATTACAAAACAGATATTTCCGTTGCGATAATACAAAACATGTTATTAGACTGCTAGGAAAAAAGACATTTGGAATCAGCCGGTTTCCCAGTTTATTGTAAGTATACACAATCGAGAATTAACGAACATTTACCGCGACTCAATTATCCAATTGTTTACATTGAAAATTAAGATAAATGTGACGGCAAATAACTAATAATTGAATAAATAACGGAAGAGAGATTTCAAGAAAGGATCCCATACTAATTATATGGAAAATTGAGTGCTAGTGAAATGAGCTAATTTTCACATATAATGTAGCTTACAATGACTTGAACAAAAGACGTCAGATATAAAGCTTAATAACGAGTAGTTTTTGAGTTATGAAGAATAAAAGTGTCAAACTTGTAAACATCTTTTTAATATACTGTAGCTCAAAAACTATTCATTATCGAGCCTTATAACATCTATTATTCATCACATTAAAAACTAACTTATTCCACCGGAATACAATTTTCCATATAATTAATGTGGAGTTTTTTATTCCAGAACCTATCATTATGTTAATGATAACAAATTCTCACTGAACATTTACAAGATCTAGTCGCGATCATTTCCGGTGACAGTCTTGGAATCTGTTAGCGGCATAACGTCGAGCGCTCGGATGCGCTTCTGAAGTCGACGCGTTTGTCGAGTGTCACCGACTAAACATTATTATCACGTTGGTAGAGATTCCGAAGGAAGAGCAAACCGGGGGTTGGGTTGGGAGGGAAAAGGGTGCAGCCGAGCCGGGGTACAGCCTCCGAGCGTTTCGTCATAAACTCGGCGAATACGGAAAGCGACGGAGAGCGAGAGAGAAGTTCATCTCGTGCGCGTCTTTCAACGACATCAAAGATGGCGTGCCAGGCATACGCTCTCTAATGAGTTGAATCGCGGTAAGAGCGCTCGCGCCCGCTTTCCAAGAGACGACGAATTCATTACGGACGGTGTTAAGAGGCGACGGCGCAGTATTAGCAACCCGCCATCCCCCGGCAACGCATACTCATTACCGCGCTCGTTATTATTGACACCAGTGTGTAAGGCAGCTCACAAGTATGTGTCTTCCCTGTAGCTTTTCGCAGGTAAATACCGAACTCATGGCCGCGGGGTTAGTAATTCACGTACGTTCGCGCGTTCGTTACTATTCACGTATAACAAGATGCTTCACGCGGGAATACGCGAGATAACGCGATAATCTCGACGCCGCTGCGCAACGATTAAATAAGTTTTGCGCCGGTAAACGGGATAACGGACCGTGAAATCTCGACTCGATAAACACTCATTGTCGAAAGGAGCTATTGTCGTAACGAGTAAATGCAACAGCAAATCTTGAGATCATCGAAGTAATTAACTTGTCATTCGTATGTAGTTTCTTTACGCCATCGGCATTTAATTGATTTTTCAATTCTTCGCGCTCATGAACGAGTTATCTTCATTTGAGTTATACTCTATTTGACAATTGCATACGAAATGTCGCGAATGTGTTGCAAAAGATTTAATGGCTTTAAACCTATAAAGTTTAATATTTAAATTCTGGAACGCCAAAATCTATAATTACTAACGCTGGATCTGTAAGATCCAATTCTTAGTACATACAATTCATTCGTGTTCTGCACATTTCTATTCGAAAATTAGAAGCATCAAATAATTATAGTTATAACATTTATATACAATTTTTTTTTAATATATAAATACTTTCAAATAATATTAAAGATCATATGTAAGAATCACTTAATAGTTCTTGTATATTTGTTGTGATGAAAATTAATTTAGGATACGAATGATTCATTGTATAAAGAAGGATCAAAAAATGGTCATTTATACTAAAGGTTAATATATGTTCATTAAAAAGTACTAATTAATTTAAAGAAATAAAAACAACATAACTCGTATAAAAAAATACTTACTTTTAATAGGCCGATATTCATAATCAAATCTTATGCTTAAGTCTTAAGATATTATGAATCAATCAGACAGCCGTATCTTAAGACATTACTTAGAACAATCTTAAAATAAAAACGGACTATAAATGTCAGACTTCAGTATTTTGTCATATGAGTGTTGATTTATTCCTTGAAATTAATTAATCTTTTAATAAACATGTGTTGATCTTTGGTACACGTAATAATTTATTACAATACTTCAAATCTCCAGATAAAATATATAAATGAGTGGCTTCAATAAACTTATGCCAGCTCTCGAGGCTTAATAGAATAAATAGCTTTTCATATACACACACATAAAGTATTTCTAGAATCCGCCTGCAGTTTCTCTCAAATAAACCGAATGTAACCGAATACACTTAGCTTCCGTCCCAATACACCGACAGCCACGTAAACCGGAGAGCCAAACTGGCGTACTCGAAGTTCTTCTACATATATACCTATAGGCAAAAGTTATCGGTCTCTATAGTGTCTCGCGGACGTATTGCGGAACCGCGGTCTCTATTGATTAGTCGCGGGGATAATCCCGCGGCGCCGACATTTATTACCCCCTTGGAAGCGGAGGCAGGTAATCTCCGCAGCCTCCGTGCTCTGGCACGCGCGAGATTCGATCCAGAGCCCGTAACCAACGCGCGGAACCCATAACCATTAACAAATCTCGTGTAGCGACGAGAACGAAATAAAACGTTCTCGTGAATCGGCCGTTTGATTCCAAATAGCTTCTGGGGTTTTTATGGAGAACCGAAGGAAGAGGAAACGCTCTCCTTCCCTCCCTCTCTCTCTTTTTTCCTGACATATACATAAGAGAAGGAGAAAATACGAGAAGAAGCAGATTGGTGGTTGGACGAATGAAAGAAGGGCGCATTCGTGCCACGCGAGCATTGTCCGCCTCCGAAGCTAATGCGAGGAGGGGGCATTATAGGAAGAGAAAGAGGGGGGAAAGCACTTACCCTCCTACAAGTCCCATTATGATCTCGCGTGGGCCGCGTCTCTGCTCTGGAATAAAGTGTGGGTAACTCCTCGACCGGAGAGAAAGATTATGTTGCGTCGAAACAAATTGGCGGTATAAGCAGCCCACGCTTATTGTCGGGGGTGCGAAGGAAGGAAGGTCTGAGAATCAACCTAACCGATTGTTGCCGGGTGTGGTGCGCGTTGGGGTTGCGAGGACGAATCTCTCGAGGTGCAAGAGGGCCACTACCCTTCGCCTCACCGGAATCACTGGCGAAGGGGCCGCTGGCCCGACAGAAGCCGACCAAAGGCGTGTCAAGTTACCAACTAACCCCCGGGGGTAACCGCGAGCTCACCTAAGCTCATAAGCGTACGCGTATTTACTCGTCCCTTTTCTCATATAACTCATCACGAGTTCGTCGGAAGGGCTGTAAGTTTATCAAAATCATCTACCTTAAGAAAACTTTGATTCGCATAAGTTACGATTTACTTGTCACTATTAAGTTAGAGTAGTAGTTATGAGAAGGATAATACGACGATACATGGAGTAATTCGCGTCACTATCTGTCTACTTGAGTATCATCCCACGAATGATAGCACGACGAGACGCGAAAATAACACGCTATACCGTAAAAACAAATATTAAGGTCGTATATTCTAATCGATACGTTGTCGCCCCAAAACGTCCTTTATCGATAATCAATAAAATACTTTATCCTCATATTTGAAATCTTATGAAGAAAGCTTATGAGGGTCAAATTTAACGTCATATTTAACCCTCCGGAACTGACGTGAGTCTCTATTGGATTACTATATTTTTTATTTTACATCTACAAATTTGAATTATTGTTATTAAAATAAACTTAGCATTCATTTTTTTATAGTTAGAAAAGTTATGTTATTTTAATTCCTTAAAATTAAGTACGACTTTTTAATCAACATATTTCTTGCTTACTTCAAAAGTGACAAAAAATTAAGTTTCCTAAAAAAGAAAAAAAAATTGTTTTTTATTGCATAATCAATATCAGTAAAAGAATATATTTTTAACATTTCAAATGTATTTTTGTTATTTTCGCTTTATAACCTTTTAAAAAAACTACCTTTTTTTAGTTGCAACGATTTTTTTTAAACTACTTTTCTTAAGTTGTAACAATTTTTTAATAAAAAGTTAAATTAATTCACTTTTGATGATAGGATAATTTTCATTTAACTAATTTATGGTACGATTCAATAAAAATTATATTTTTTTAATTAGATACATTAGAAATAAGAAACTGACATATTAAATATGGATTTCACAGACTTAGTGTCAGTAATTATGTTACAGATTTTGGTGTCAGCTCCGGAGAGTTAAATGTATGTGTTATTATCTTTAATACATAATATTTTTAATATTTTGAATATTTAATATTTCTAAACAATGTAATTCTTAACGTTTTCAGTGAAAAGTTTTCGAAAAATCTTATATTATTTTTTATCTTTCTTTATATATTGTATATCATTTTAATTTTTCATTCTTATTTTTCAATGTCATCTTATTTTTTATATATTATCATTAAGTACTCTTAGAATTAGTGAGAGTTAGCGCAACTGATTCTTGATTACTTAATTACAAGATACGCATACTTGTGAGTTAATAAACTTACATGGATTAATTACCATAATTCCATTTTACTCTAACCATCAAGTGAGAGTCAGATTGCTTCTCAAGAAATCACTATAATTAAAGAACTCGTGAAAACGCACGACAATGCAAAAATTTATAAAAAGAGTCAAATTTTTCTCTGTCATGCGTTGTTCGGTTGAATATAACAATAAAATTTTTCTGATCTATTTACTTTATTTCGCTTAACTATAATTACGTCTCCAATTGAAATTGAAAAATTATTCTTCAGATAGTGACTTACTCTTATAATACTTAGTACCATAAGACAGTTTTCCACATCTTTATTTAAACAAAGTGTTCGGTAATTAATTAGTTTTCTCGCAGAACAAATCAATTATAGTTCTCGCAAATGATTCCATCTACCGAACCAAAGAGTTGTTCAGTAATTCTCATTTGCTGAATATAAAAAAAAAATCAGCCATTTGTTTACCGATTATCGGCTACCTGCGGCGTCAATGCTATTCCAGTCAATCGCCAAACACTTCGTTTTCTCGCAGTGGTTCGCGTAAATGAAAGTAAATTGATTCCTGCACCGACCTTTATGCGGCATCTTC
>NW_017259536.1:1161928-1169067 GCF_001594045.1 Atta colombica | reverse complement strand
ATCAAATGGACCCCGTCCTTTAAGAGCCCGTTTAGCCGATTCGTTCTTGGATTCGCGTAAGCTACCTTATCCGCCGCCGCCGCCGTCTCCACCGCCGCCACCTCCGGCCACGCTAACACAGTGCTAAAATCATTCGAAATGGCTCGGTCAACTTCTCGACGATTTGACGCTTTTCAATTAGACGCCTTCGCGTCTAATCCGTTCGGAAAGAGAAAGAGAGAAATGTCGTATAAAGTGAAAGAATATTGATTAAATAATACTATGTATCATTCATTTTTTAATAGATGCAATTGCGTCATTAACGTGATAAAAATAAAGCTGGATCTTATAATCGATGTGCTTATTTCAATGAGCCTGTTCATTATACTTTTTATATATATAACTTTCTTCACAAAGGAAGTTTTTACACTTTACTTTTCTTAAAAAGTAAATGCAATCTATGTACCTATTAAAATGTCTTTATAATTGTATATATCAGTATGGTAATATAATAATATCTTTCAAAAGAGAAAACTTTGAGAGAAAAGGAAATAACATATTCTCTCTCTCTCTCTCCCTCCCCCTTCTCTCTCTCTCTCTCTCTCTCTCTCTCTCTCTCTCTCTCTCTCTCTCTGTCTCTTTCTCTCTATCTGTACTATATTTGGAAAAATAAAAACATCGACCATTATTTTCACAAAAAAGACATGTTGATCGTAAACATGTTAAAATTCGTATAACATGGTATAACGCGGATACCGTATTATCGGAGCTGGATAATATCGCCGATAATGCCGTAACTCTCGCGGGGAATATATCGCTGCGCGATGATTATTTAGCACGGAGCGCGATCAAAAACCAATTTCGGGCGTAACGATGTAACGTATCGAGAGCATGGATTATTAACAGACGCGAGCACGTTTCGATTTACAATTTTGCGTCGTTCTTAATCGTATTGCGAAATTTTTACTTGACGATACGCGAGAAAAAAAACGCGACCAAACGACAGCGTGGGCGGCTCGCGTAGCCGACGGCGCGACGCGGCGAACAACGAGCTTGGTGTTAACGATTTACGAACGCTGGCGCGCAATGAACGAAATAATTTTACATACGTTTCACAATAATTTTATAAATTCACGGCAATTTACGAAAATTCAATTGATCCCTATACCTTTCCGCAGTGCGGTGCGTTGCATACGGCCTTCCGCGCGCGTAAATAACGCGGCTTCAAAGAACATAATTCGGGGGATTATCGCCCGCGAAGCGCGGTAAATATTGGCGCCGTCGAAACTGGTTCGCCAAAAGCAAATTTCAAAGTGCGCCAAAAAATAAATAACGCCCCGGCAAATAATAAACATTGCCGTGTCGGCGGTAAATTTCCGAATTTTTCCAAGGCTGATTACATCCCGCATAAATTTGTTCGTATTACTTTGCGCACCGCGACAACAAATCGAAAATTATATATACAACACAGAAGAAATGCTACTAGAGGGAAATCTGCATCACGTTATTACAAAATCGATGTAATTAGAAAATCATTATAGTCTGAAAATTTCATGAATTGAATTTCAATTCGATTTCTTTTATCGAAAAAAAAAAAACGCAATTTTTATCCTTGAATTTGCAATGTTGTTACAAAAGTGACTTAACAATTACGTGAATAAATTTTAGATATTGATACATTGTACAATATTTCATATTCCGTAGCAATAAATCACTGTATTCGTAAATAGTAAACGTGCAAAATTATTACGTTCTGAAATATATGTTGACTTTGAAACAATGCATACTTATCGATGGTTATTCTATTTTTAAAACTGCAATCCACGGAAAATTATACATGTACATAAAAAATGAACACCGTTTCTAACGATATATATATGTATATACAATTGACATATATCTATCTTCTATTTATCAAAGTTCCCTGATAATTAAACAACATCCTCCATAAGAAAGGAATAATTAGCATGCGTGTGCAAATGATTCAATAGCGAAAGTTATTTTCAGAATGAAATCATGGGAATCGAATGGACATACGACGAGAAATCATCTAATCACCGTCGCACTATCGAACACCTGCCGTAACGCCTTCTCGATCCTTGATGATCGAGAAATCAAATCCGACGTGTGCGCGCCGGGGCTGCAAGAGTCTATGCGCATTCCGGCGTGCCCCTCATCTCATCACGGTTAATCATCACACGCCGGCGCGCGTCGGGACGAGCGTTAATTGTCATTCGGCGAGACTCGTAGATCATTAGCTCCTTTCAAGCCCGGTCGCGGTAACGTCACGACGGCCGACGGCAAAGCGGGGGACATCAATACCCGCGCGCCCGGCCGCGCCGGATCGAAAAGTGCAAGCTGTAAAGCGGCGAGCCGAGGGTCGTTAAACGTGCTCTCGGCCGCGAGATCATTCCGCGTCTCCTACTCTCTTCGCGACTCATTCTCGAGACCCTGCTTCTCCAAGCGATAGCAAGAGAGAGAGAGAGAGAGAGAGAGAGAGAGAGAGAGAGAGAGAGAAAGAGAGTTCGCGCTCTCTCACTATATTGTTGTGAGATCTCTACTCGATTGGATCTACGCTGTCAAAACGCGATTTCGCGCGACTGGCAGAGGGATAAATAATTTAGTCGTTAATACTTTATATCTTGCAACTTGCGATTTTATAGAAACGTTTCCCCGCGGTGGCGGATCTACGTCACTTTGGCGATAGAATGAAAACAGATAGATCTGCAAAAGTATATATTCTAGTATATATTCTAGCATATGTCATAAACTGTACTTGTATTTTATACGATAATGAATAATTTATATCTATAAGTACACTTTTACGCAAGCTTTAATGAACATTTGTGACATAGATATAATTTAAATAAATCTGTGTTTTTCTAAACGTTTCAATAAAACGATCCGATACAAATTTCTTTCTAGCTCTCTTTTGTATTGATGATATTCTCTGTCAAAAACGAAAATCGTAATTACAATCGTAATCACATGATTCAATTAATAAAAAGCGCGAGGAGACATGGAAACGGTAGATTATTTGACGCGAGCATTTAAGAATTTTCAGGTAGCAGAGCGTAGAATGAAATACCAACGAAATTTACTGCCTCAAAGCTATCCGAACAACCGAGGCGGCGTGCAGAACGCGACGAGGATCTGAGGAACGCGAGTTGCGTCCTCGTCTCGTTGAAACGATGCGACTCCTCGCGCGCTACCTTCTCGGCACACAAAAGCAGAATATCTCACAGGCGACCTGCATCTCGTCGAGCGCGAAAGGCGGAAGTTTAAGCACGATGCATTAATTTACGCCAATTAGGACGCCAGCAGTAAACTGCAAGCGCGCGTACTCACTACGTCGTACTAATTCGAATCGGATACGCGAGTTAATCGTTTTTAATTCTCTAATGCTAACGCACTCCATCGTGCCTCAATGAATAACATCGCTCAATTTCTATGAATGTGTTAAGCAATATAATTTGATTTTTTCCGCATAAATTTTAATTATTTTACAGACATGAATCAATTTAACGGAATAACTTAGAGAGAGAGAGAGAGAGAGAGAGAGAGAAGAAGAAGAAGAAGAAGAAGAGAGTCGTAGAATTAGTAAATAATTGAGGCTAAGATTTTTCTCCGCCCTGTTCTTTTTTCCTTTCACCGCCAACGCGCTTCGGGCATGACAAAGGGCTTTTCACGAAATCTCCGAGGTACGCTTTCTTTGTTAAGCACTCGAAGAGACATCTGTTATTTTCCGAGATTGTATCACTTTCAATGAGCAAAGCGTGTTCGTTTCTCCCTTCTTCTAAAAATAATAGGCGACTGCTTCGCGAATAAACATGCAAGCTGAAACGATGCAGAAAAGTTCAAACATTGTAAAATACGGTTTCTACAGCTATATAAAAGCATTTTTGATGAAAAGTAATTTAGCGTTCTTTTCATAATGTCCCTTTACAGACGCTGCTTACCAAAGAGATAATAAGAACGTTGCAATATACACACATATTCCTTCTTTTTTTTTAACTATCATTTTTTATCTCGTTGAAATTGGAAAATAAATAATTACCAGAAATAATTACGCAGAAAACAGAAGAAATATTAAAATTTTACACAAATTTTACATTACAATGATGAAATTTATTTCTAAATAAGATAGTTATTATCTATTTAACTTGTGAATATTTTACTTATACAATAAACATGTAGAATGTAATCACAATTGTAATAAAAAGAAGTTCAATGAGAGTCTTCTTTTTCATCTTTTTTCACTCTATCTATAAAATGTAGCCATCGCACAAGTTTCATCATCTTCTCAACTTTATACGACTTCAAATACAAATCAAATAGAACGAGATTGAAATGTGAATAGAATGTCTGTTGCGCGTTAGAAAATCAAAGTTGCAATAAAAGGCATCGCGTTAATGCTTCGCGCACTTTCGTTAAATAAGCCCGATGCATTCCGCTTGTAATCGACAGCTTTTTTCGCGATCATAATGAGGTACTCGGGCGTTAACAACGCCATTGTGCCACGAGCAATTTGTAGCTAACCGTCGCGTCGCGTCGCGTCGCGTCGCGTCGCCCTGCGCCGCGCGCGTCCAAGTTATTACATCTATTTCAGTTTATTACAGTTTTCTATAGATAGTAGAAAATGGTTTCTCGCAAGAAAAATTTGCTCCTCTATCAGTTCTAGACGAGATATTTCCGCTCTTATTAGAAATAAGCATCTCATAATCTGATAAATTAGAAAGAAGTGCTTTGATTTAAATTAACAAAATATTTATTAAATTCGTAATGTTCTTAAATAAAATTCAAATTTCTACATCATATATTATTTAAAATTTTTATATGAAAAATCTAATATTGAATAAAAATTTATAATTCTTTAAATGTAATCGCGTATTGCGAAAATATATAAAACATCTACGTACAATTTTGCAGTAAACATT
The DNA here is from genome assembly GCF_001594045.1 of Atta colombica. Classification (NCBI taxonomy): domain Eukaryota; kingdom Metazoa; phylum Arthropoda; class Insecta; order Hymenoptera; family Formicidae; genus Atta; species Atta colombica. The sequence continues at coordinate 1,164,151 of NW_017259536.1, read as the reverse complement.
TTTCAAACACTTTTGCGTGTTACACGTTATTAAAATTTTTTTTTGTATCTAATCAAATAATAATTACATTAAAATATTACAAAAATACATAGAATAAAAATTAATATCTATATTTCATGCTAGCAATGCAATTTAATAAATTCATAATGTTCTTGAAAATATATTCAAATCTCTGATTATTTTTGTATAAAAAAATCATGTATTATTAAGATTACTGATTTAACTCTTTTTTTTTTCTTTTTCTGAAATTCTTAGCTTTACACTGATCAATTGTCAAATATTAAGTAGAGTGAGATTCGACAACTATTTGAATGATATTGTTTTAAAAATGAGAAGAAATATCATTAGAAACAAGAATAATGTATATATTTTGAATGGAAAGTATCGAGAGTCAATTCTCTAATCTTTTACAGTAATAATATAATGACAGTATGTTAAGAAAATATCGCACTATAAGCACTATCCTAATCTGTTGGTTTTTTCAAAGGTTTTTTAATTACACGGTGGTTAATTATAACTGAAGATTAACTGAAACTTTATAGATCTCTCTAAACTCTAAGCTAAATAGTTACTTGGTAATAGGTAACTGTTGTAAATGAGCTAGAAACTCTATTCTTAATGCTTTACATGTGTTTAGGATAGATTCACATATGTAAGCAAGACTCTCTCTAACTATAGTTCGACGTCCCGTTGAGTGATTCGTCTTTTGAACGCAAAATTTGAATGCCAACGTACCGTGTCGAGAATGGCCGTGGTCAGGCCGGATCCAGCCACCAGCTGAAACTAAAGCAATCCTCGATGGCGTTGTTCCGTCCGCTTACAGCACTTTTCTTGGCGCGGCTTTCGTTGATCGCAAGCTTATACGCGCCTCAATTTCGCCGGTGAGAAAATTGAAGAAATCAGCTGCCGATGAATAAGTGAATATGCCGCGACTCAACTGCTCGATCTCACTGACACACTACAATCGCACAGTTTAACGAGAGTACATCGAATCTCGCCACGTGAGGGAATCCACACTATTTGACAATTAACGTTGTTGTCAACTTTCGAATTAGCGCGAAACCATTGATGTCGACGGATCCGAGACCGGGACACGTTCTCAAGACCGTGTCAGCGTTCGGAATACTTGCGAGATTATATGTCGGAGCGACGTGCGCGCAAACGACGTTGTCAAAATACGCCGTTAGACACGCTGTTAGAAAAGAGGCAAGAATATCCAGGAGCTATCTTCACACTTCTTCTTGGCGGTGGTGTATCTACCGGCACGGGTACGAGTACGGGCGTGGATGCGCGGCTTCTCGCGGTTTATCGGCGTTTATCGGCGTTTATCGCGCCTGGCTGGCTGCGGATGAGCTGCTTGGGAGCAACCGGAATGCAGTTGAACCGATGCGATGCGATGCGCGGCGTCGGTGGAGAGGAAAGAAGCACGTGCCCGACTCCCAAAACAGGGGTGCAGTGACGCGTCGCTGCTGCGGTGCGCGGCGCCCGATTGACCACCAGAGTCTGCCTTCCCGCATGCGGAGATCCCTGCCGCACGATTTTGGTGTCCCCACCCCTAAGCGCGTTCCCTACATCATATACACCATCTCCCTTCGGTCGGTGTCGTGTCCCTGCTCGCCCTGCTCTCTCTCTCTCTCTCTCTCTCTCTCTCTCTCTCTCTCTCTCTCTCTCTCTCTCCTGCCGCGCCTCTCGCCGTCTCCGTTCCTCATTCTTTTCTCCCCCCGTTCTCTCTCTCCCTCACTCCTTCGTCCTGCGCGAGCCGAGTGAGTCGAGTGAGCGAACCGAGTCGACCAGGCAGTTGCCTTGCCTCCGGGTAACGTTGCCCCTGACGAGGCTTCTCGGCCAGGACCAGTGCGGCATAGTGTCTATCTGGGTGGAGCCAGGCCGGCGATGGCGTGGCGGTGGCCCGTCGCGCTCGCCGATTCTCCACGGTGGGGATAAACCGCAATTGTGCCGCGCTCCGCGCTCGCCGAGTCGGCGCGGCATCGCGCAACTTCGTTCAACTCCGCGCGGCGCCCTCAAGAGGCTTCGCTTCCCGGTCTCGCCACGATCGCTCTTGCTGAACGTTCTAACGGGGGCGGCGCTTGCCGTGGGCGGTGTTCCGTGCTCCCCGTTGGATCGGAGAACCCCGACGACGCCATTGTTTTCGGCGCACGACGCGAAGGCACGGCGCGTGCGAGATACACGCCGACGCCCGGCGTCGCGACGCCACTCTCGCACGCA
>NW_017259536.1:1161092-1161819 GCF_001594045.1 Atta colombica | reverse complement strand
GCCGCCGCCGCCACCGCCGCCGCCGCCGCCGCCGCAACTGTTCCGCGCGGATTTTTTCACGTCACCGGGGTAAGTTTGTCGCTGAGTGCACGCGTGAATGTCTAGAAAGATGCGTAATTGCAACGCTGTTTCATTCCTTCTCTTTTCAGTTATTGTCCTTCTGTCTTTCTTTCGTTGGAATTGTCCTTTGTAATACGACACCAGTGTGACTAAAACATTTTTGCCGAATCCAATAAGAATTAAGAGTTAATAGCTTAAATCTTTGAGCTCAAATTCATTATATTTAATTAGGGCCGAATTTTCAGCCCTAATTAAAACGTATTGTTCAGCATAGTTTGTAACCTGTCATAGTTTTATTGTAGTCCACAATTGAATGTCGTTTATTATATCTTTTCCATAAAAATTTATTGGAATTTTGTTGAATCTCTGATTGTGCGTCATTTCCTACTGCAAGTTATCCAATAATCAATGATTAATTGTTACTGTCCCTTAAGATAAGATTTACCTACGTCTGAAATCATTTTCCGTCAAATCGATTATCTTCATGCCGATCTATTCACTTTTATATATATTTCAGAATAATAGAATAAAATTCAATTTATTGATTTCTGTTAATTTTCTTTACGAGCTTCCATGCGTAGTTTGCACGGTGAAGAACGGTTTGACACGGATGAATGTCGGAGTTTGACATCCCGACGCCGCTTTCACGCATAGTGTCCATCACGGC
>NW_017259536.1:1140606-1160992 GCF_001594045.1 Atta colombica | reverse complement strand
TGTCTGCATGCGCGCAATCGCATATATGTGCGAGCATTGTGTCGGTATTATACATTTTGTTCAACCCTCTTGTCGCACTCCTTTTCTCGCGCGCGCGAATCCCCCTGTCTTCTTTCACGTTTTCTTTTTTTCGGTTCACACACGCACACACATGAGCGTAGGTTGACATAAGAGAGAGACGCCATGGGATTTCGCTAAAAGAATCCACTCTAATGAGAGATAATGGTGGCCGCGAGTAAAAACCGACGTTTGCTCTTTCTTTGAAAATTAGCGAGCGTTTTAAAGCGATTACTTCGCATACAAAGCAAGTCGCACGAAACGGCGTATTAACATGGAATTAGAGCAAATGCATTTTTGTATCTGACAAATGACGTTTGCTGATGATCGGGTACTAAAAAGATGATGTTTCTTTTATAACTTATTTTGTGGGATTTATTGTGTAATTTACGGTATTGTAAAAATTACAGTTTACAACATTAAAACATTGTAAAAGATAAATAAATTAACAGATCAAAAGAATTGTATGGATTAAGAAATGCTTTGCTCTGTAATTATGTTCATGTATAGAAATGTAACGCACTTTTAGAATATTAAGGTAGAAATGCGAAAATAAGATAAAAATCTTTATTAAGAGTATAATTTTTTCGATAAACGGAATTGGTACATTTTTTTTTCGATCAACGCGGCGGAACGATTTCTATAAGTGATTAAAGCGAAAACGTCTTTATGAAATCCGGATTGTTGAGAAAATTGACACAAGTGTTAGGTAATCGAGAGGCCAACCCCTTCGCTTAAAATAAATACCGTAAGAGAGTCGAGATGCCTTTGCCCGGCCGGATGGAACAGGTGGGTCCAATTAGGCGCCAATTATCTGCGTGCCTAGCTCTTTCTCGCTGGTGCGGCAATCGACTGTGCGATTAACGACCCGCTAAGGATAAATAACATAGCAAAAAAAAAAGCGCAACGATGATACAATGCGAGCCGTCGAGAAAGTTGCGCGAATGCATCCAGCCAATGCCGACGCGTAAATTATTTCGATCATTCGTCGCAGCGTATGGAGTCCGCGAAAATCTCGTCGCCTACCAATTATTTTTTATATTTGCGCATGTATGCCTGCCAATTGTTCGTACCAATCATAACTTCGTGTTGGCGGCATTATACGATGAAAAATTGATTTTACAATACGATTTGTTCCACGCTATTCCCTACCATTAGTAATATGCGAGTGCAAATAGAAAACAGTATCGTTTTATGTCGTCGATAAAAAAATTAGAGATCATGAAAAATATTTTTTCTTTTAATGTACAATTGTTTTCTATTTAATCCTTAACCCTTATAGAAATCTACCGATCAATATCGAAGATAATAATTAATTATCTAAGTATTAAGAAGAATTGTTCAGTATTTTTAGTACTTTAAATAAGTAATTAATTATTGCCTTTCGGTAATAAATTGATCAGTATTGAATTGGTTAGTATTAGATGTCAGGATTCGACTATATAGGACTGAATTGTATCATTATGTGCACAGCTGGGCCGCCGGATTCTATTAAAAAACGCTGGCATTCTTTCGTTGAAACAAATATTGATGAAATTAATTAAGGATATTCCTGTTTAACATTGATAAAGAATCGTGCAAAAAAGCCAGTACAATATGGTAGTAATTAAAGGATTAAGAAGGTTCTAAATATATTTTTGCAATAAATTTCTTCTCTTTTCGCACAATAACATAGCGAGAGAAAAAGCCAATTTAAGTCAATGAAGGTTGTCAATTTAAAGTTGTGAGACTAGCTAGACCTCACAGTATTGTATCAAATAACTTCCAAGAATAAATTAAAACGAATTCGCGTGATTCCATCGCGAGTATGTACACAAGGAGTGTCAAAAGGCATTTAAGTATTCATCAAGTATAGATGATCTCGTTATCGACATTAAATACGTATATCTGATCGCAATTGATCGGCCAGACGTGCTTAATCGAAGACGAATCGATGAACATGTCGAACGCGTTGACGCGCGCGAGTTATTCAACGATAGTTTGATGAGATTCGCGAATAATCCTCCGAAAAGGAGATAATTATAGATAACAAAGGACAATAATGGAAATCTATTCGAAAAATTACAAAATAAAAGTGCAGAAATGAAATAAACAGACAGATTATTATATTGACGTGTAAGAAATAAGGTTATTTAATAAAGAAAAGAAATATATAAAGAAATACTCCGGCGAAGAAAATTCTCTCTTTATTTGTTAGCGTATTCCTCGTTCGTTTGTTTTTATTTTGAAACTGGCACAAGCCAAACTCGGAAAATTTAAATTACGTCTTAGCTTTTTTACCGCTTATCCACTTGTGCTAATATTTTGCTTAAATTCGTTATACTTGAAAACTTGATTCGCATCGTCTACAAGATAAATACATTATGTTTCAACTGAGAGACAGAATTCTCGAGAAATCTTCAATGTTATACGCGCTCCTTCCGATCCGATTGACGAAGTTTCGGGATACCGTTTGGTATACCATTCGACGCTGAACACAGGAGAGTGGACGAGAGCCGTCAGGACATAACGTGTTTTATATGCTGCAGCCTCCACGCTAATATTGTTTCTAGTTAGGCAGCGCTCGGCTGATAGCCGTGAAACACGCGGCAGCAAGTTGCTGTCAAAGTTCGGTAGCGAATCTTTCGACACGGTCCTCGTGTACCTTTCGGCTTTAGCTGCCGCGTACAATTGGATTTATCAAGTCGGCTCTGAAACGCGACGAATCCCATATGCTGCATTTGCTCACAATGTACAGCGTTGACATTTCGGATAATTACTTGCACACAAAAATGATTTTGTTGAAAGTTTAAAATTTTGCTAAGATACAGATCTGAAAATAATTTTATTGGACCATTAAAATAATTATGTTAGAAACTAAAAAATGAGCAATGTTGCAAAAATGTTTTAAAATTCTATAGCAACCAGTTTAAGTTTTTAATAAAATTATTTTGATTCAACAAAATTATTTTCAAATCTGTATTCAGCAAAATTATAGATCTTTTAGCAAAATCGTTCTCCTTTCATGCAGAACTAAATTAATCAATATCTATACAAGTATTTTTATTGACATATCACAGAAAGAATAATTTTGTTGAAATATGTAAAACTTTAGGTAGAGAGAGATTAGGTACACAGATCTAAAATAATTTTTTTGAATTGGCAAACTAAGAACGCTCAAGCTAATTGCTAAAATGCTAAAACTTTTTATTCATAATGTTTGAGTTTTTTTATGCGTAATTAATTTAATTTTAATGATTCAGCAAAATTATTTTTAGATGTGCAAAAGTTTTAGCATTCTAGTAACTAGTTTGAGAGTTTTACATAATTATTTTGATTCAAAAATATTTGTAATCTGTATCTATCTAAATTTTTTACTTTAGCAAAACAATTCTTTTGAATGTGCCAATAAGAAAACTTGTATAGAGACTGATATTAATTTAGATATTAGTAATTATCCCAATTGCAACATTACATAATGCAACATTATTCATTATTTAATTAAATTCTTTAAATAATTATTTTGATGATTCGACAAAATTATTTTCAAAGTCTATCTAAATGCTTCTGAATGCTTCAATAAAATCATTTTTTCCCTATACTAATACTCATCATATCTTTTTTTGTATCGATTTTTCGCAGTATCATTTGCATACTTGTACACTTCGCTTAGTTCGACCTATTATTATATCGAATATTCCACAAAACAACCGACGCTTAGCGGTATTTTTAATCGAACCGATTTCAAGCGCAACGGTGTTGTTCGAACGTTTAACACGAATAGAATACTATCGAGGCCGCATTGTTGGCAGCATTTTCATCCGAAGCATTTGCAATTCCTCTTTATTGCCTTTCGGCTTATCCGGATTGCGCCTCGCGCATTTACGAGTTGTATTTCATCCTGATAATCGCCATTAAGTTAACGAACTGCAATACGGGCATTTGAACGCATGGAACACGCGGATTAACGTACATTAATAAAATTATCCGTGTGAACAATGGATTATGCGCTCGCGGGCTTTAAATGTCTCGTTCCACGACAAAAAGAGACCGGCGCAATGTGATTATCGGAACAAAAAAAAATAACGCGGGACAAAGATACGCCGCGGAGAATAATAATTACAATTTGCGAGTAATTGATTTAGCCACGTACGTATAATAACAAGAGGGATAGCAATCGAGCGATTTGTTATAAATGATGATATCGGCTTCTGTTGTACTTGTCATTAAAAAAAAATATATATTGGGATATATAAACTACAATCTCGCCCATAAGTATAAAGCACCATCAATTTATTACATTCTTTTGGAACAGGTGGTAATAAAATTCGAAGCAAAACTAACAAAATATTGAAATTGTTATAAAAATAAATATTATTTTTTAATAAAATCATTTTTTTTATTTTTTATTTATTTTTTATTAGATATAAAATTTACGCCAATTTGTGGGGTTTTGTTTTACACTTTTTGGTCAGAATTATGAGCGCCGACTTTTGTGTGCGGGGAATACTCCACACATTAGAATTTTTCGTGTGTGCAATTCCACATATGAATATCTCTCTCGGAAATGTTATTACGATTCTTCGTAAAGGCCGTGAGAGATTTGATTTTAGAATACACAAAACTATTAATTCAAATATTTTTAATAATACCAATGATGATGTGTGTATTGCACAGCTACGTTTTCTGCCTTGAGATTCGTGAGAAGATTAAAAATGTATTTGCATTCTACGATGTAGCAAGTTCGGTTGAATTCAATAATTATATTGCATGTGTATTTCGATTTTGCTAAAACTTTGGATATTGATGCATTTGTGGATGAATTCATTATAAAAAATAATATTTAGAGTTCAACGTTTGCTCTAACTGTTTCAATAGATTATAAACGAAAATATTTATATAAAAATTCTTTCTATTAAAAGAATTTCATTATTCATTATTCTGTTATAATCTTGAAAGTCTATAAAGAAGTCTACAAAGAGATATTAATATGAAAGTATCTAATAGTGAAAATTTTATCCCCCTCCTATCACGTTAATTTTCCAACTCATTCTTAACGAATTGATAAGTCGGCGCCCGTGGCTAAAATTATTGTAACACATGTAAATTAATAAAATAATCTAATAAAAATTTCTTCTAATTACCTACTTCTACTAGTTTAATTTCAATTCTTCATCTTTTTCTAGTTCTAAGAATTAGGGAAAGATGAAGAGTAAACTAAACTGAGATTAAAGTTAATTTACACTGAAAAAAAATCTAATTGGCTGCAGCCAATTAGATGGTAAGATAATTGCAACAGCCAATTAAAAATGCTATGCCACATTCAGCCAATCTTTTCTTTCAGTGCAAAAACGGACATAAAAAACGAATAATGAAGCATTTAGATCAGCATTGGTTATTCAAGGAGTATAAAGATATCGGCTTTTTAAAGGGCAAACTTTGTCGAATACATAGTTACCCTCGCGAAACTTGCGCTGTCGAACGTATCAAATTACTCTCGACATTTGCCCTTTGCGAGTTGTGGCTCGCTATGCGGAAGCTTAAACGTCGCGTCGGGGGCCCGTATCCCGTAAATGGCGTTAGGTGAATTTTATTATTCTCTGATTTCAGGCTTCGGCGCCCAGCGACGAAGGACGCGGGCGCGGCAAGTGCATCTCTTTGCGGCGAACGGAACGCCCGACATCGCGGTGTAATCAGACACCGGCATGAGCGGGTCGGCGCGGGAGGGAAACGCAGAGACGTAAACGTAATTGGAAACATCCGAGAGGGAGATTCGCCACGCTTCTGATCCGCGCCGCGTTTCGCCTGTTTCCATTCTCCCTTCGGGCCGTTCGTTTCGTCGGCAACGAAAGCGCCATATCTCCGCTTTTTCTCGCGTACTATCTCGTAATTTTCGCGTCGGTCGGACCATGCATGTTGTAACAAGCTTTCAATAAGTCATTAGTAATAAATTAGAAGTCAGAATTTTAATTGTAAAAATTGACCAATAGTCTAATCGATTATTCTTCTCACATTCGATTGTGATTGATCAATTTCTAATTTTGAATCTCTGATTTAGTACTAATAGCTCGTTGTAGAAATTAAGCTTTCGAGAATATGAGAATAAGAGGTTTGTTCGCGTCGCAAGTTCCAATATTATAGGTTCTATTCACTTCAACGTACTCGTTTCGTTCCTGAGATAGGTCGATGATCAATTAGAAAATGAATTGGCTAAGGCTGTGTTCTAAATTTGACTGCCAGTATTGAAAATCTATATATAGTGTACATACACGGAGAGAATTTTTCTTAGAGTTTACTCTGAAAATACGTATGATAGTTGTAGGACAACATTGTATTTCGAAGAATTTTATGTAAATTTCTTTCATTCATTAATAAAACTACAATAAAATATAAAATAAGTTTGATTTTACACTAAAGTGCATGGTAATAATCTTTAAAATATTGTATTGTACACAACTACCATATTTTAAGGATAAAGAGAAAATTCTCTTTTTAAGAGAAAATTCTCTCCGTGTAACGTAAACTGTAGATTTTCAACGCTGACAATAAATTTGGAACATGACCAATGTTATAAACTCCAATATGAGTCTGTTAGAAATTTACCATCGAAAGAAATTTATTCCAAAATTATATTCAACCGCCATTATATGCGCAATGAATCACCTTATATTCTCACATCATGCTGAATTGGACAACGAAAATTTACGAGAATACATCGGATGTTTTTCCATTTAATAACTCTATACAAGTCAACACAAACATTACTTTATCTTTCTTGGCATTCAATGAGTAATAAAGAATAATACAATACTTGTATCGACTTGTGTCACCAAATGAAAAGCACTCATTGTTTTTTTCGAGAAAAAGATCTCACAAAAAGTATCGACGTCTAATTCAAAAGTTTCCTCAATAATGAAAATTCTAGTGCTAAAAAATCACATTCGATATTGTCGCCGGTTTAAGAATCGCATGATCGCAAAATTAATGCTAAAAGCGGGACGTGAATACACGCTATAATTACGCAATTTTCCGCTTATTAATACTACGTTTATCTTGTTTGTGCGACTTCAAAGATATTTTATATTTACACGAGAAACATCTCAGGAACATGGCTATGAGAGAAAAGCGCTTTCTTTGTGACGACGTTTACAATTACGTACGTGCGGCTTTGTAAATGGCAGGGCGCGCGCGGCACGCATGATTAAGCAGAGCCCTGCGATAATGCGCTGCGTGCGGCTCTCCGGCGTAAAGAAGGTGTAAATACCTCCCGATGATTCCTCGTAGGATCGAGGCGGATCGGTGCAAAGGGAGCCGACACGGAGGCGGCTCCTTTCTCGTCGATAGTTTCAATGGAGAGTTTTTCTCATAGAACCAGTCACCCCCCCTTTTCTGTCTCTCTCTCTCTTTTCTTCTGTTGCTTTCACTCTTTTCTCCCATCCCCCTTCATGCCGATGTACGCGTGTACACGGAGAGAGAACGATAAAAAAGACGAGATCTCAAAAGGTACGCGGAGCACCGCCTCTGATGAATGCCGCAACCAGTTGGCCACCATGTTTTCCCTCCGCCGCGCCGGTGTGTGTACGCCCTACTCTCCGAAACATCCCCTGTGCCGCGTCCCTCCGTGTGCCGACTTTCCAACCCCTCGCAAAACCGCGATTGAACCCTTGTACATCCAGCTCGTATACTGCGTACTGCGGCGTTCAGAGGTGATTTTACGTGCGCTTTGTGAGCGGCGGAATGGGTAATTTTTACAGTTATTGAGCAACGCTACGGAAATGTACACTGACAAATTGGATTGCCATCAATGATTTTAAAGCGAGGACGAAAGATCAGCAGCGTGTATCATGAAAAGCTGCATATTGTATGTGTGTATTGTCTTTATATTATGTGATTGGTAAAAATTAAAATTTTCAATGAAGATTGTGAAGATAGAGATTGACTGAAAAAAAGGATGGAAGGAAGAAAAATGAAAACGGAAAAATAACGTTTTGCGTGAAGAGATTTGAACAATGAGATAATAAGATAATCAATATTCCTCAAACAATTGTTTCCATATCTATAGAATAGCAATATTACATACTGTTCAATTTAAACACAAATGCACAATTTTGTCGTTTGTAAAAAGTTCTTCGATTCAATTGATTTGTAACAACTTCGTAGCGGATCCAGCGTATACATGTAGAAGAAGATATAAATGAAAGAAGAGAAGCAGAAGACGGAGGAAGAAAAAAGGAAAACGCGGGCAGGGCAAGAAAGAGAAAGCCGACCGATAAACAAACTGCCAAGGATCGCGGCACTTTAATCTTCCTTTGAAGGCATCGGCCGCTCTTTGCGGCATTGAATGAAAAGAGAACAGGCGGGAGGGGACCCGAACCCACCCCATTTCTCCCTCTTCCGCGCACTCGACCCCGCGACTCATTATGGCAACATGCGGTAAGTATGCTCGCGCTTAAATCTCGGTGTACCCTTCGGACGAGGGTTGCCCTAAACAGCATCGGTATTAGTTACACGTATATACGTGCGCATTGCAAAAAGTGGTAGTCGAGGGCCCCGGAACATGAGGCACTGTGTTACGGCACTGTCAAAAACCATCGGGGCCGGGACAGGGTGGAGGAGAGCATCCCTTATTTCGCGGCGGCTCATTGCACGGCTCGGCGCATCCGAATAGTCTTCATTCTCTTGATCCAGGAGTTCCAGGTGGTACCTTACCCCCTCCCGTCTTTCGGACATATACTCTCAAAAATTAGGCATCGTGGATACTAAACCGATGGTACGCATTTCACAGCTGCAACAGAAACAGCCAGCAAACCGCGCGCGTGTCTCCACCTTTGTCCTTCTCGTCTCCACACTTCAGTCGTCATTGTACTTTCTCAATCCTAGCAGTTCAGCTATGAATTTATAAAAAGCGTAAAAGTAAATCCAAAATGATATTAAAACGACTCAGTATTTAACTCAGTATTTAACTGTTAAATGTCTGTTCAAATTTACGATCATATCATTTTGATTAATGCGATTAAAAAGCTGTAAAAAGTAAAAAAATAAACAATTTTTACAGAAAAAAGATCTGAAAAGACGAAATCATCATATTTGACTTTGATATTACAGAGTTGTTTTTAAATAAAATATTAGAAAATAGATTACATTTTTTATCAAATAGACTCAAATAGATCGGTACTTATTGTAATTCTTAACAACAGTTCATCGTTTTAATATAGCTTTTTTATATAAAAATGATTCGTAAGAACTATGAAAAACTAAATCGTAAAGTTCTCTATCATTTTGCAATTTTTGCAATTTTTGCAATTTTTTTTTTTAGTTTCTCAATAAACAGAATGTCTAAAATCGACGTAGATAACTTTAGACTCTAAGAATTTTTTTAAAAATATCTCTGAGATGATTTAATTAAAGAATTTTGAAAGATATCATAATATTGCCTTATACATTGATTTTTACCTGCTTATTCGGCAATTTTTAGAAATTAATATCTCGTTAACTGTTGCAAAATATGTTGTAAATGACTTTCCGATTCAGTTTTTCATAAACAGTGCATACATGTTGGCTCTTGTAGCTGATCTGGATCACCCTGTACATGCGCAACAATATACATGCGCGACGATATAACGATATCGACTTTGTCATTAAAAGTTACAGAATACAGACACAGCAGTTAATTTTCTATGAACATAATTTAAGAGAATTAGTGAATAACAAATTGTTTACATTACGTAATTATAGTTTACAGAAGCTTTAAAAATATTTAAAAAGGTATATTGGATTATATTCTCGTTTATTACTAGCTTTACAAAAATAAAATATAAACGAAAGAGTTCCCGCAAACTCACCCGCTTTTGCAGTTGGAATATGTATTGACGAAAGCTCGTAACTTTTTATCAAAACTTTCGTCGAAACTTGAAAATTCTGAAAAATTCGATAAACCTTTTTAAATCTCAATATCTTTGTAATCAAATACAGTGAGTGCAAAAAGTATTCATACAAGGAAATTTTTTACTAAAGAAGTCTTATTTGTAGAAAATCAATATTAATTTTATACACTGAATATCTGTTCTAATATAAACAAACGAGTATTTCGCATGTATTTTTAATTTTAGAAGTTAAATTTCTCGACTATACGAATATTTTTCAAGCATCCAAACAATACAATTTTTAATTTTCGCTTATTTTTCAAATGATATATTTTCTGTAATTAATACACATCTTTTTAATATATATAATTTTAAAAAATATATAGTCAATTTTATTCTTTATGACTAAATTATTAATTACCCAGCTAGAAATGATCGTCAATTAAACATCGAATCGACATTAAATTAATGTTAAAATCTTCGTATCGATTTCGACTCATTTCTTACTGGATAATATTTACTTTTTAAAAGATATTTTCTCTATATGAATTTTGCACTCAATGTATATATATATATATATATAATTCCTACAGAAAAATACTCGCCCGTGGATATAACGTTTCTATTAAATAAGTAGAACTTAAAAATTTTTACCATCACATTTAGGTGTATAAATATAAAGTAGGAGTGAATTCCATTTAGCCTGTCGCTACTTCAAGTAACAATTTAGCGCTTAAGTTCTCAGATGAGTGCGACCAGGTAAGGGAAGAAGAGCCGCAGCAGCGTGGTACCAGGACCCGAAGATAATCCTGATGGTGATGGCGACCGGTGCCGACGTGATGGGACTTACCCCACCCCTCGTGCAGAGTGCCAACCCCTCGAGTAAGAGGCAACGATACCGCCGAGGTCTGAAAGGCCGCTGCGAATAACGCGCTTACGCGCGATCATCCGACCGCGAGTCTCGATGCCCGTGACAGATCGTGCCGCGGTGTCCTTGTGAATATTGCAGGACTAAAGCCTGCGTTAAAGAGCGAAAAGGATATAGAGGGGGCACTAAGTCTTTCGTGGATGGTCGAGCGCCGCGCCGCACCGCGCCGGCGACAATACGGTGTAGATTACTTTTCAGAATGGGCGGTGTGACGTAAACACGCTCCGGCGGTTTTTTCTTTGCGAACAATGCCCGTGTTTGCCGACACAATTTGTCTCGGATTTAGGTGCGTCGGCATAAATGCGTGAGTCTAGATACCTAGATGTCGAGCGTTGTGCATCAAGCTCCGAAAGCCTGCACTTATAGTATAGTCGTCGCTTATGTTTACGAAAGTTGAACTTTTTCCTGACGCATTGTTGAGATAGATAATGCGTGAAAAATTAGTATTACTCATTATTAATTAATGTATTCAATGAATTTATAATAACGTTTGCATTTATTCTTCGCTGTAGAATATATATAAAAAGGTCTGATTGCAATATATCATATTTTAATCCTATCTTTTTATTCTAGTTTTTCATCGTTTCTAGGTATTGAGTTATTCTACTAGCTTAGCCGTTTAGAAATGCAGCCGTAGCTGAGCCGGTTTAGTAGCTAGGGGAACTCATTATACTGTGAGTAATATTACCTCACGCGGCATATATAATATTAACACGGACGTCTCAAGAAGTTGGAAAAGGGTCGAGCAGCGCGTCGCGATCGAGATTGATTTGATCTACCGCCGACAGGGTGGTAAGCGAAACGATATGCCCTGGATATTGGGGCCTGATGAAGGCTTCTCAAATGTCGTGTTGGATTCGGACAGCGAGCAACAGAAAAAGAAAAAGAGCGAGAAAAGGAAACAAAGAAGGAAAAAAAGAGAGAGAAGGATAGAGACTGATTGAAATAGAATGGGAGACTAAGCGAGAAGGACGCATTCCTAGACGGCTTACCGGTATAGACACCGCATCGGCCATCGCGCGTTTTCTCATACCGAAAGGTAGCGGATTTGTTTCTTCTCCTTATCCGATCTTGGAGCAAGAGCCTCTGCTTACAGGTCCGCAACCCTGCCGTACAAAAACGCATTCTGAAGACGTAACGTCTCTAGTGTTATCTTCGACCGAAAAACTCTGAATTACATGAAAATTACGTAACACTGTTACTTCCTTCTTTCCATTAAAATTTAGGAAACTAAAATATAACTTTATATAAAATTAAATTTTATACAAAATTAATCGATCAACAATTAGTGATTTATGTTCTTTTATACATTAATTTTTTGCACTAAATATTTCTCGTATTCTTTACGATTTGTACGTAAGAAACGACGGTTTCGAGCGTTCTCGAATGCTGTTATGCTCAAATAATTATCTGTTTTATTGTTCCGATCCGTTAAAACGTTCAGAGTGACGCGCCTATAAAACATAACACTTATCCTTAACGTTCGCCGATATTTATAGAGTACTGATTACATCGTATAATAGCAAGTCGAATCACTGGGCGAGCTCCCCCAATGCATAGATCCCTCTTCCATTATAGAAAGCCAGCCAAGTGTGAAGTATTATCATACAAATATAATCCTCCCTCGACTCCATTTGGAGAGAAATATTTGTCCTGATCGTACGACCAATTATCTCAACTTGTGCGATATGCCAACGCGCATATATGCATACATAGGGTACCCGTATTCTTCCTCCTTCGTTATCGATATGTATAAGCGAATAAACATCTCTGCTCCATAGCACAAATGTATTCATTCAGCCTCTATATTTTTGCTAAAGATTTAAATTTTATTATAATTAATAATAATAATGCGTGTTTTATACAAAATATTAAGATTGATAATGAAATATCACTTTTTAAAATAAAGGGTATTTTTAGTATAAAGTTTGAAGTCATTTTTATTAAAATTCGGAATATTTTCAGCACCAGTTTGTATTTTTTATATATTTTATTTATAAAAATGATGTTAATTTAAAATGAAAAATATATTTTGCGATATTGCCCGAAAGCTCTCTACTGGATTCTACTAAATCTATTTATTTTCGATGTTGAAAAAATATTTTCTACCTAATAATGAAGATAAACGACAAGTTGTACAAATAAAAGACGACTTAAAAGTAAAAGGAATCTGACGGAGTGCATTCACTTCTCGATCGTAATGCATAATTGACGATAACAGTGCAGCCGTTTGTGCTACATCCAACCCTCCAAACGAAACAGTTAAACTCATCTGGACGGGATCGATTGTAACATACGCTGCAAGATCGCTCCAACAATGATTCGCCTTCTCCGTGGCTCCGCGATTGATGAAACCGCCCGTGAGAATCTTCTGAATCAATCTCTGTGCGGTCTCATTTATCGAGTCGCGTCGCTCAATCTCACTAGATTTCGGATAGTAACGAATATCCAAGGCAGAATCGATAAGCCTGGGATTTCTTGCTTTGTAGATATCTCCGCATTTATTTCCGCAGCGAGATCTCAGCTTATCCCTCTTCCTGTAATTTTCTTTCATCGGTCATTGTTATCGTAAAACAATACTTGAAAGTTAAAATGATTTAAATGAATTTTGTTATTTTTTTAGTAGAATTAATTGGTGAATATTGTAAAATTTTCATCAGGATGAAAAATATGCAGTTTAATTTTGAAAAATTGTAATTTTGAAAAATGATTTGTCTTCCATTTCAATTATTAAAATAGTAAACATTTTGTTTTTTATATGAGAAAAACTCATCGTGATATATACAATGTATTCTGAATTTTATTGAAATAACACGATGTCAGGCTATTATACTGTATAATATCCAAACACAAAGCATTTCATTCGATTTTCACAAACCGCCGTGGTAAGTTGGCATTTCATCCACATTGACGAATCACTGGCAGCGACTAATATAATATAGTAGCATTCAAATTAGATGCCTCGTTTCCTCTTGCGGAGCTTCTCTCCCGCCGTGACAGATATATCGAGAATTAACATCGTTGAAAATGGAAAAAGGAGGCGCGGGATGTGGTAGCAGGAGGCAAGGACCTCATTCTCGATTCTCGGCATTGGCAAAGCATTCCTCATGTCAGAACATCGCTGTGCTTCTAATCCTCGATGCGAAAGGAGTCGGGCGAGGTCAGCGGGGCGCTTCGACGAGAGGCTACTGGTTTCTGGCTCCGCGCTTCGTGCACCTCCTCAAACTCCGGACTGTTTCTTCGTGCCCTCGTCAAACTCGGGAGCTCGTGCACTCGTCCTCGGGACGACGTCTCAGCGTGAACCCTGTGCCCGTCTTCAATGTCCGCACGAATTTCAGCGGTGACTTCGCAGGTCGAAGGGAGAACGCGGAGAGTGACGGAGAGAAAGAGGAGACCTACTTTTTTTCTGGCATCATTCTAAAAGGCATTAACTGGATGCAGAGTGAAACAGGTCATTTCAAAACTTGAATTTAAGGAAACCTGATCCACAGTTAGTTGATAGTATCATCCAGTTGTGAGTTCATCAGTAGTATTAAATTATAAGGTAATTGCATCCAATATGGCTTATTAATTATTAATGCACAGAGAACATGGTTAAGTGATTCTTATTTTACAAGATTAGTAAAAATATAGATATGGCTTATTATTAATAAACAGAGAAAAATTGTTGAGTAATTTTGATTTTACTAGATTAGTAACAATATTCTAGTTATTTTTGCCGAACTTGGCAAACTTCACTTGCCTGAAAGTAACATCGGAGGTATAAGGTAAAAAGTACATTATAGTAAATCCATTCATGTGATTATTAGTTTATAGTAAAAGTTACTTATATACTATTCTCAAGACTGTAACAATTCTCAAAATTTATTTTACGAAATGTTAAAAATACCTTACAGTATAATCGCAGCGACGATCGCTCATTTACCGGAAAAGTAACATAAGTCAATTTTACATAAGCATATCAATTTTTCTCCTTATACTCAATATTATCTACTTGCTATTCTTAAATAATTACATCGATATTGTGTTTAATTTAATCGTCATTGTGCGTATATAAATATTAAAAATATCTTATATTTTTAATGAATATCTCAATTCAATTAATGTTTATAATTTCAATTAATATTCAGGAACGTTTCTCATTTTGAATTCTGACTACCAAGTTTCAATGTTAGATTCAGCAAAAGTAAAGACGAAATGCTAGAACATGAAGTTGAATTTTCAAACAATCTATCTCATAGAAATATTCGCATAGGTCTCGATTCTATGAATGGTTGCAAAATCGTACTCACGTACGGATGATATTGCGTGAATCGAACGATTGTGAACAAAGTCCACAGAACGTTACTTCGAAGGTCTTTCGATGAGATATCGGTATGCAAGATCGTATGCGAGTCCTTTTTGCAATCGCGTTCATCGAACACGACAACGAGATCGCTCAGTCCGGTGACAGAGGTGCGTTCGGCCGCGTGTATATGAGGAGTATACGCGACGTATATGAGGAGTACGACGGAAAAGACGAAAGAAGGCAGGACGAGAAAGCGGGCAGAAGAAGAGAAGACACGTTCGAAAGGTAGAAAGGGAAAACGGACGGACACGGAGTAGCGGTGGACAAACGGACCACCCCGCCTGCGAGCGATCATGTCCCGATCACATAAACTAGCCGCCCCCTCATCCATCATGCCTTCGTCATACGCTATCACGTATTCACCGGTCTCCGTCGAGCTCCTCTTGTCTACTAGTTTTTTTTTCTCTCACATCACGTCTTCTCTCTTGCGACGTCGCAAATTGGTGCTGGAGAACGCGCGGAACTGGTTACGCCGACCGGTCACTATTCTCAGACCCGCAACTTGTAGAATGAAGCATATATATTTATCACCTGTTCTTAGGCGCCTAGGAAGATTATATGTAAAATAAATAATATGAAGAGACTATTAGACCGATATGAATAAATTATATATAATATTTTAAATAAGAAGAATTATATTCGATAATTAATATTTTTGTTAAAAAATATAAAACTTACTAATATAAAAACATTATTAAATTACTTGTGCAATTTAATAAATGATATTACTACTCTTCTACTTATGAATGTGTTTTATGTTCGGAAAAACATTTCGACGCGCGATATGCAGAATCAGAATGTATATAAATTCACGCAAGAAATATGTATTTAAATATTAAGATCTTAAACTGAATAAAAAGTTCTTCTTATTTAAAATTTGATACATAAAATGTAAAATAATTACAGTTTCTGCTCTTCTAAGAAAAAAACCGAGATACTGTGTTAATTACATTAAATACATTTAATAATTATTTCATAATATTTGAAAATGTACATATAAATAATCTATAAAAAATTATTACGCAAGAAAAATAATGAAAAATTATGATGAGAGAAAGAAGAATAGAGAAAGAGAGAAGGAGAGAAGGAAAAAGAATCATCATATTTTTAGTAGGAATTGACACTCGCTTTTCTGTATTCGTTATTTCGTAATCTGGTTTTACAAATTATGGCCGCGAGCACTGATGTTTGATTAGAAATTGTAATGATACGGTTAACGTGCCTTATTCAGATTGTACGATTCATAATTCCATGTTGTATGTTCGAAGTGGCTTTCATGTCACGGATAGCAGCGGTCCAACGTCCTCTGCTGGACAGTGGATCGCTAATTGCTGATTGATCGTTTCTGAATAACGCAATTAACCGAGCGAGAAGCCTATACGATTGCACGAGAATATCAAGCGGATTGCGAAAAGGGTGCTTTAAGCCGACGATTCCGAGACAGGAGGCTTCCGCAATAGTCAACAATAATCAATCCCTGCATAATCCCCATATGTATATCTCGATAGTTTCGTCACTTTTACACTTACGCAGAGATTCGTAAATCTATCATTGAGTGTTACTAATAATTATATCACTAACAATCGGTATCTATAAAAAAATAATCAAAGGTCTTTAAAATCGATGGCAATATAAAGAACAAAATTTGTAGAATTATGTACGTACTGTTAGAAATAATTTCTGTAAATGAAGTTCGTGGTTATGAACGAAATTAAAAGTAATGAATGATTTAACTGAAAATTGAATTATACACTGTACATAAGATATTAAATTATTTTTTTAATGTACACTGTTAAAAAATAAGAAATTTGCTTCCGTTACGTTATGTAATGGAAACAAATTTCAAGCAGATACATTAAATATATTTAACGTTGTCAAAGAAAAATGAAGTTATACGTAACTTAATTTTAACGTTTACGTATATTAAATTTCGTATAATAAATTTCAACTCTACATAAAATTTAATAAAAAAAAAATAAAAATTTAAAATAAAAAAAATGTATTAAACTTCCTAAACTTCTTAAAATTTTGAAAATAAAAAATATTCTAAATTTCATATTTATTATACATATACACAAATATATTTTTCAGTTGTAGATACATTAAATTTAATTTAGTGTCATAAAATTGAATTTAATTTGTGTAACTTAAAAGTATATTAAATGTCATGACATTTTTAACAGTTTAATTACTTAAATGTAATGAATGTGTACAAATTTCATAAATTTTCGTGAAAGATACATTAAATTTCATGTAGATATATACAAATATACTTTTCATAAATACATAAAATTTAATGTAATGTCATGAAATTATAAGTTCAAATTGTGTAACTTAAAAGTACATTAAATTTCATAAAATTTTTAACAATGCAGGTTCATAATATTCATGCAAAGAACTATAATTAGAACTGTTAGATTAAATATGCATTATACGATATATGTGACGAATGAAGCTCTCTAACTCCCGAATATTGGAAATATTCGAAAACGAATCCGGACTCGATAGAGTGCTCTCAGTCAGGGGCGTAAGAGGGTGAGAAACGAAGGGCAGAAAATGAATAAAGGAGGTTCTGGCGGCACGTGCGAAGGCTACCGACCGCAAAAGAGGCGGCTTATATTATTATAACGTGGGCAGGTGGGCGAAACCGTCTATTGATGACGCTAACGAGGGATCGGTAATTATTACCCACGACTTAACTCCTAGCTGCTCGTGCAAAGACCTTTTATTGTGGCGATTCACCCTTCTTCGTCCGAACGATCTGGCACGCGGGGATTTCGTAACACGCCCACGACTATCAATTTTATAAGCATTATGACAACCGACCACAAATTACACTGCTTGATTGTCGTAATTTTTGCATCTGAAATTCAAATTTAAAGGAAATTTAAAAAACTATTCGGAAAAATTAAATGAATGTGACATATTTATTTTTTTAAATGCGCATTTAGCTTTTTTATACAAAATCTGTTTTAAATCTCTTTTATATTTTTAGTTTTTATTAAGCTGCAATCCTTTTAGTTTTATTTTAACTGTTTATTATCACATTTGTTGAGAAGAATACGTTACATACATCATACATTTCTCTTTATACGTTATTATTTAAAACAACGTATTTATCGTATTTATCGCTTGCACACGATTGTAATGGTATATTATACGAGATTTGATGGAGTTGTTGACCCTTGTTAGTGTGTACCCGCGTGCCGCAACGATACACTTTCAGCGCATTAGTGTGAAAGCACATTTACCTGTCCGGTCAAGGTAGACGATCCATCATCGTGTCAACGGACCATTATAATGTATGAAACATTTTGATGTTCTCGTACCTCAAATTCCCTTAAATTTGACTACAAACGATAATGCCCATAAAATGTAGAAAAATATGTATTTATAAAAAAGAATAAAATAAAAATTAAATAAATGAATACATAGTGTAGTATTCATAGTGTAGTATTCATCATATGGATCATTCCTTTTTGTCATGATAATATTAATTTTCAATAACAATTATAGGTGCACTCGGAGGAACGTACATCAGGTTGATCGGAATTATTTTAGACTCAGGAGTAATAAGTATAAATCAAGGAAATTAGCTTGAAGAATCTATCAATTGCATTGGAATTGCTTTAAAAACAGAAAACACATTGTGCATCGAAATAACTTGAAAAAATGCAACTGGGTAAAAATCTTACAGTAATTAAATATAATAGACAGGTCAATATAAAAGTTTAAAAAAAGAATAAAAAGAAATAGATATTTGACTTCTTATAACTAATAAAACCAATAATGAAGATCAAAGGACTTATTTGCTCCAAATGAGCCTCTTGAGATTTTCATTATTTTATTTATTATTATAAAAATTTAAAATCATTCTCATGTATAGTATATTCTGTACATATATTTGTGTGTGTGTGTGTGTGTGTGTGTGTGTGTTTGCATATATAAAAAAGTATTATATAAGTGTATATATAAACATCTGAATTACGATACGCATATTTTAAACTTCAAAAGGAAACAAGCCGAAAGCAAACAAAGTTATGTCCACTTAGGACTTTTTCAATACCTTATTGATGTGACAATTCTTCCTAAATGATAAATCCTTTTCGATGAACGTAATAAAGCGTTTCGTCTTTTGAAACCGTTTTAACCATAATTTTCGGAAGCGCTTTTCAGATTCGTAGCGAAAACGAATTGAAAGAGAGCCCGAAGCTGATATTACAATGTGGATACTCTCCCAACCTTATTATTAGCCGAGACTTGGATATTTGGATACCTATAATCCTTTTTCTGTCTTTTTTCCACCAAGTCTAATCCACCTGACTGAAAAGTGCCAAATAATATCATATATCTTTTGCGGCTGTTCCTCAAAGCTTGCTATCTGATTTTGAAAAATTCACCGCGAAAGATGATCTACGACAACAAAAGCCGTCCGATTCCCTATGTCCAAAGGAAGATATAGGTTCGCTAAAATCACCACGATACTACCTAGGCTAACCTAGGGCTAAATTTAGGGCAAAACGTTTCTACCGCAACTTCTGTTTACAATCTTCACAAAAGGAACCTAGCAAACAAAGCTATATGTGAACATTGTATCGTTGTGTTTCAGGTTTTTATTCGATATTTTTTTGCTTCGCAGAATTTTAACCGAAATAAAAAAGAGCTATTAGCTGTTTAATAAAAAGATATCGGTTTTTGACGAGAGAAAAAGACAAACCCACAGAGAATATAAGTTAAAACATAATTTCATCAGAGTATCTAAGTATGTAAGTATCTGAGTATGTAAGTTGTTACAAATCTTGAAGTTACAGAAGATATGTGACGGATATTTATGAACGTTGTCGCCGTACAAGCATAATGCCGCTCTTTGACGCGATAAGAATCACGAAGGGGGGTTCTCTGACGAACTTGTATGGAGAAAAGAAAACGCGCGAGAGAAGTGTGGAAAATCTAGAAATAAACGAGAGAGAGAGAGAGAGAGAGAGAGAGAGAGAGAGAGAGGGAGAGAGCCGGTATGTGGCTGCCTATCACGCACTTTCACGTTTTCCGCTCTCTCGTGCTCGTTACTGAAATGAATGCCTGATACATACGTAGCGCGGTGGTGGATTTCGTCGAGTCGTTGGTTCAGACGAGAAGCGAGATAAACGACGTCAGTCGCGGGGGAGATGCGAAGAAGCAGAGAACCAGCTTCGCGGATCGAGAATGAGAGAG
>NW_017259536.1:1121843-1140506 GCF_001594045.1 Atta colombica | reverse complement strand
ATTCTTAGAGAGAGAGAGAGAGAGAGAGAGAGAGAGAGAGAGAGAGAGAGAGAGAGAGAGAGAGAGAAAGAGAGGAGTTGGCGGTCTCTGAAAGATGTCGGTCGCTTTGATGTTCGCCGACCGTCATCTTGCGCGTTACCTCACCGCGGCTGCGAGAGCGAACGAATGGCAATGCACCCTCTCGACCTGTAGACATGTGTGGGAGTCACACATGACATACACAAATAAGGCGTACACAAATAAGGCTTACGTGCCATCGCACGAGGATTGCAGAGGGTGGAATTGCAAGCCGTGTGAGAACCCCTAGTTCTATCGTACTCGATACTCGTCACGATAATGCGGACTCTCCCTTGAAATACCCTCTCCCCCTCCCCTCCTCTAGCCTGCGCCCTTCGACCTCCTGCCGGCGATACAGTTTGCAAACAGCGTAAAAATGCCACTCGATTATTCTCCCCCGCGATACGAATCGCTTGGCCGGAGGCAGCAAAGTCGATTGGCAATGGAGAAGGTGATGAAGCGAGATGAACGTTCTTAGCTGAACTATGCTTAGTTGAACGTCGGTGAGACAAGCTAGAGTCTATGCTTCGCAAATTTCTTCAACGTAGTTATAAAGATTCATTTGATTTTTATTTTTCACGATGAGATTATATCTCTGTAAAAAATACGAAAAACGCTAATATCTAATAAATATACAGGTCCATTGAAAATATAGTGATACGATGAATTAAACACTGCGAATGCAAAACAGATTTATTCCGCGACAAAGGATATTAAAATCATAAAAAAATGTATAATTGTTTCCCTCGCAAGCGATGGTTAATTGCACCATCCGGCGATTGAATCCGGCGAAGAAATCACTATGTCGCAAGAGATTCATTGGTCGCGATATCACGATGACCGGCCTGGATCGGCGTTCCAACATCAATACTCATTAATGTTTATCACATCGGCGATCGGATCGCGCGATGGACAAAGATTTCACTGGGGCCGACCCACGAGCAGTAACTATAACGAATGACCCGCCGGTGAGCGTGCAGGTCTCTACTTATGGATGTGTCCGGGCCGAAAACTCTCGGCACAGACTGGCGCGGCGTCCACGAGCCGGCTATTGCCCCTGAAAGACCAGCGAACATGACAATGATCTGGCTCGAGGTGGCTCGTTGCACCCGGCAACTCTCGTAGGGAAACTCAGCAGGTTACTTGATGTCTTTTCAGGAGCTGCCTGATCGTTAGGTTCTTATCCCTTGAGAAAAGAAAAAATAATTAGAGGCTTAACATGTTTGGTGTATCGCAAAAAAGGAAAGAAAATAATTATAGGCTTAAAATTCAGTTATCATGGACGTCATAGATATATTTTGTAAGTCTTGATGATCAATAATTTTTGTTTTTGTATTATACAACATTAACGCACGAAATCGTTAAAATTTATTTGTGACAGTATTCTCTAATAGTAATAAATAATAGCAATTAATAATAGCAATTTGTCGCAAATAAACAAATTTTGTAAATAAAATTTCCGAATAAGATAAGTAAATTTAGAATCGTCCGCGTAAAATATTTTTCTATATAAATGTACGGCAGGTGATTGACCTTTTGGAAGTTAAAACTCTCGAGCATATCAAAATAAACCGACTATATAGTTGTATGGAATCTAAGAGAGTAGGTATATCTTCTTTTGAGGAATGAAGTGTCCGTCAATATACTTGACAAATGTCCGTTTTGTTAAGCAACAGTATAGGTTCGAGTTTACAATTACCGATTGTCATCCGTTGGGCACAAAACGAAGAAATCCACATGCGGTCGTCCCACACAACTATATTCTGTCCGAATGATCCAGCTGAATGCTAAGGGTGCTTTTTCAGAAATCTTACCTACGATTCGTCACCATCGAGAAATTGCCCCAATAAAGAGGTACGACATCTCTGTGATTCACCTGTACGCTCACGAAATTATTGTATATAATAATGCCGAATACGATCGGACGGTAGCTATATTTCATTGAATCTCCTTTTCTTTGAATTTCGTCCGAAAATGAGAAAATCGCATAGTCAGGATGAATCGTCTCCACGCTTTCGAGAAGATCCTCATGAATGAGCAAACTGTGTTACTTCTCGCTAGGATGATATTGTTCAACGGCCTCGTGATCTCCGCACAGAATTACGTACTCTTGAGACGACAATTCTTCCCGATCCTTTCGCCAACGCTTTTCTTGCAACAAGCAAATAGACTATTCTCCGAACACATGAATATTTCGATTATGATAGAAAGTGACATCCTTCGAGCGATTAGTCATAGCAGACTGCAATTTATTGCGTGCTGTACAATTATTGTACAAAAAGACGAAAATGGAAATTGAACTGGAATATGAACTGTGAGTATAAAATATAAAAATGTAATAATATTTATTTTCTCTTTTTTTTCTTTTACAACGTCAATTATAATTAGTTGTAGCGTTAATGTTATTTATTATTATTCATCTTATTATTAATATTATTATCCTATTATTATATATTACTGATTAGATAATATTTATAACTATCAGTAATAATATGAAACATTTCGTATTACAGAAAGTAACAAAGCCTTGTGGTCAAAGCAGCTTATGCACGCCGATGCTAACAATGTGCCGATTGTCCCCAAGCTTCGTACCGATGTAATCAGGGAATAGGGGGACTGCAACTAATTGTAATCGCGTAACGGACCCGCGCAGAATGGCGAGAGGCGTCACAAAGAATTGATTCTGCCAATTGTAATCTTGTAGGGAAATTCGGCGCGGTATCTCATCATCCGGATTGTACCCTTCAAATATGAAATGTATGAAACGTATGTTTCTGTCTCACCAAACAAACTGAATAAACCAGAATTATATATATTTGTTGACGCAATACATTTTTAAGTCCATTTTTCATCTATTTTTCTCTTTCCCTTTCCGTCTCTCCTTTGTGTTAGCATCTCATCAATATGTAAATACACGAAAGTTTCCATAGAGAGTATGTTGCCATCTATTTTTTCAAGAGCGAAAAAAATTTTTAATATAAATATATATTAAATAATAAAATCGAGAACGTGTCATAGACGATGTATTTAGCGTTAAAAATATATGTATCACATCTGAAAGCACTAAATATATAGAATTTTTATAGATTCTATTATTATATTTGAGTATCTCTTTTTTTTTTATTTTGAGCACAATTCTCTTATTGGTTTACTTAATTTTTTGCCTTTTTGTATTTGCCTTCATTTTTATATAAATCGCGTGTTATAATATATATTTACAAATTTGATTAATTCGTATAATATTATGAATTAAATTAAAATTTTTTAAATATATTAATAACATTTTAATAAATATTTGTGCAAAAGTTTATTTGGATCCACTTACTTGTTTAAAAGATATTTCCCTAAAACTTTAATAAAATATAATCATTTTGCTGCATAATGTCATTGACTGCGTTCAACAGAAAAAGCAGCTTCGCAACTGTTGTAAAATTCTTTAACATGATTGGTTTATACATTTTATACATTTTATACGTTTAAATCCAATAAGAAACTAAAGGCAAGACCAATGTTAAAGAATTTTACATTTAACAATTGCAAAGCTGCTTTTTCTGCTAAGCACAACCATTTATTTATTTTGTTTTTTATAGTTTCAAGACATATCTATGACAAAAGATTTTTTTATATTAACTGATATTGACTTTTTTAACTAATTTTTTG
Source organism: Atta colombica (assembly GCF_001594045.1). Classification (NCBI taxonomy): domain Eukaryota; kingdom Metazoa; phylum Arthropoda; class Insecta; order Hymenoptera; family Formicidae; genus Atta; species Atta colombica. The sequence goes on along the minus strand of NW_017259536.1, from coordinate 1,136,789 downwards.
GCTGATATTATACAGTCAAAACATTCTTGAGCTATTAATATTAGCTATGCTGATGCCACAATTTTGGCATCCTCGATACGGACTTCTTCCATCTTGTATATCTGTGCATAGCTTCGCTGTGAGGAATGGAATCAAAGGCAGCGATGAGTTCGTACAAGTGGCCAACATCGTCCGTATCAAAAGGCATCGGCTTCCCTTTCACCAGCTAGCGTACAAAACCAGCGGCCGCCACGCCGCATCGTCGACGATGTGAGAGAGGCTGCCGGGCGGTCGTCGCGTAATCAATCAGTATCGTGGGAGCACTAAAGCCCGTGCTGATGCTCTCGCATGGCTCCGCAAAAAACTATAAGCGCCTATCATCGCGCGCGATTTACGAATATTCGTTAATGCCGTCTCCAGAGTCGGTAAATCCTTCACAATATTTCTCCTCTATGAAGAAATCCCTTCCTATTGTGTTACCAATCCTGTAGTATTTCATTTTTTAATATTTTCGTGCTTTTGTACAATAAAAGCGTGACTGACATAACTTTCGACATATTTTTCGTACCGCAGTCCAGCAAAATATTAATATAATTATAAGAAATAAATACAATAAAAAGGCATGTAATCAATTATAAAATTATATTATATATTAAAAAACCGAAATATTATAAAATAATAGTGTTTTTTATTCCGTTTCTTTAACAGAAAAATTTAATCAACTCAATAGGAATAATATTTAAATTAAAGTCTCTTTTATAGTTCGAATAAATTACAGAAATTCATCAGAGTACAGACTCTCATCTTTCTAAAAATAATGTAGTATATAAGATTAATTATATTAATTGTGCCGCATCATTAACATGTAACTAAAGTTGGTAGACAGCTAAAAACACGAATCGCAGAGCATCGAAATTATATACATCTTCCCGTTCATCAGTTATAATCGAGCATAGATTAGATCGAATGTGATTTTGATTGGAATAATATTAAAATTCTTGACGAGTAATCATGATATATAGTAAACGTTAAATTCTGATGCTTCATATTAAAAAACAAAAAAAATAGTCATAATTTTCAATTTTTTGTTATTGAGGATTTACATAAAGTACATTCCAATTAACAAGGTCTAACTTTGCGTTACCAAAATCACTAGTTTAATTATTTTTCTGTTAGTCAATGTTTGTCCGTTGCAAGAATTATATATTTTTAATATTATTCCTGAACTGATTCTACAACTTCATATTTCATTTAACATTTATTTATTGAAGAATTCAATTATACATAATTTATGATTCTGTGGATTTTACTTTCTAACTACGGCTATATATTATTTATTATCACACTGACTAATGGAATGTTGACAAGTATCATTTCATCGAATTGTATTAATATTTTTGACATATTGGTGAGTGTTCTACCGAGATAATGTATTTGCTTGCTTTTTATTTAATGATAATTAATGAAATTTATAATTTTATTAGAAAGTCATGAAATTCTTTTCAATCCTTCCAATCTTTTGTCAAACAATTTCCCTTCCTCTGTGCAACGTTCAATTGTTTATTTGTTCTCACGGCGTTTATGATATATTTCTTTTCAACACTATTCGATTATAATAACACCTTTGTATTTAATAAATATCTGAAGAGGATCTACTTTAAAGTCTGAAACATGTTATAGCGTTAATTCAATTATGATTGATTAGAATATAGTATATTATTTTGTAATATTTCGGATTTTTAATATAATTTTGTAATTGACTTTTATATGCTCTTTTATTGTATTTATTTCTTATTAATATTAAGAGTTCTTTTTTATTATTGTTAATATTAATATATTTGTTATTAATATTAATATACTTGTTGCAATATCTCATATATTGTTTTTTCCACTTATTTAGGAACACCTAAAAATACTTTAAACTTTTTTGCGGCTGCTTTTTATGACACTTTTGATCCTTTTGAGTGCGTACAACAGCAAAAAAAAACAGTTTCGAATTTTTTAGCGATTCCTAAGTTTATCTAGTCACTGACGGTAATAAATCAATGCCCAGTTCTACCACCATAGATTAACTTTAACTCGGTTCAATTTACTGTTCATATCTTTTTCTTATTTTTAGAATTAGAACAAAATGTAGAGTTAATTGAACCGAGATTAAAATTAAATTATATTGATAGAAACGGATATATAGGAAATAAAGATCGCAGCATAAACTTTTAACGCTATAAGGCAGAAGAGAATAAATCAATCAAATAAAGGACTCTGATTAATTGATTCTCTTACGCCTTGTACAGTGTTGTACAGCGTTATGCAAAAAATTTGTGCTGCGGCTTTAATCCTATTTTCAATCAAAGCCAATCTTAGTACTTAAATATTTCAATATAAATTTATATACGTATCCAATCCTGCAAATCGCGCGCCGAAATTTTTTTCAGTCTTGAAACACGATCATGAACAAATTAGAGTAGCAACATCACACATTAAATTAACAATTAGTGCGCGGTTTGCAGAATTGGATATACATATATATAAATTCACACTGAAATATTTAAATACTAAGAATCGCTTTGAATAGAATAATTATTTCGAAATAGAAATAATTATTTCTCTTATAATTGATTTATTCAGATTCATTCGCTCTTATTAGGCAGATTATACGTTCAGGGAGAAATTATTTTTCTGTTAACACTAACTTATTAAACACTAATAGCGAATTCAGTAACTTGTACTACGCTAGATCAGTGCATATTCAAAGTTGCTATACATGAGATACATGAAATTAACAATGTTAAATGTAAAAATATATAAATATTTTAAACGATTAACACCAAACGATTAACGCTAAAAAATTTTGATGCTTCAGCTAGAATTATCGCTATTTTTTGTATCTGATAAAAAATTATGTATTACGCATAGAATTTATAACACAAATTCTATCTCTAAATTCTATCTCTGTTATCTATATGATTAAATGCATTACATATTCTATATCGCAGTATTTGCTAAAAATTTATCTATTTTAGCTATTTTTTCGTATAATTTAGATAATTTTGCTATAATTTTTGCTATAACTGCAAGATCACTTTTTTGAATGAATCTACTAATGATATTGTCACGTTATTTAACAAAATATATATGTATTGTTTTATTGTCAAATTCATTATATTAGAGTAATGCATTTAATCATATAGATAACAGAGATAGAATTTAGAGATAGAATTTGTGCTATAAATTCTATGCATAATACATAATTTTTTATCAGATACAAAAAATAGCGACAATTCTAGCTGAAGCATCAAAATATTTTTTAGCGTTAATCATTTGGTGTTAATCGTTTAAAATATTTATATATCACTGCATAGAGATATTTTATATATAAACCAGCTTTTAATATGCATTGATCCAGTATAATACGAGTAATCGAATTCACCATAAGATTGCGCTAAGGTTGAAAAATCATTTTTTTGAAAAATAATTTGTCACCATTATGCGTTACTTATTGAAAAAAGTAAGTGTTACTTATTACAAGTAACGAATAAAAAAATAATGCATTACAAATTAGAAATTATTTTTTTCAGGTGCGAATGATTTTTTTCAACCCGTTACAATTAACGATTGATTTTTCCAACTTTGATGTTATCATTACTGTCATAAAAAATTCGCAACGTCATTATCAAATCGTTATTACAACAAAGTAACGATCAACAAAATAATGGCGCTGCAAGTAACGCATTATTTTCCATCTCTGGACTGTACTATAAAATTGGTGTGGAAAGTATTGTATCAAAGATGTCAACAATAATCAATAATGATAATATTGGATGATTTATTAATAAAAAAGTGTATAGAACTGATTGTAATACTATATATGTAATCCTTTCATTTTTTAAATAAAGTTTAAAAATTATATCAATCACGCTCATATTAAACAGACTAAACACTGCAGATTTAAAATTTTTTAAAACATTTTAAACAATTTTATACTTTTCTATACTTCATATTCGATTATACTAAATATTAAATAATTCAAGATAAGTTATAACAATAATAAGATTTCGTTTTCGATATGAATGCAAAAAACTGAAACGAGTAAAGCAACATGTTGCACATAGGAATCGTTTTCTCCGCCTGATTATCATCATAGTTTTCAGAAGTTGCTACTGCTAAGCTTGCTCTCTTGGCAACCTAACGCAACAGAGTACGCCTACACACTCTCATCATACAACGTAACGCAATGCAAGCCGGTTACGCCACTGACGAGTGCATTGTACGTGCAGTCGTGAGTACGTGGTGAGTAAACGAGTCACGCTGCGTCACGTTTCGACCCGCCGCCGCCGCCGCCACCACCGCGCTGTGCCATGCCGTCATCGTCACGCGGCAGCAGTAGCCCTTCTTCTCCTGTGCAAACACCCCCCATTACATCATGCGTGCACGGGGTGAATTGCGTTACGTCGCCTCCGGTTTGCATCGCAGAGCCCGCACTTGCGCCAGCTAATAACGATCACCAGGGACGCGGTGAGCATAATGAGGTTGACAAGTCGTCGACGACGATGATGGACTACTGCGCCGCGATAAAAGCGAGGGGGTTGAAACAGTTCTATCATGGCCCTCGCCGCTAAGAAGATTCGACACGGCCAGCTGGAGCAGCGCACTGTTCCGCCTTCGTTTTTCTTCCTCTGTATTTCCGGGGGATGAGATCTCCGATCATGCATGGGCGTTCGCAACGGGGGGCAAACATTACATTAGATACATTGTAATATTAACTGCATTCGCGGCTCTATTCTATACTTATGTATGAATGTAAATGTCGAAACAAAAGATGTAAATGCCGAAATAAAATTTTTTCTAAAAATATTAGAAAGAATTAAAAGAATTAGAAAGAATTAAAAAATTTTTTAGCAACCTGTTTACAAGAATGAATATATTAAGAGCAAATTACTTATTTACTTTTAGTTATTAATTTTAGGAAATTGTTATCGAATTACGCTCAACATTTGTCAATACATATAATATATTTTATAATACATTAAAATATTAAATAATTTATCTTTTACTTAACTTAAGAGTTTCTGTAATAATATTATGAAAGGGATTCGTTTAGACGCCTATGTTCGCATGTTGATGCGTTGCGTTATGATGAGCGTATAGAGTCGATCATCGTGCGTGTACATGTTTTATATGGATGACTTTCGTGTTTCGCGTTGGATACACTGTGAACCCTCCTTGTCGAACTCAAGTGCCCGAGCCGCGAGAATCTCTTTATTATGCAAAGACCGAATTTTTATTCATGAGAATTGATCACGGTTGTATGATTTTGGGGTTGGAGACTTTCTAGAGATTGATCTTCCTCATTTTGCACACCTAATTTTTGTGTAATAAATATTATTATATATAATAATTTATAGATATAAAATATATAATAATATAACTGTTATTATATTATATATAATGGTATAATTTGAAATTTGTGCAAATTAATTTTATAAATTTTGGAACAGAGAAAAATTTGTTTAAAAATATTGATTGACGTTGCGTTAGAATAAACAATAAATTTTATGTAAATATCAAATGCGGACAATATGAATATTGATATTTACTGCATGTGGTGCATGAAGAAGAATACAGCTCAGCAGATAACTGTCCGAGATGAGGACAGGTTCTCAGAATCCCTAGCTTTTAACCGCTCGTTGATAAAGAGAGGATCTCTAGATCTGAATATGCAGAAGAAGAGTTATTGATGTAGCTAGAGAATACAGATAGTCGCCGATAAATGAAATCTCTATTTTATATTTATATATATATAATTAATGTTTTAAAAATAAATCTTAAAGATTAATAATTCTTAGAATTTTTTAAATTGTATTATTTTTATCCCATCTTGAATTAATAAATATTTCTATTATTTAACAATTGAAACAGCAAATTAATATATTAAATAAAAAGTAAACTATGTTAAATGAATTTGCATACAGCGTCACACAAGTTTCTATACGGCTTTGTGAAAAAGAAACCATGGATTAGCATAGTATTAACAAACATACGAAGCATTATTTATTGTGAAATTGATTATTTATACTAATATTTTCTGTTATTTATACTAATATTTTACTTGAGAACATTTCTTAGACATGATGTAGATGTTATTATCTCGGAAACATACCTAATCGAACATGAACTTATGATTCATTATGAAATGGCTTCTGTTTGTAATAACAGCACGCCGTGCATGATGGATATCGAAGGAGGAGTAGAGAGCATATAATGTCAGATATTACATTTATGATAACACCCAAGCTTGAAGTTTTCAAGGCTGCACACAATCTCACCTGTACAACCGGTTCCATCAGGCTTCCCCATAATCTAAATTGGTGCACTTGATGTTCTTATATCATGGTGTTTGTATGGAATTGGCAATTTTATAATCTAAATTATTAAATTGTGAAGATTAATAGCAAAAGGATTAATCTAACTAAATATTTAAATTGATTAATTTAATCGATTATGTCTTATAATTATATCTTAATGAATTACTTTATGTCTGTTCATCCAATCTGTTAATAATATCTACTGCAATTATCTTAAACACTTAAGCTTTAAAGAATTTTTTTACTATAATACGTAAGGAAAAGATACTGAAATAGTAATCAGTTCGATAATAGCCGCTAATTATGTTGAAAATATTTTCCGTGAAGGCAAAGTTCTCGAAAATTATTACCCGAGGGATACAATTACATAATTTTTATCGGTTCCGTGCGCTTCTCTTTAGGATGTAAAGAAAGATATGCTGCAAAGAAAAGAATTTCACGCAGAATGCGCTCTTCCCGTCCAGCCCGTTATACATGACCTCTTCACGCTCATTTTCTCGCCATTGTGCCTGGTAATTACCGCATCGTTTTACAGCGGTCGCAGCTGCGAAATCTTACGCGCACTTATCGTGCGGATGCAAGAAAGCCAAGAAGTGGTTTATTGCAATTTTTAACGCGAAATAGTCAAGAATAAAAATGGTAAAAAACGATGATTATCCTAATATAAAAGATTAGATAAGACGATTTTTTTAATAATAGATTATAACTATTTTAATTCATCTTAACTATTTTTAATATTTAATATTTAATTTATAATATCTTGTAGCTAACATATAAATTAAAAATTTTGAGTAAATCAGAATTGAATTAAATGTATAATTAAGTTCTATCATCTGTATATATTCACATATATTTTTCAAGCTAGTATCGTGAAAAGTCTTTCAATCCTCTCCCGTTATTAATGACAAATAAATTATAATGAGCTTTAATGGAATTATTTTCTTCGACAAGGTTGATTCTAATCTTTAAAATTCTAATGTTATGATGTTTCATAAGTGCAATGAACTGTTCCCACATTACTACAAGGTCTTACGTCTTGCTCGAAATCTTGAGTAAAGTACAGGTGCGCACACAACACACACACACAATACACACACACACAAACAAGTGTATGCATTCAGAATTTGATATTCGTGGCTAATGCGACCTTCACTCTTGCTTGGTCATTTCTCTCGTAATGACCAGCGAACGTCTTGAGCTAGTAATCAAGCCGTGGTCTATCGAGATGCTCTTGCAGAAAGACAGTAAGAAGTGTATAGAATCGCTGGAACAAAGAACACGCTGCGGTAAACGCGGCTCAAATTGCGGTTCAAATTATGTGTTAAGACAGAAAATAATGGTGACTGACTGCAATTTGAGTTGAAGATCATGCGGTATTAAGAACAGAGTCGCGCGTTATGTTATTAACTCTGGAGATACCAATTCCTTTCTTGATGATCACATATATTTTCTTTCTAGGAGGGAAAATGCGGGTTCATCTTTAAAGAGCAACTTTTTCTGTCACATTTATCGGTTCGTGCCTTTGCGCCTGGATGAGCTAATTGAGCTTTTATATGTGTGGCATTTCCTGTACCTAACACACGAAGTAACTTTAAGAAGAGATTGCTCAAATTATACATTATCATCGCAATATAATAATATGCAATTATCTGTTCAATCCGTTATTCACGAGTAGGAGAAATGAACTTGGACTAAATTCGTAGAATGCAATCGAGTGAATATGCCGCAGTGAGAGCGTCCTGAAGACGGATCATCCTGTGACAACGAAAACATTGACACAATTGCGCATCCTGCAAGGCACCCTGGTGTGGGCTAAATTTAAATGCCTTTCACCAGCAACATTCGTGATCATATAATACTTCACGTAACACGTAATAACCAGACGCGAAATAAATACTCGCTTGTGAAGACGGTCATATCATCTCGCTCTCTTCTGCGAATAAACTTTTCAAAATTTCCTTCCGTCTAATCGCGCTAAGAGAAGAGCGCTAGCGAAGGTTAGGGAGAAAAGACAATTGAATCTATTTGCTGGCGAATGAACGTGAGAACGGAAATGGACGCTAGAGGTGGCGCAAATTAAGCTTTATTGTTAAGGAATGGCAGGAAGAGCATTATCATAAGAAGGAAGTTAGTATAGGTAATAAAACGTGGAGCAGTTTGAAAATTACGAAACTATTGAATATATTTTGCGAAATGTCGAGCGAAACGATTATTACGTTATTTATTAATTCATGCTGTGTCGAAGAGTTAATTAATTCAGAATTACAGGTAACTGAATATTCGCATGCATTAGTGAAGCGGATATTATATGCCGGATCTTACTTGACGGTTTTATTATACTTTTTATCTTTTCTTCGCTATAATTTTTCATCTTCCTTATGATATTTTTCATTTCAAGGGAAAATTATCATTTTATTGTGACACTGTTTTGCATTCATGGATTTGCAAGCTGGCGTTTATATACATTTAAGTACAGTCTTTTCAGATGAAGATAACAGATACAGCTGAGCTGTACTTAAGCGAAAATGGAAAATGATATGTAAATCAGATCCAAGAACGGCGCCTTCGCTCGTATGCACGTACTAGGGTATAATTGACATCGTTCTCTTGTTCAGCGAAGGTCATCCGAAATGGTCTACGCACAAAGAGATTGGAATAAGACATTATGAAACACATATAGTTTCCGACATATTCTCGCATAATGTTACTGAAGAATATATTATGAATCCCTTCTGATATAACAAAGATATAACAAAGAAATACAATGTTAAGACAAATAAATAAATATAAAAAAAAAATGATATCCATTGTGATCACCCATTATTTTCACTCTGATTTACGTTCAATCCCGCGTATAAATTATTGTAATGTAGAAAAGTGAGAGTATTAACGAAATGTCTTGAAAAATAATCGGTTGACATCCGGTACTCTGCGGAAGATCCGCAGGAAACGGGGATCTTTTTATCTGTCACCCGTAGCGAAACAAAATATCGCCCCTCTCCTGCCGATTTGCCATACACGCATACGATACGCACGTTACACGTATCCTACATAGTGCAATAAGCCGTGCTCGCATATGTTGTACGCTCTCTCGCGGTCGCTCGTTCGCCTGCTCACTCGCTCGCTCGCCGCGAGTGGATTCAAGATTTCAGCCGCAGTCGTAGACGTTCGGTGCCCACGGTCAGATCGGGGATCCGGCACGAGTTGATCGCGCTTGAGATCGATCGATCGCTCAGTATCGGCGGAATCGTCCAAGTGTCCCCCCACCTCGTTCATCGGGAAAACCCCCTCAACGAGGCGTGCAGTGTGCACACGTGCCCGCACAAAGCTCAGGACGGACACAGTTTCGTTATCCGCCGATCGATCGATCGATCGAATCGCGATTCACCGCAATCAAATTCTCAGCGTTCCCCGCGAAAAAGAGAGAACGAGTATCGGACATCGAGGTGGGTAACGGGGACGAAAATACGGACGAAAACACGGTGCCCGGTTCGTTATCGATCGACCGATAGTCGGACAGGTTCGGAGATGGATGCAGCCACAAAAGATCGCCGACGAGATTTCGTTCCGGCATAGATCGATCGGTGTACGTGCGTACGCGATGATCGGCTGTGTGTGTGTGAGTAATGTAACATGGTAGCCGGATGATCCAGAATCAATCATACAGAACGATTGGAGTTGCGTTGCGTGTAGTATTGGCAATTTCGAAATTGGGTGACCGCTTTCTTTAGATGTTTACAAGTGTCGTGAGGAGAAGCGATATTCGATTTGTCGCTTACTTGAAGAATTAATATAACGATGATCATTAATGCTCCGAATTATATTGTATGATATTTAACTGCTCTTCTGGATAACCTAGCTGAAGTATCGGAAATGGGGAAATCTCAAAGTATTTAGGTAAGATCATATCCCTGATTTAAATAATTTTTAAGATTAATTGTACTCGCACATTTTTATCGATTTTGTTATTAATATCAATAATGAATTAAATTACAATAATGATTTTGTTCAAAATCTCTGATGAAAATTAAGGAATGAGATAATCGATTAAAAATATGCAGTTACATAGAATTAATATCTTTTTTTGTACGATGAGAGAGGTCGACACAATCATCAATAATGTTAACGATACTAACGTAACCTATCTATTTAACAATCGCGAGAGATAATAATTCTAAGAGAATAAATAATTCTTATATGTATATGTAAGAATGTTCTTTGTTCTGTGGAAGAGAGAATCACAGCTTGTACCTTCTTCTCTCATATCGTGGCTCTCGATAATGCTGAAACCTTTTAAAACTATATCAGTTTAACTTGCTCGATATCTTCACTTGCTCTACGAGATTTTAGGCCGATCGGAACAAATACAAATGTAGATCTAAATTAAAACAAGAACATCGGTACAGTTTTTTCATTTTAATTGCTTTCAAATTTTATGCTAAAGCAGCTAAAGAGTGAGGAATCTTTTGGCTTCTTAAAAAATGTTTCAAGGTTTCTTATCCACGGTTGTGTAATCGAAAAGTACCGGTAGGTGGTCAGATTTTATGACATTGGTTAAGCATTCACAAAAGGCATAGTATTTAGGACAAACGTTCTTTATGACGTTTTGTTAACATTGCAAAATATTTATAATTTGGCATAAATTATGATCGATCTCCAACTGGTGATTAAGAGACAGAACTGATCTGTCGCGAACTGGAATAATAAACTGGGTCTCCTTTCAGAAAGAAAATTTATCGTCAAAAATAAGTATAAATATGTGTGTGTGTGTGTGTGTGTATATATATATATATATATACATATGTATGCACTCGCTGCCTCTAATATTACTGAATGCTGTTATTTAACATCGTTCTCCGAATGTGATATCACATTCCGTGATAGAATCGAAATTCTATCCGAATTAGTTGCGCTAATCGCGATTCAATGCGCTTCGTTTATTTCATCATTCAACCAATAGGATATATTTGTAATTATGCAATCGCAAATCATCTAAATCTAATGAAAATCATAATGGATGACCTCTCTAAAATGTATTTATAATATAAAATCTAGATGTAGACGTAATATATTAACAAATAAAAATCGAAGTTCTATTTGCGTATCTAAAGGTATTATTTATAGAAAATAGGTTTACGAGATAATGACAATGTAAATCATTATACTTAAAATATTGTATTATACTTACAATTAGTTATGACTTTCTGTTTCAGAATTAATGAGGATTTAATAGAGATAAATTGAGATTGTAATGTGTTTGAAGAACTTCACGATGCAGTAAATTACAATTTAAAATGATGACTGTCTATATGTTTGCACTATCACGTATAATAAGAGAGTGTCACCCATATTAATTATAAATTTAGATTGATAAAACGAAAAGTAGTTTATTTCACGTTTAAATTTATCTTAAATATATGGTAAGATGCTAGATTATTCTATCGACAATTAATTAACTTAATTGTGAGATTATTATTTCCGTTTATGATTGTGTTTCAAGTCTGACAAAACCAAATCGACGCACATTCTAAAATTGATAATTGATTTATATATTTATATACATATACAGGGTGTTCGAAAATGATCGTATAATCTCTCGTGGGCAGATAGAGCGGACTAAACTGAATCGAAAAGTTCTCTGTCATTTTGCAATTTTCACATTTTTATTTTTTTTTTAATTATCCATTGAGCAGAATATCTAAAATTGACACATAAGACATCTTTAAGAGTTCTTTAACATCAGATAAGATATTTTATAAAAAACTTTGAAAAATATCTTAAAGCTGTCTTGTGCGTCGATTTTATCCGCAATATTTAAAAATGAATATTTTGTTAACTATTACAAAAATTGTAAAATGGTAGAGGACTTTTTGACTCAATTTAGTCCGGTCTATTGCCTATGAGAGATTATACAGTTTTTACTGATAATCCTATATATAAATATTATTTAAATATCAAGATTTATTTAATAGAAAATAATATTTCTCCTCTTATTTGTGTCTAAACACTTCTCAGTTTATTTCACTTAAAACATGAATAAATATATCTCAAGCAAATTACTGATAGTAAAGTTTTGTAATGATGAATTATTTAATTATTTAATATTATTCAATTTTATTTTGACATTTAGAAATAATACTGATACATACACTTTTATAGACATCTTCATATCTAATATCTTTTATTTAATAATAACAAGAATGCATAAAATGTATAATATTTTATGACGAGGTACACTGCATCGAAGGAGAAATGAGGCACGAAATATTTAGCAATCAGGCTGAAGACAACAGGCAGCTTCAACAGAAAGTTAAGTTGCAGCATATCAGCCTTGGACTTATTGTACTTAGGGAGTCGAAGAAGTTTGTCCTAGTCATTCGTATGACTTGCTGCGATCTCAAAAGAATTTTAATACGCAATATTTGCGCCGTGAAAACATTAACCTTCGGTTAATGTTACTTCGCTGAGTTACTTTTTTTGCCGAGCAATCTGATTAAGGGTACGTATTGTATTGGATACTCGTTGTAAGTAACTTGTCAAACTCGTTCTGTGAAAGCTTAAGAAAAGTCGAAGGAAACATAAACAGAAATTAAGGAACGAATAGAAATGCTGTGAATACACGCGTCTCCATCTGATTGCGAATGCAACCTTCGACGGGTGAAAGCAGCATGCGACTGTCTGTCTACAACGTGTTTGCACGCACTTATGCGTCAGACTAATAAAATGCTCCAGACAGGATCACCGAGCGATTTATTTATAAATTCATGCAAAAAGCTGTGCGCCACAGATTTTCATTGCGATCAATTACTACGAAGGGATATCTCCTTCCTTTATCGCTTAACGATTGCATATGCCGAACACGTGTGAATGCTCGGGTTTTGATTTCTGGCACGGCATGCGAGCGCGTTCACTTGAACGAGAATTCGCTCCTCACTTGCGCATCAGTGCGTATAATTAACCGCGTATGATTTAATAGCCCCTTCTTGAAAGAATATTTAATATCCGTTACGTAAAAGCCGTGGCATTTGGACTCGTACTCTTGCATTTAACGCTAAACGTAGTCCTTGCGTTAACGTGATTTACATGATAGATAAATTAAATGGTTTCCTATTACTACACATTAGATACACGCGAATTGTGTTTCTGTCGATGTGATATGACAATCAGATAGCCATTTTTAATGTTTATATTCTTGGCAATTATTTCAATTCGCAACCGTTACTCGCTGTGTAATGATCTTAAAAAATTATATAAAAAAGACGCATTTGTTGCACCTGATTTGCTCCAGAAACCGCTGAGCTACTTTCGATTATGCTGAAGCGAGTGGTTCGTTTACCCGTAGCGAACGTAAACGAGTGAATTGCGTGTTAACAGCTGATTTGCCACGTGGTTTCTACGTTTGCCTTATTATGTAAATTCAATAGGAGTGTCTACATTTTTCAAGTGATTCTCCTTGAATGATAAACGAGCATCGCATTGATATTGCTGGATCACAAGTTCAATGCAATAGGTTTATAGTTTATGTAGTAATCAAATCGATATTTTGCAATCGCGCATTAATTTTTTTCATCGCAAACGCGATCGAGGTAATGCTGAGATTGCTATAAAATAGCTGAGAAAGCAATAAAATAGCTTTAATATTAAATATAATCAATTGATATTATGTATTAAAATAATTTTATATATATATATATATATATTTTATCTTTATATAAAAGACTGAAACACGTAATCTCTTAGAATTACTTTTATGTTATTATTGTTCTTTTATTTTTTATTGAATTAGATTATTCGTTGAAGTATCCAATGAAAAATGCTGTATAATATTTTTCAGAAGATTTATTGAATTTTCAGACACATTAATTGTTTAACCTTCTTAAATTTATGATACAGTGAGACAATTGTTTTTGTATTATATAAGCGTTAAAGAAATATTTAGGTCATGGTATTGATGCTTACCTGATTACAGTTAATTAACGACGGCCCGTCGTGTCCTTGATGAAAACCTTCAGACTTAAGGATACATATTATTCAAAACATAAGTATCTTTTTATATGTTTTCTTCTATTTTAAACTATAAAGTAAAAAAGGATATTACAGAACTACGAGTAATGAATATTGCAGCGTAGATTTAATGAACTTACTGATGCAACCGAAAATATGATGAAACTTATACTTCTTAATACTTTCCAAAATATATCATTTTAACAAAATGTAACTTGTGTTTTATTAATTAAATTAACATTGACGCGTTTTGTGCGTTACATTTCAACATGACGTTTGCGATTATATGTGCGATTGCAATCTCTCGTCGTCTCGTAGTCTGTTGAATATAATGTGAAAATTATAGATCTAATATCATATTAATAATGGGAATAGTTACGAATAGATGTATACACTCGTCTTTTTTACTTCGTATTACTGTATCTCTTTGTCCTGTTTTTCACGTTGCGAATAACGTTTGCCTGTCATTATTGAAATTACGTACTTGCACTCACTTAAAACCAGGATGTATCTTATCATTCATTCGAGGCTTCGTCGAGAGCTTTTATCCGCACATACAATCAATCATACTTATTATGATCATCGTTAATAATAAAGT
>NW_017259536.1:1119545-1121743 GCF_001594045.1 Atta colombica | reverse complement strand
ATATATATAAGGATATTTTTAAAAAATGATTACTTTTTTTCATTTAGCTTCAAAGATCATCAGTTAAGATTAATCAGTCTTTTAAACATAGCGCTATCTTTCGAAACACTTATTACGTATAGATCTAATCAATCTTTGGCTGCAACAAAGTGTCGGGTGACGAGACTGACTCAGCCAGGTAAAGACTTTTGTTATTCGCGAGTTCATTATGAGCAGCTTATTACTCATAGATCTAATCGATTATCTCGCAGGTGCGGGGAATGAATTCTGCACAGGCACAAAGCAGCCGACTATGCCATTTAGAGTTACCCACAGGTTTTCACTACATCTATCACCCGTATCATGCACGCACTTTCACACTATATCGCGACCGTGCCGCGCACGCGATACCGAGCCACGAATCATGCCAGCGTAGCACTCGGAATAAAAGGAGACTCGCACGATAGGTTCGTTGTGTATCATAACACACGTGCACGCTGACCGTCCTTATGCCAGTTACCCACATTTTCAACCAGGATCAGGAACAAGGTGTACAACAGTAGTACTACGGAACATTATAAGGCTTCGCAACCAGGATACTTGGTCGCGCGTGCACTTTCGAGTTATTGAAGCAGATCATTTACAGATTATACTAGTGCTGGCTAAACATTGATAATTTAACCATCGATAGTTTCCGATACAAGTAGGAAAAATTATCGAACACTATCGATACTATCGAATACTATCAATACTATCGGTTCAAAATTTACAGATTTAAAAAATAATTGGTCAAATTTAATATTATGTGAGTAGGAATAACTTTCAATAATAAAAAGTTTTTGTATTTCAATGTAAACAATCATTAACATCTTTTATTTTTTTAATACACTTTGATATAAATTATAATTATTACAACTGTTTCTTATATTTGTAAATAGAAATAAATATATAATATATATTTCTATTAATATGCAGGATATGAATATTATATAATATATATAGCATGAAGCCGCTGGACCAATAAGAATCTTATGTAATTCAATATGGCGACTTTATGCTGAATTCTCATTGATTCAGAGGTTTTATGGTTATGCTTTGATACGTATTTGATGTAGACAAAATTGCTGATAAAATTAATTGTCGATTAAAATTAATCAAAATTGACTGAAGTAGAGTAAAACTATCGTTTTTCAAATTATTGATATTCCTAAAACTATTGATAGAATATTGATATTTAGCCTAAATTATACTTGTTTCATTGACCTTAGCACGCCTTCGTCTTCGTTCCTAACGTTATCATTTTAATTATTCCGTAGAACTGGACACGCGATTTCTTCGTATCGATAATAATTCGGAGTCATCAAGGCACACGAGTTTCTGATTGCATTAAAAATATTAAAAATCTTTGTCAAAGAAATAAATAAAAAAATTAATTTTTTTACACAATGTGACATTAAAGGGGCAAATAGAAATTATAATTAAGATTTAAAAAGTCTTTTATTAAAAGAAAAATGAAGAAATAGTTGTTGAAGAAATAATTGTTGTTAAACTCAGCTAAGATATGAATATTATCGTATCTGTGCGACATCAATGGCTACATGTTAATCTGCTATTATGTAAATATTAACGCAGCGGTAACGTGTCGCGGCATGGGAAACGTAAAATGGTTAGCACCTATCGCAACAAACACGCTACCTACTGTCCACCAGGAAATCACAAATCAAGTTGCAGGTTGCATATTTTTTTCATTAATCACAAACTCAACGGGGGATAATAGAAGAATTATCGTGATGTTAAAGTCTGCACGCTATATGTAAGCGTGTGCATTACATTTTTGACATTGACCAAGATAGGAAATATTAATGAACATGATAATCATACTCATGACGTTTATATTTGCAAGTTACTTGGGGTGGAAATCACGACGGAGACGGAAATAAAAATGTCTAAAAATATCTTGAAAGAATTGTTAGCATATCACGATCTGTTTGTTTTAAAAAGATTATTTGTTTTCTTATCAATATATTCCACTATAGAATTGTTTTAGAATTGTGCCGAGACAAAATTTAAATATGGATCGAGGTATTGAAATTGACACGTTGCTTGTGATACACAATTTTGTATCGATTATATTAATTCTATGCCATCAACATCGATTTATACTATCAACAACTTGTCACTTACATTATAGTGAACTTTAAGATGATGGGATTCGAATG
>NW_017259536.1:1117572-1119445 GCF_001594045.1 Atta colombica | reverse complement strand
TATATATATATATATATATATACATGCGAACTCGTGAAATCGAGATTTCCTGAGAAACACAAGTCGAAATTTCTTATCAAAACTACTCAATTTTCTATCAATATGTCGTATATCTCGTATGAAATGTTAAATCACAGTGTTTCTTGCGCGATGGCAGGAGAATTTCGATCTAAGCGAAATTCTAAGACTTGCTTCATCGAAAGTACTTACTTGTTGGTTCATGCCCGAATGCTTCCTATTCTGCATTGTCAGCGATCACGGCTGGACGGATCATGACGGAGTCAAAGAATTGTTCCTCGTGACTTATGCTCAATTTCTTCATCTCTAGATAACTTTATCCAAGAGATATCGCCCAGATTACAATGGAGGTATGGATAAGATTATCCTTAACTTATTTGAAAGTGAAAAAATTGAGCATTAGCGCTAAAGGTATTTTTGTTCTCAAAGGTATTTTTGTTCCCGTGTTTCGTATTAAAGACGGAATTTATTCTTATTTTATACTACCAATGACACATCTATGAGCGTGACGAGATTGCATGATAGTCTAGTACAAAAATATTCTTTTTTTTAGTAACCTATCAACTCGTCAATCATTTTTGTGCATTCATGCATATATAATTATATATAATAATGCATATATAATTAGTGTGATAAATGATAAGTTTATTTATATGTATCGATCTCCTCAGAGAATTAAATATTATTTACGAAATCATCTTGTATATTCTCAACATAAACATGACTATCGACAAGATCTTCGCTAACGATTCCCTATGCTGCATAGGGTTCTTCGTGTCGCAAGAGAAGATGTATTCCACCGATTGATAAAACTTCGTGAAGATGCAGTCGCCATTTCTGGTATAAATGTCATGAGGAATTCTAAGTAATGTATATGATCAGTTAGCGCGCCATAAAATCGTGATATTCTTCTTCAAAGTTAATAAAGCTGGAGAGAATTTTTCTAGAAGTATTTGTAATCAGCTATAATGTTGCAGATGTTATTACTCAACAGAGAATCTAAATGAACACGTAAGTGCACGTAAAGTGCAGCATAGTAAAAAAACAAAGATAAGAGATAAAAAATAGAGAGAAAAACATTTTTAGATAAATATAAAAATAAAAACTATAAATATTTCCACAATATTTATTTGTGATGTTTGATGAGTTAATTATAGTTTAATTATAGATATTTTAATTAATTTATATATTTTTCTAATATTGTGTTTTATTAATGTAATAAAAGAGGTTAAGTAATTTTGTTGAAAATAAAAGATGTAAATTTATTTATAAAAATGCATGCTAACGTAAGGAAATATCAAAAGTGTTATTTTAATGAAAAATTAAGTGACATCTGCAGTTGTTTTGCAATGACAACAGAACAGATAATAATAAGTTAGACTTGCTTAAAGAATGTGATCTAAATATACGGAAGCACTTTTACATAATAACTCAAATATCATGCATTTTGAAGATAGCTATTTATACATGAAAAAAAATAATTTTACTAAAATATCTACAAATTAGCTAGGTACAAGTCTAAAAATAATTTTGTTAGACCATTAACATAATTATGTTAATGGTCTAACAAAAGCACAAGTTGATTGTTAGAATGTCAAAACTTTTTGTATCATACTCATTATGCTTGAGTGCTTTTTACTAATTGTTTAATCTAAATTATTTTTAAATTTATATTTAACAAAATAGTTAGATACTTCAAACAGCAAAACAGTTTTTTTCCGTATACGATTATCTTTTTGTTTGACATTTGAATTTTGTACTCAAAAAGTGATGCAGTTTTACGTGAGTGTAAATATGGGATATTAAATATTTTAGTTTATATTATTCTGCACAGCTGTTATATATACACATACAT
>NW_017259536.1:1099444-1117472 GCF_001594045.1 Atta colombica | reverse complement strand
ATATAAAATCTGCGGGAGTGCTCTTTATGTATACATTTGTAACATTCCATCTAAGTGCAAACGGGTATGTATTTAGCATACCTATGTCAGAAGGAATTTCGAATATAAAAGAAAGACTTTTTCATGCATGGGGTAATAACACTTTACAGCGAAAAATAACAACCCTTAATAGCGCAATTTTAAAAATCTGGTTTTACCCGTTTGGCGAGACAAAGAGAATGCAGGTTGAATGGAAAGAAGCCTTGGTTAAAGTCCTTTAACGACGTACGTTTTGTGCATAGCAATCTGTATGGCATTAAAAAATCTGTTCAGCTCTGTCTTCTCATGAATAATTTCGCTACCATGAAATGTTCTTTTTAACAAATAAGACGTTTATAAAATTTTAAGTATATAATATATTGCTTGTTTTTACATGTTCTTATATTCTCTATACTTGTTCTCTCAGCGAAATCCCAGTAAAAAAATCACAATACATGTAAAATTATGTTTTTAATAAATCTTGATATTTTATATCAAGACTGCATTTCTTTTCTGAGATTAGTAAGGCTACTTCGTGTTGTATCTCTTAATACACTTTTAAAAATAAACGCTTGCTTTGCAGGACCATATGCGACAACGAGATTAATTTACATTCGTGCGTCAGTCGAGTGAATGACCTCAATCGCGACGCATACGGAATTGATTTTACGTGAAAAAGAAGGCTAAGCGCAGAAGGCTAACTCGCTCAAAAGTTAGATTGTCGTTCGTGTAATCGACCGCATCTGCGATTCAATGATTTCATTGCGCAATACGTATCGATGACAATAACGCGATGTCACTAACATTACTCATGCGAGATAATTTTCGATGCCTCTTCGTTGTATTATTTTTTAAAGTATATCAGCAAATTATTCTTTTCAATTGAGATAGATAGAGAGAGAGAGAGAGAGAGAGAGAGAGAGAGAGAGAGAGAGAGAGAAATTAAACTACCACCATTCTTATGATATCGATTTTTAATGCTAGCAAAATACGAGTTAAACTAGTTTACGCATTCACATTATTCTATTACATAATATCCAAAATAACCATATCTAACTTTCTGACTTGAATTGGTGTATTATCCAGTATAATTAAGCGATGACACATGCGGTTATTGTTTTTATTATTGTGCCGGTGATTACGCAAGATTATATCTATTAATATGACTGTGTCAGTAAAAATAAAAATTTACTACATTTATCTCATTCTATAATATTTTTCTTTAGAAACACTAACAATTGAAAATGCAATTAAATCTTCCTTTGCATTTCCAGAAATGTGTGAATATCTAAATGAGCTGCCGATTATGAAATCAGTCGCGACTGCTAAATTGTTTTTACGATATATTGCTGTCGCTAGCGGGAAAATATTTATCGACATCATGTAGTGGCGAAGAAGCATACGTCTGATTAAACTAAAGTTACACTTGCCAAATATGGCAAAATTTTGTATTCAAAAAATATTATACTTTACTCGATAACGACAAATTATTGATAAATTTCGGACTATGTACTCGTATTATCAAAACACAAACTACCGTTGTATTAAATTTTGATCACATGCCTCTCGGGAAGTGCACACGAAGATAACCCAAAAATTATAGAACATTTTCGAGCTCAACTTTAGTTTATAACACGACACAATTCACAAATGGTAAAGAAGATAAGATTACGCGAGAAATTGTAATTAATTGAGATAGAAAAGTGTAGAGCAACAAGTGCATAGTTGATTGAAATGGCAACGTTGGAAAGCCGAGTTATCTTCTAGTGTCTTGTAACAAGCGTACAGTCAGTGACCCATAACAATTAGCGTCACGGGGAGGGAGGCTTTGCCGTACGGAGGGGAAAGCCAATCAACGGAAATGGAATAAACTTGTGTGATCCGGTAGGGTAAGCCGTCCGTATTTTTTTATCTATCCCAGAATAAGAACTTTTAAGAATTTACTCTTCTTTTAATTCTCATTTTAATATGATTTCTGAAAACATATAAATTTTTCACGTTTAATACATCGAATGCATTGAATGCAAAAGATATACGGATTTGCAACTCAAATTGAATGTAAGTAATACAGAGTTGTAGAATATAATACAAAGTATGAGAAGAAATTTAAATTTTTTATATTAATGTTTAGGAGAAATGAGTGAAAGTCACGCGCAATGATTTGCAATTATCGACGACGATGAATTCACATTGATTTGTTGATCACGATTTTTTTGAGATTTTATGTCAACGTTTCTAACATTCTTTATGCTGCAAAATGATAGCGAACAGACTTGGCGACATGATACTTGAAATATGATACGGAACGTATATATGAAACAGCTGAATTATTCAAAAATGTCTGAGTACACGTGCAATAAGTCACATGTTGATGAGGCATCGCAGTCTTTCTCTTTCCATACACATGTATATTTTAAAATTAACTGCGTCTGTTTTATGCATTAAAAAATTATACGCGCCTATCCTTTAATAAGTAAAGAATTCAACTGAAAGCGTCCTGCTCAATAGTCTCCCAAATATATTCTATCATTTAATCGATGGATTTTTCAGAAACAAAAGTTTATATTCTTTTGGATGTACAAATAAAGACATCTAAAAATATTTACGATACAAGAAGATATGAATATCTATGTAGAACGAAAAACAAATTTTTAAAATGTTTTTCGAACTTATTATTTTATCATAATGTGAAATATTCTACGCATCATCTTTCTAATATTTTATAATTATTTTATGTGTTATTTCTGTAAGATCATAAATCTGAAATTGTAAATGAAACAAAAACTTTCTTGAATTATTTAATAGAGGGAGACAGAGAGAGAGAGAGAGAGAGAGAGAGAGGGGAGGCTTCTGTATTTTGCAACCATGTATCTTGATCTCGTTATTTACTTAATATTGTTTCTACTTCAAAACAGCGTAGAACTGGTTTTGCTAACGAGCAAAACATATATCTATCTCAGTGCACCTGCAGTTTCCTTAACTAATACCTATATTTTTTCTATGGCAGCAGCACAAAATTAAATTTAAAATACTGAGTTTTACAATCAATTTTGCTCGACGATGGCGTTTGATGATCGTCTTGAAATTTTCCATTGCACTAACCGCGATTGAGTTTGCTTAAACCTACCTCAATTAGATCTAAAGTTGTTTGGATCATTCTCTGTGATCGCGTTTCCTGCGTTTAATGGGACGACGCAATATACCCCTTTCAATAGTTTCAACCGCGAGGCTACTTAAATAATTCTTCTCCATTGACTTTTGAGCCGCTGTATATCATCGCAACAAGCGAATCGCAACGGCCATATTATCGCAACGTTCAATTATTATCCTTCGACCGAGATTTTTTTTTCTTTTACGTCACTATAATTCACTGCGGCTGTAATGGTAGATATACGCTAATAGGAAGTTGCCGCAGGTGGACTTATCCAGTTCTCTTTCCCTTCGCGCCTTCAGTTTGCCTCTTAAGTTTTATCGATTTTTCGAAAAGGTACTACAACAGAAATCCTTATAATATCTCTTATTCTTTCCAAGGTTTATATAACCTCGTTAAATTACAGCTGAATTTATCTTATTTATTTTTAATGTAAATGAGCCGTTTATTTTACTCATAGTCATCAATAATGTCGTTGCTAAATGTAATTGGAAACTCATATATGCAGATAATGGATATTTAGCATTAAAAAATATTCTTTGTAGATAAAAATATTCTATGTAGATTTCAAAATTATTTAACAGGAATTGCTGATGATATCAGTTTAATCTATTGTTCATTGATGCAAATAAGATATTCAAAAATTTGCAATTTTTACAAACAGTTTAAAAAGATTTAACATCATTTCATTATATACATATAAATTGTAAATTTTTTTGTATATCTTATTACAGATCTTATAAATCTTTTTAAACCGTGTTTGTTTTATAATAATATTTTTGCAATTTTTGGAATTATCAACTTTATATACAGGAAAGAAGTTATGGACTATGTAGAAAGTTGTACATATAATATCACAATATTTTGTATAGTTTACACTGCATTTCGAGAGTGATCATCAAAATTACTTTTTCACAGTTTGCTTAGATGTTATAACATGGATTCTGATTATTAATGTGTAAAAATCGTATTTTAGCTTTAGATATCAGATAATTTTACAAACGTGTATGTATTTTTTATGTAATTCTGAGAAATGTATTGATATTAATTTTGTAACTTCAATCTAGTTTAGAGGCTTTGAATGTGGCTTTAAAAGTAGATATAATTGAATTTAATAATGAAATGTGTGCATGTACAATATGTAAAATTATATACTATACATTAGTTGGTGTTCTACATCCCCTCTTCTGTTTCATAACTACAACCTTTTTTCTCTATTTAGTATTTTTAGTTTGCAAATTTTGTTCGTTTTGTTTATCCAAAGAACTCCTACCTACATCACGATACATAGCTTATACATTTGTATCAAAGTAAACAGTTATATCACATGTGAATATCTACTGGATTATTTCAATAAAAATACAAAATGATATTCCTCTCTTTTTCAAAGTTATATAAAGATTTATATAATTCTATTTATTTTATGTTTTTAATATTTTATATCTTTATTAATTTTTTATTTATTTTATTTCAAATAAATCAAATTTTCTAGAAATTGTTCTGAAAATTTATTCAGTTTTTCAAGATGCATAGAATATTATATAGAATATTATCCACCTGATGTCTCGAAGATGCTTAAGCATACACATATATCATACAAATTTATTTGTCATTTGATGCACGAGCAATCATCGGTATAGAGAAACGTACCGGTTTATGCTCGTGAACCAACGTTAAGTTTCACATAACTTTCTATTTTACACTCGATAAGTGTTGACGCCACTGCGAAAGTATCTGTCATTTTGAAATCTTACATGATAGATGTCATTTTGATTAAATATAGAATAAAAAACAATCGTATAACAAACACATAAAAAAAGTAAAATTACGACGTGAACTACTTTTACGATTATTGTTTTGAAATCTACAGATTAATTTATTAGATAAAATGATCTTAAATTGAAAGAGAGTAAGAACGCGACATCAACATCACGTTGTGTCGGTAGGAAAATCCTAATCACGCGAGTTGAAAAACCACTCTCGCATCCTCGAAAGCAACGGCGAAAGCGGAACTCGTTTCTTCCATTTTACTAATTTGAAATGTGACTTCGCTTTTCTCAATGTCTCGCTATCATCATTTCGCTAACCTTTTTTTCTTCATATGCATTAGTTATAGATATAAAAATATTAGCACATATATGATTTCTTAACATACATAAAAAAGATGATTTTGCTGAAATATCTAAAAATTGAGCTAGAAACAGATCTTAAAATAATTTGTTGGATTATCAAAATAATTATGAAGGACACAAAGCACAATGAGCAAAAAATTTTTACATTCCAGTAACCATAGCTTGAGCATTTTAATTATTGTGATAGTTTAAAAAAAAATTATTTTTTTTAGATATTCAACTTAATTTTGAAATACTTTAGCAAAACCATTCTTTCCATGTAGTACTACAGATGTCTTTAATAAGATATATTGATTATACATTTACTTTTTTACCTACAAAAAAGAAGTATTGCACGGAAATTTAATAAATCTACTCTCCAAAAATCTGAATCAGTGGATAATCTATTGAAGTAGATATTTGGTACTGAATTATATCATATTGGTACGCTTGGCACTGGATAATCAATGAAATTCAACTAGCATAACAGAGAAAAAGTTTGAGCATTATATAGTTAAAATATCGATATTTGCACGTTCTAGCATATTATAATTCCAATTTTACAATACCATATACATTGAATGCATACTTATACACTGAAGCAAGATTCGCTATAGATTAGGTATACTACATTTCATTCATTAATTAATAGTGGCATATTCGATACTGAATCATGATTATCCACTGATTCAGATTTACAGAGTATAGAATAAAGATTTCATTCGTGTATATGTTGCAACGAAATAATTATTTACAAGTATATTGCATTCACAAATAAAGTACCCTTATAAAATGTCTTATTATATGAAAAAGAAAACGCGCAGTTGGGATTTGCTATTGTTGGGTTTTGAAAAACCAACATTTTTGATGCAATCATCGACAGACAGAGTGATAGTAAGCGAAACAATCGAGACATTCTCTGTCTCGATGTTCTTGTAACCTCATGAATATGTATGGTTCCTTTCGTTCGCTGCTGGCAACTTCGAATCTGGGTATATAGAGTGATCTTTTTTTTCGATAAACGACTTCCTATTACTCGTGAATTACCGGAGATTCGTATGTATCGTTGAGCCATGACGGCGCGATATCGTTTAACATCAACGAAACGTCTGTCGATGCGTAAACAGCACGCAGATATAGCAATAATAAATTTCACATTCACCACATTGGTATCGCGTTACTCCATTAACGGAACAAAACATATGCACTAAATAACTCGCATGCATATGACTCACCT
Source organism: Atta colombica (assembly GCF_001594045.1). Lineage (NCBI taxonomy): Eukaryota > Metazoa > Arthropoda > Insecta > Hymenoptera > Formicidae > Atta > Atta colombica. Next base: position 1,110,955 of record NW_017259536.1, on the reverse strand, counting down.
TCACTGCGTTGACCCAATGAGGTTTAGTCATATAGAGTACAGTTACAAAAAACAACGTGGCTGACGGCTGATATATCGAACACTATTAGATCTCACACAAACGTAACGTATTTAGCTTCTATCCGTCAATATGTAACAATACAATTTATTAGCGCGTGGTATTAATACATCAAAATCAAGAAATACTTTTAAACAAAAAAAATATGCACGGAGTGTCTTATGAAATTAACGAAGCAATTAATCTCACCGTATCCGCACAGCTATTCTTCTGTGCGCGAAAATAAAAATCGACCGAGCGGTTGCATAATTATAACTTGACGCTAATCGCTTCGTGGTATTCTCATAGACTGCAAAGGCCACTGGGACAAAGAAGACAGGAGCGTATAGGAATGTCAAAGTTTACCCCAGAGTCCGCGATTGAGTAGTCTGGCAAACTATAAAGTGAATGCGACGGAAATGCGATCCGCTTTGGCCGCGGGGGATTAATTTCAATCGCGAATCGAGAGCGGCTGCATTGTGCAAAACGATGCAGCCGGTTCAATTCCTGGTAACAACGAGAAAGACGAATTGGGGCGTATATGCGTCGTTTGAGAGATAAAAATCGCGGCGGAGTTCAATCGGGCTATCGCGCACTCGTTATGTCAGTTAAACGTCGATGCAATGCGCGTTCGATTGCACGTGCTCGTGTAGCGCACGCTAAACGTCATTTAACTTTCCGGTCTCCGTTAATTATTAACGATGGTCGATTTAATTATTATCCGCTCCCACGAAGCTTCATTAAACGTTAAATTAATTTCTACCACGATCATCTATTATATCTACTGTACCGCATTTCACGGTCCGTTACGAATGCATTATTCAGATTGGTATCTATAAATGAAACTCGTTGTCAGAAAGGTTGAATAATTCTCATCGCGAGTAAATTAGTCATATACAATATATTATTCATAGAGAAAAATAAATGTGTATTGCAAGTTTACCCTTTGCTGTTTGAAAAGAAAATCTACTCAAATGTAACCTTAAATGATTGTTTGATAAATAGAAAGGACGGTCAAATTGACTCCGTTGTTCTCGCCAAACCTAATCCATCAGATCCGTTCCCCTTTGCGAGGCCAAGTAATTTCATCTCTTCTATTGGACGACAGAAAACTTAATTACTACTTCGCTCGTACTCTTGTGACTAAAACAAGAGTTCCGTCTCGAATTCTGTCCATCCTTAATGGAATTTCCAAAGCGAGTTACGCTCCTATTGAACCGCGTCATTCTTTTCTTACATTCCGTTGAACATCGATACCGCGTATATGTATTCACGTATATGTATTTTATATACTCCACTTTTAACATCGTTTTAATGACTTCTACCACATCATGCGTCTGTCATAATTTTAAGCTCCTTTTTTTTGCGGCTCCATATACGAGGGAAAAGTTGCAGCTCAACTTTCTTTCACTCGGACTTGCACTTCGGACCTTTACTGATTTTAGTGACAGAGAACATGGAACATGCGTCCGCATCGATGCGTCTGATATGTTACATACGGGCGGATATGCTTAATTGAGTGAAAATATTAAGAGATGTATGCTTAATCATCTCTTACAAGAGGCACATAGGAGAAAATCAACTTTGCCATTCTAACGGATTTTTAACTGGTGTAAATTAGCTTCTCTTATAATTGTAATATATGGTCTTGTCTTCTCGAAAAAGTAATTGTTGCGGATTCGCCGTACTTCGAAGTGTTACTGTGGTATTTTATTGTTCACGTCGCTTGTGGTTGTTTTTCGAAAAAATGAAAGAAAGACAGTGATATAATTAATGATATTGTCTAAAATTTCATTGCTTTTATTTATTTATATAATGCTGGGGAAGGATGGCTCATGCGCCAGTGTTTTATATCGAACAAAGATTAGAAAGAAGATTTATTCCCTGAAAATGTACTTTCTCTGCTTTGTTTTTCATGTAAACTCAAAGTTTCATCAAATTGCATTTAAGAAGACTGAAATTTGCCGGTGCAATCTTGCAAAATTCAAAGTGCTTCGCAACGCTGTTGCTAATTATTACCGTCAGCTCGTTTTTGCATTTCTCGAGGAATAACCGGAGAAGTTGCATTCATGAAACATTTGTAACTACGCTCTCCATTCAAATTCAAATTGTAGGATAAGCAATATTGCTCGTTCAAGTTTCAATCGTGGAAAATAAGCTACTTTGTATCAGTTATAATAAACATTATCTACGAAGCGTATGCCGTCATACAGCTGTCCTCTTGACCTCTCACTTCGTCCTGCTCGTTCCAAAAGCATAATTCGAGTTAACGATCGTCAGGGCAGCTTGGATAGTCATGACAATGGTCTGCGTTATTATGATGTCCATGCAAGGTGTCCGCCTCCGTATCGAGACGCGACGAAGCGAAACGGATGCGGGACGGCTGGTCGCCCACTCGCCGTCGGCTGTCTGGAAGAAGATGTGCATTCGCCGTCTTCCTGATCGACAAGGAGTGAATTATCGAATCAAAATGCACGAAGGAAGAGAGAAAGAGAGAGAAAGAAAGAAGGTTCAGAACAACCAAGGTGCTCCGAGTTAAGTGGGGATGAAGGCCGCTGGCTTCACTCGTGCAAACACCTCGATGGAGCACATCTAGACCCACAGATATAACGAGATACAGTATATACGCTACAACGCGGTAACGACGACTTCGTGCACGTGCGGTTGGAGACCGGTAGTGCAGCTTCCTCGAATCGAGATAGGCTTTTCAGTATTCCAACGTTCGCAAGATGCGAATGTTGTTTCATGGTAGATGGGCTTCTTAGTAGCTTAATGTTCGTTAGATAAGATGCGAATATCGTTTCATGGTGCAAAATTGAATGGGACACTAGAAGCGTTTCTCTGGCATCCACGACGCGGTGAATTAATGATGAATAACGGTGGATATCGTTGCAAGGAAACGTTTTAATTTATAGAGATACGTTTGTACAGAGTGAGCTCAGTATATGGAAATCATTTTGTTTGAACCATCAAAATAATACATAGGACGTTTAAACTGATTGCTAGAATGCTTAAAATTTTTTTTGCAGTATTGCAGCATAAGCGTTTTACATAATTATTTTGATAGTCTAATAAAATTATTTTCAGATTCGTATCTGGCTAAATTTTAAGGTATTTCAACAAAACTTTTCATATAGAATTGATTCAGTTTTTAGATTTGGAACATTACGTCAAGACCGCCAGATTTTAAATACTTTAGAGAATAAATGGACTTCATAGTCAATTTGTTATTTGCTTATAACTTGATAAATTTCGTGCCGATTTGATCTATGTTTCAGATATCACTGACCCAGGTAGCCGCCCAGAGATGTGGTCACGCACGCGGCTCTTCTTCCTGGCATCGATGCTCGCGTTACTGATCGGCGTCCACATCACCAGGTCGCAGCGTCCGCGACTCGGCGGCGCCGTGAACGTCTTCAGCCGTTACGGTTACCTGAGCATCAGTATGCGAGTTGTGCCGCGTAACGATACGGAGACCTGGATATTCCGTGAACCCACCCTCGACGTCTTCAAGAATTCCACACCGTTGCCGCTCAAGCAACGCCAAGCAGGCAAAAGTATTAGTGTCTTCGATGGCGACTTTCATATGGAATTTTGCGATAATATCAGGTATATGATTACCCACAATAAGGTAGATAAAAGGTCTCCGCAAATGAGAACAGATAAAATCAATAGAATTCATGTGGCTTATTTGGATATACCTCTAATCATCAAAATTAATTTTCAATTTTTCATGGTATCGCGATGAACTAAATATTTGAATATTTGATATAAAAAATAAAAACTCACTGATATATTCATAATGTCAAATTATATACATATTTGAATTATTTTTTATCATTTTCTGTAGGTCGCTTTCTGCTCCTATACTCAATCTATTGTTAATTTAAAACAATGGAGTTAAACAACTTTAACTCAAGAAAATGTACTAAATTTTTTACTCAGTTTATTACGAAGTATATACGTTAATATGAAAGTTGTTTATTTGAAAATTTATGACGGAAATGGATTGATTTATATTTTGATATACATGGAAGTTAAAAATAACAAAATATTTTTTCAAGAGATTGTGTTGATATTGCTCTTTTGATATTTAATAATGCAGTACAATTAGTTATTTTTTAGTTTTAAGCGGAAGCTTAGAAAAAGTTGATATTTTCGGTGATGATAAATCGCAATAATGCGATTTCTCTATATATTCAATTTATATTTACAGACAGCTTCTGCAAGCCTATTTCCGTGACTTTACTTTCGAGAAGCTCGAGAGGCCGTGGCGTGCCTTCACTGGTAGTTGGTCGAAGACGGCCATAGCCAGGCACCTCGGCATAAACTCGTCCTTCATCACGGGCGACCATTGTTACGTCCTCGTACGTGTCGCTAGATTCCGTGATAATCAACGACTCGCCGGCACCGCTGAGACTCTCGTCCTTGATGATTCTGTGTTGCGGCAAACCGAGAACGTCACGGTCGGCGATACCGCGAGTGTTGTGCGATTCATCAGGAACTTCGGTTCACACTACATCGCTTCCTATATTACGGGAAATTCGCTTTATCAAGTAAGCGATCGGAATATCTAATTTTAAAACAGTCAGATTGTGAAAAGTGAACCGTTTATATTTTGATAAATAATAATGATTAATCACATACACATTTTTAATAAAATAAGAATCATTGCGAGATACAGGTCGATATTTATAGTCTTATTATCGGTTCTTAAGATCGTTTTAAATAATCTTAAGATGTCATAAGCTGATCACGGATTGGTATTTATAGTCCGTTCTTACTTTAAGATTATCTTAAATGTTTTAAGATATTAATACGACTCTATCGCTTATGATATCTGTATTTCAAACAGTTTTAAATATAAGAATTGACTATGAGAGTCTCATTAATGAGACATTACTTAAGACAATCTAAAATAAGAACGGATAAAAAAACTCTGAATACCGGCTATATATGCGCCAATTTTGCAATAACTCATTAAATGATGCATGCAATAATTTATGAAACGCATTCTAACAAAATGGAATAATGAATATATTCATGATTAGGAAAATATTTTTTTTTTAAAGGAAGAGGTGGAAAATATGTATACGTGCGTACTTATGTGAAATTGCGATCAACACTTCAATGCCATAACGATAATAAAAATAGGCATGAAATTCGTTTCTTTGCATTGGCGCATCCTTCTTGATTATGCGGTTCGTTGATCGCTATTGCAATCGGCTTACCGTGAAAATAATGCTGTAGTCTCGGTTAGATAAAAGTGAAACAAAACTCATTCATTGTACATTCTCTCGACTAACACAAATGCATTTTTAATTCAGTTTACATATGTAAACTGCATAGAAACACGTCCTATTATACCGAGTCTACTATTCTTACTAATAGTTTACATCATCTTGCCAATGTCAGTAAAAGTGAAATCACGTCTCTGTCTGAAATATATGATGTCGTAATCGAGAGGTCCCAATCTCTGTTCTTCGCTGCTAATTGAGCACGATTTTAACAAGCATATCATCGTTCTAAATTTGCAGATCCTAAATTCGGATGTCATTTGATAAATGTATGATTAAAAGGTTTTTTTTTTTTCAGGTATTCGTATACACTCCTCAAGTATATTCACGAATAAAAGAACGACTGAAGACACGGGGAGTCGCGGAGCTGTCGTCTCTCGAGCTGAGCAATTATTTTTCACCATGGTACGCGGAGCATATGGGTTCCATACAATCGGCAAGCGGCAATCGTAGCGTGGAAGCGTGGGCCGTGCAACGTCTTCGAGTGCAATATTATATCTTCACTTACGCCAGTTTACTAAAGTTGCACGGTGACACGGCGTTGCTTAAGCAACTAGACAGCCTGTTGGGCGACGAAGCGTTACTGCAATTACAATTGCGGACATTGGCGCCAGCTTTTAAGGATTCAAAAAGACGTCAGTGGTTTCTGGAAGTGATCGACAACTATTTCAAGCTCTGGGAGGTGAATATGTGATGGCATAATGTAATTGTAGACGGACTGAAAGCATTTAGGATATCGCTCGCGCTTGACGTCGTCGAACGACAATATGTATATCAGTGTGAGAATGTAAGTGACACTGATAATTTCGATGTGAGGATCCACGGTGTCTCTAGAAATGATTGACGATTCAGCGCCCGTGATGAGTCGTTAACGCTAACTATAAAGGTTCCTCGGACGGATATATCCTTCTGCTACATATATACAATAATGCATAAATACTGTTATTGTTATAAATAAGTATTTATTATTGTAATCATTAGAAAACATCTTTATACAAAATATTTTTAATATATCACAAACATTATTCGTACGATCTGACTGAAGAACATGGTGTCACAATATACCGTAAGTTCTTTACTCGAAATTGATCCATTGACGTAAAAAAGAGATAGCATGTATTTTATATATTTATATATATACAAAAAATTATTTGTGCGTTTTGTTTGTTTAACCCGATGTGCATTGTACAACACATGCAGATCAATGGATCAATACTTCGCTTGAAATGCGAATTTATCATTTAGGTATTTTATCTTATAATAAGCTCTGTTGTTTTTTGTAAAACTAGAGAAAATTTTTTCTCTTGCATATTTTTCCGTATAAGTTATTAAAAGATGATCATGTATATTCGTAGATGAATTTATATTGTGGATCAATATTATAGGAAATTTTATATTATACAACAAATCAATCTAATGGCATTGCAAAACAGTTGATTTGATACCAAAAACTTTTTTCTCGTTTTTTTCTTTTCCCTTCTTTTTTTGAAATTATCGTGATACTCTTGTGTGTACGCAAAACATACTCACAACCTTTGTTCTGTTTTAATATTTTGATATACAAGTTTCGAACGAACAGTATATCGTGATATAAAAGAAAATACCGATACTATGACTATTTATGACACTATGCAAATTGGATTATCTAATTAATCTAATACTAATTAATGTCGATAAAAATTATGTAACTATAAAATTTCTATCAAAATTATTTTTGCATTCTATATCTTATACTATTTATTTTAATAATTTAATTGTATCATATGATAAATTATTAAACAAATTATTAATCAGATAATATAATTTTATAAAATAAATAAATTAAGTTCTATATATATTTTCCGAGGACTAATTATTTTGCCGCTTCTCGGAAAATATAAAGGCAGTTCTTCGAATGTTTATATTTTAGTTAATCTAGACGTAGCGAAATTTAATGATCAAAATTTATTGTAGAAGATCGAATTCTTAAAACAATAAGAGTTTAGAATTCGCTGATTTATAGACGTAAATATTACAGATATTTCGTTTGATTTTTTAGCAACAAATCATACTTTCTTTGATTAAAGGTTTCTAACGTCTTCGTTTTTTGTTTTAAAATTTCTTGTTTTGAATTAAATATGCAAAAATATTCGAGAGATCAACAGACGGATTCTAAAACACTTAAATATCAGATAATAGAGACTAAAATACGTTCACTATTTAAAACGTATATATAAAATATTAATTTCTATTTTAATCATGTGAATTTAAATAAAAGATATAAACGAAGTCTTATAACTCTATAAATTAATAATTGGCAGATATTAATTTACTGCTTTTGCGAACTGCATATAATTATTATCACAATGAAAAAAAATATGTATCAATATCTTTTTTCTTATAAGTTTTATAAATGCGGCAGTTTAGATGTGCACGATATATAAATGATTTCTCATTGTTATAAAATACGAAATATATATATAACGTAGCATATATTTAACTTATTCTTTTTGATTATTGCCAACACGTATTAGCGCATTTAACGATTCGAAATATGTATTATTTTAAATTTCTTGCATAAAGTCTTAAATATATACTGAGTTTCATTATTAAAATAGTATATTAGTTATTATTGAAAAATAAGAATAAGACTGAAAATTATTTATAACTGACGATAATTGAGACGTGCTCGATACTCGACGTATCGCTCATCATTAAATCTAATCTGTCTTTTTAAAAGTATGCAAATTTGCACTAGCTTGTTGCTCTCGACCTAATTTTCTTCCATTAACTACAAGTACAATCGGTGTTTCAACGCGTATAGATTTGTAATCAAAATCCTAAAAAAAGAATGAAAGAGAAATGTATTATCATAAGTTTGACAAGATTCGATTCATTCCGTAAAATATGTACACACTGTACACAATACTTACATTATTCATATAGGAAAATTTTTGATGTATAACGAAAGGTTCTGGTATACCAACAGAATCCCCGACCGTAACTCCACGGCCTTTAGCTAGATTATATACAGTAACAACAACACATGTTTTCTGTTCATCCATGAGACAAAAAGCACTAAAAAAAAATAATTATACAGCTTTAATTAATGTAGCAAGTTAATGTTCAGCAGAAAAATTTGCGTTATATAGAAAGTAGATAAACTTACAAAGGAACGCAATCCGAATCCTGAATCCAACAAACTACTTTTCCAAATACGACTTTTTCCATGTTCAATCCAAGAGTTAATTCTTGTAACGGAATTAAATCTAACTTTATAGACTTTCCCCCATATGTATATGCTCCATCTTTGTATGGTCCTAAGTGTTTAACATCCAATGCCTACATTTAATTATAAACCTATAAATATGTATATTGTGCCAAAATCACATGTTATATTATCATATGTATTAATATATCTAGCTGTTTACTATCTTATTATTATTAATTTCTATGATATAAATACCCGTATTAATTGATATAATCGTTTTGGTTTTACATAACCATTATTATTAATTGAATTTTGTATATCTTTAAGATATTGTAATAATTCATCACGTTTGTTGCGCGGTGTTTCCCACAATGGATCGAGTGCCATTGCATTTTCAAATGATTGTAACGCTAAGTTATATTCTTCTTGATATTTTAGAGCCTAAAATGAATTTGTAAATTAAAAAGTTTCAAAGAGAAAAGAAATATTAAAATAAACATTGCAGAAACGTATTCATACTTACTACCGCTTTATTATAAAATAAATCAGGATTACTTCTTGCAATAATATCTTTTTCCTAAAAAAAAATTAAGTTTGAATATATAAAGACAAAATTGTACATTTACAATAACATGTTTATATAATAAACAAATATTCGTCATCCATAGTCTTACCGCTTGCATATATGCCGACATGCATGAACGTAACGTACTCGGACTTTGTGCTACAGTGAAGAAGGAAGACAGGTAGGCATTCCCTAATATGGCCCAGGAGATTCCATCAGTTGTGTCAAGGCTTACAGCTTCCTTAGCATATTCTACTCCTTGCTGAATATTTTTTATTCGCTCTTCAAAGGATGATGTTTGCTCCTGTCTAAGCACCATCGACAGATTTCGTAAAGATGCTTTATTCTTGTCCTAAAAAAAAAATAAAATGTGCTATATATATGTATATATATATATATATATATATATATATGTAACATAACAATTTATTAGTTAAACAATTTTTTTCTTTCAACTTAAGCTATGTTAAATAAAGTAAGAAAGAAATATACATGTTGCAGAGCGCCAACAAAACAATTCTTTGCTTGTTTTATATCATCATTCTTCCAATAACACTCTCCCAGCTCATTCCAAGCTTCTATTAATTTAGGTTCTAATTTCACTGCTTTACTTAAAAGTTCTTCTGCCTGAGGAATGAAACGGTCCACTACGTTTAGAGCTCTTCCCTTTAAATAATAATATTTTGCACGTGAACCATCAATCTCATATCCTTTACATTCATCAAACTTGCTCAACGTATCTTTCATTTCCTTCTCCACGTCAATATTTTTCTTAATCGCTTCATCAATAGAATGTGTCTCAAAATAACGATCTCGAAAGAGATACAAAGCTCTTACTCTTTCCTGAAATTGATAGCAGTCAGCAGGTAAAAACAATAATACTTAAATGTGAACATATCAATAAAAATTAATAAAAGAAAAAGGAAAGAAAAAATAATAGGAAAGATTTATATAGGAAAGATTTAATGTATTTTACGTACCGTTAACGCTACAATTGGATCTTTCTTGACAGTATTTGAACTCTTTGCACCTGCGACAACTTTGTCATCTATAATTGCGGACATTTTTTTATGGGTTATATTACAAAGCGTAACAAATAAACATTACTTTATCGTGTGTTACACGCCTTTCAGGCGGAAAATCTTATTCATAATTCGATCGGAATCATACAAGCTCGTTTGTAGCACGGAAGTAATCATTTGCGAATTGTCAAAATAAAGATGTACAGGTTATAGAGTTCGTGAATGGAACATGTAGTTTGAAGTAATATGGAGTAATACTACACTCAAGGACGTTTTCAAGGTCTTTTACGATAGTGACAACAACGCCACTTACGGCAAATAAACATATTAAAATGAACTTCTACATAAATGGCGGTTTGAAATGAATATTGTCTCGCTAGTGAGCTTGTTGAGAACGAATACAAAATTCTTGTTTCTTCGATCAGAAAATGAATCTTGCATAATTTATTAAACGTATTTTGAACTACTTTTCTTTTTTTTATCATTTAAAAAATTTAAAAAGTTTAATTTTGTTACGAATCTCAAGGAATGAAGGATAAATTAATGTTATCTAAATAAATGTATCAATTTTAATAAAATTTGTGAGTAAAATTTATTCGTATTATAAAATATCAAAAACGATTTTATTGAGATTTTATAATTTCTTAACATTAAATTTTAATGATTAAGGTTTATTTTTTTTAAATTAACATATAAAATTAAATATTAATATTAACAAAGCATTTTTTGTAAGCAGCATATTACGAGCTACTTATAAATTAGCTGTAGTAGTAAAATATTTATATTTTTTTTCTAGGAGAATAGAGGAAAAAAGAATTTATTTTAGATGCATACAAAATAATTTTACATAAATTAATGAAAAGATTATAATGTAATAAGAGAACGCAAATTTATTTTTTTCTTGATAATGTTGATTAATTTTTTGTATGTAAAAATGGATTTTATATTATTACAATGTAGAAATGTGCATATAAAAATATTATTTCTAAATTTTGTGTCAATATTTTTTATATTATGTACATACATCAAGAGTAAATATTTAAAAGATAAATATTTATCTTTTTTATAAATATTTATTACGTTAATTAGCCAGATATACAAATAAGCAATTTTTTAAAATAATTTTAGAATTTTCATATATGTTCTAAAAATATCCCTTAATTCGAAAATTATTTGAATTATTTTTTATTGCATAATATGATAATTATATATCTTTGTAGAAAAACGTTTTTAGTATTATAAAACGGTCTTATCTAAAATTTACAGTAATTAGTACGTTATTTATTTAAACAAAACATGAATGAAGCGATAAATATACTATATAACATTTTTAATATAAGAATCGTTACTTCTATTTATTATATAGAAATTTTTTAATAATATTAGTTTCATATTACTAT
>NW_017259536.1:1098052-1099344 GCF_001594045.1 Atta colombica | reverse complement strand
TATATATATATATATATATATATATATAAACGCGGTAGTACAAAGTTATACAAATATAATCTCGTAATATCACCTCTGTCATACGTTTTTCCATCTTTTCATTATCACGTACGAAACAAGCATAAAGTTTTCAACTACGCTTTTATCTTAATTCAAATAACGTGGAGAAATAGGACGCGGATGTATTGTCCGCTGAAAGAATTTATTTTCAAAATACTTTTGCACTCTCAGCTTGTTAACCCTTTATTTAATTATTCGGTAAAGATGTGCCGTCTGTTGTGACGAACGTGTCGCCGTCGTTTTGTGCACGTGGCACAACACTTTTCTCGTACGATCGATGATACATCACACATGCGTCTGTAGTTTGCACAAGATGGAACCACGCTATCCTTGCAATCTGAAAAAGATAGGATACGAAGATTTATACGCGATCACTTGACAAATATGAGAAAAATTCTTTTCAAGCTTATTTAATTGTAATCGCAACACAACTAGAATTTATCTATTATATTTTTTTTTAACTTATAAATATATAATATATAAATTTTATATTCATACATAAAAATATCAATACAGTTTCACGATTTGCAGTCTATATTATAGTCAGTCTATATTATAGTTATGTTACGAGCATAATTAAGTAAATAAGTTAAAAAAAATTTTATTATTATAAAGAAATATCTAGTATTATAAATGAAAAAATCATGTAAACTTCTAGGATCCATTTAGGCCGCATTGTATATGCTAATGATATTAGTAGTTTTACGGATTAAACTTTATAATAAGTATTTATCAAACACGCGAGCGCGTGTTAGGTGCATCACATGCGCATGCAAATCGAGCGACAACGCGTATGATCTCATAAAGCAAGTCGTTACGAACCGCGGTTCCCTCGTATAAATTCTAGTTTCCTGACGCCTTTGGACAAGAGCATATTCCGCAAGTTTGGACAAGCCAAACCATCTGTAACGTAACTAGCATAACTTAGCATTACATGCGGCTACGCGTTCTAATTCTCTCTGTTATAACTCTGCTAGATTACCTTGAACTTCCATTCAACATCAATTATATGGCGCGACAAAATATGAGAAGAAAAGAAACGAAAAAGGTGAACTTAACCTTCTTTAAAATTATATGTAACTTTTAAATATCGTGTAGAAAGAAATGAATTATTTGTACAATAGCAAAGTCTTTCACAAAGACGCCTGCAAATAATATTGAAAATATTTTTTAAAAGAGAGAGATTATCGTTTGTTTTTTGAAAATATCTTTTGTCGGAATCTCTTAAAAAC
>NW_017259536.1:1095630-1097952 GCF_001594045.1 Atta colombica | reverse complement strand
ATATATATATATATATACCGTAGTTAAACAGTTTCATTCGCATAAAAGTGACATTTTATGAAAGACGCGCGGAAAGCTTTTGAGAGTATATTTTAATTGTGCGAATGAAATTACCATTTTTCTCGTTGGCGCATTGTCGTCGGTAATAACAACGCTTTATATCAAATGGTCTTCTGTCGAGATTGCAATCGTTTGACAACAAGTCCGAAGCACGATCACGGCACTGTATTTCTCTGTGTTTAACTCCAGACTTTACGAGGCAAGTCGCGTTGCAACTTCCCCAATTTCCTGGAATTGTAATTAATAAACTGTCACTATAATAATGTTTAAAAATAAATACATAACATATTTAGCGAAAGTTCATCTCTAGCATTTAAAAATGATCATATTTTCTGTTTTATTTTATGTTTTTTATCTATTATGATATTTTTCAATGAACATTTTATCAAACACGAATATGCTTTATATACGAGAAGCAGACTTTCAAAATGCATTTTGTCCAAAATATTTGTAATTTTCAGAAAACGAGAAAGAATGAACTACGCATACGAGAAAATGATAGAATTTATAGAAAATCAATAGGATGTGAAATATGAAACAAAATTGCTAAAAATATTAAACAAATGCATTTTGTTTTTTTCTAGTCAAAAAACATAATGCACTTCGAAATGTCTGTGTTTTTTAATATATAAATTAATGATGAAGAAATGCTTTCTGAACCTCTCAGAATAGCTTATAATATGAGTCTTTCAATATTCACAGTATGCTATTTCTAATTAAAAAAATGAAATTTTGTATAAAAAGCATTTTGAAAGTTTGCTGCTCATATACGTGTTTTATAATATTAAAATAGTAAAATTTTGTAAAATTAATTTTTATTCAATTATAAAATTTTATACAATTTTTTTTATAGTTTTGAGGAAAGAAAAGAAAAATTTTTAATTACAAAGAAAAATAAAATTTCACTATAATAAATATTGTATTATGTATAATAAAGTATTAATTGATAATTTACCAGTAATCCATTTTCCACTATAGCAATCCTCAATACTAGGCGGCTTGTTATTCGGATTACAATCGCCTGGAACGGAGCAGGTGACCTTTCTACTCCTCTTACTGTTCAAACAATGGCTCCACTTCGATACTGTCCACTTTGACTTGGTGTTGTACATGGAATTGTCTGGGTTCTCGTCAACGACATTGTCGAACTCCAAGATCTCTGGTTCCTCGGTAGTGAGGCCGTCGACTATCGTAATACCGTCCTGCTCGTTCAGGCTGATGTTGTAGAATGACATGTCCTTGTTGTCGGCATACACGATCAACGGTATCTCCGAAGTGGGTCCACAGGGCGGTAGATCGGGGCATGGCTCCATTTCTTCGGGCCGCATATGCTTGTCGCAGTCGCGATCGGGTAAAGCCAGGTCTGATCGATCAGTACCCATGCCAGAGAACACACACATCACCGATCTCTTGCGTAGTGCACCATCACCACATGTGACAGGGCACATTTGCCATGGACCTACCCACCATCTGAAACATTGAAAAAGCTACAAGTGCAAACACTTCCTAAAAAAGATATCTTTGTTATATCTTGATATCAAAAAGTATTTTTATCATTTCAAGTATGTTTTCAAATTCTCTAACAATTTGTAACATAAACGTGAAGCTAATACAGTTTCAATCGTAGAGTGAGAATGCATAAAAGATGCCATTGAAAATTGAACGGAGCTTTATCCAACCGCTTTGAATTTATTTTCGTTTACGAGGCAATGGTATTTCTCGAAGTTTGTTGTTACAATCATTTTATCGGATTCGAAGTTGGCTTACCTCGCAGGGCATGGATTCGAATTGCATTCACGCGACTTCTGTTCTGGCTTTTCTATACCGTCGCAGAAGAGGTCCTCGACGATGCCGCTTTTTCTTTCGTGACAGACCGCATGTGAAGTTTGAGTGCCGCCACCGCAAGTGACTGTGCAGAGGGTCCAATCGGAGAATACCCACGAATATTCTGGGGCGCGATCAGGCTCTTTTTTCGGTACAGTATATTCATAACGTAATCCGAAATTGCGATATTGACCTCTGTAAATTAACTGAAATAATGAAGATAGATTACTGAGAATGATAAATGAAAAAAATAAAACTCTTGAAGTTTATCGACTTGCAAATTCAGTCGACATCAATTAAAAATAACATAACATCAATTTTATAATTTCGCACTCAATAATTGTGTAATTGTTATGTAACATCATATATTACATTACGTAATGCTGAATGCAAAATTATAACATTAATGCTATGTTAATTTTAATTTGTGTCGACTCA
>NW_017259536.1:1093518-1095530 GCF_001594045.1 Atta colombica | reverse complement strand
ATATATATATATGTATACGATAAAATTGCGAAAATTTACAAACTAAACATGAAATTGTTTTAATTTTTGGTTATTAGATAACTATAGCTCTTTAAGCAATGTTAGAATATACTCACATAGACTGCGATGTCTTCTTTAATAGGTCCTGGAATTCTGATCTTCTCTCTGTCTCGATCACGTTCGTAAAGAGCTGGCGTCCCGGCGACTTCATACTCGCCCGCTAAAGTGATCTGCCTGCCCGATCAGAATCTTAATTTAAGTGTTTTGTCGTTTATTTTTCACAGAAATTTATTTCATCAAAATCTAAACTCCGATAGATAAATTTTTGTATCGCTCCATAAATATATATATATATATACAACTTGAGTGTGAGACCTTTTAATTTTTTTTTATTCCCATATGAAAATAAAAATCGGAGCGTAAATCGTATATAATGGAAGAGTACCAAAGCGTGAACAAAACTTTTAGAAGACGAAAATGAAACAATAAAATGTAAAAAAAGCATTCACGCTTCTTTTATATTTTGATGTTTCAATTTTTGCCTTCTAGAAGTTTCGTTTATGCTTTTGTTACTCTCCCATTACATCCGATTTACGGTTTTTATTTTCCGATTTTTATTTTCATCAGAATTACAGTAGGATTACACCAGGATTATATATTACACATATATGTAAGTTAGCTTTAAATTTTATTTCGCAATTAATTACTCGCGATAATTATTCCATAATTTATAATTTTATAGTTGATAAGATATACGCACCGTTTTCCATTCAGGAAATACTTGTCAGAATTTGGCACGCCGATGCCAATATAATTCTTACTATTCCCGACCTCCTCGATTTTAATATTTCGAGAGCCGGAAGGTATGATAATGACTTCCTTATATCCGGGACCTTCGTTTTTGTCGTAAACGCCACTAGTAGTCTCGCATTGAGTACCGTCACCATGACAAATACCGCAGCGGTCTTCCGTAGCATCGGAATCCACCATCCAATCACAACCGACTTTCTATAAAAATCAGAGTTATTTAATCTTTAAAGCTTTTTTTTATAAAAAATCGAAAACTATATATTTAACTTCAAAAATTCTGTTGCAGATGTAATTCTTTTGAAGAACACTGACCCTGCATATGCCAGCGATGCACATGTCCCTGGTACCAACGTTGCATGGAGTACCATCGAGAGCAGCCTCTCCCCAAGGTACGATTACGCTTTCATCTGTATCGGTGCAATAAAGCTCGCAAGGTTCCGCTAAATGGGACGATGCAAATCAAATCTCGCGTCGTAATTAGTGTTTAAACCGCTGAATCATTAATAAGACGCAATTTTGGAAAACCATGGAGTACGGAAATTATATACAGATTGGGACAGTTTCGGGACATCTGGGATAAACTTCGGAGAATGATAGATCTCAGTAAAATAACTTTTATTAAAAAAATCTATGTGCTCCGATACATTTTAACGAGTACAGTGTCCTTGTTCGAATCAGTTAAGGTACGCAATCGATCGTGCGGCAACATTGCGCGTGACGTCTGAAAATTCTAGTTCACGTTTTTGCTTTTTCTCTTGTCTTTTTGCAAAAACATGATCAAAGAATATGAACGAGTATTGTCGAACGTCACGCGCGACTGGACACATAGCTCTTAAAAATATGTCGGTGGGTACAGGTTCTTTAAAAAAAGTTGATTTTTTTTATACATGAAGAGAATAATTTTGTTAAAAAATTTTAAATTTTCTAAATATAATTCTGAAATAATTCTGAAATAATTCTGTTAGACCATCAAAATAATTTCGTTGGAAACTCTAATTGATTGCTAGAATATCAACATTTTTTGTAACATTGCTTATCATTTTTTAAGTTTTAACATAATTATTTTGATGGTTTAATAAAATTATTTTTATATTTTCAGTAAAATTTTAAATCTTTCAGTAACATTACTTTGTGTGTGTGTGTGTGTGTGTGCGTGTGTGTGTGTGTGTGTGTGTGTGTGTGTGTGTGTGTGTGTGTGTGTG
>NW_017259536.1:1091977-1093314 GCF_001594045.1 Atta colombica | reverse complement strand
TGAGAGAGAGAGAGAGAGAGAGAGAGAGAGAGAGAGAGAGAGAGAGAGAGAGAGAGATCTATCGGTCCCTGAAGTCTATCCCAGAGAGCCTGAAACACTGTATAGTACGCGATCGCAGAGAAGCATTTCACGTGTCACATAGCGCTTAAAGGTTCACTTACTTTGATCAAAATATGGCAGCCAAGTATAGTTCTTTCCCTTGTACTCTTTGTCGTCGTAGTTGCTGCATTGCACGGCGCGGAAACTCGGTGTGCCTTCCGGACAAGGTTGCGTGTTACAGATTTTGTAGCGGCGTCTCTCACCTATACAGAACTTTCCGCCGTATGCGGGTTCCGGATGATCGCACTTCCTCTCGACAATCGAGACCCCGGCACCGCAAGTTCTCGAGCACTCGCTCCATAACCCCCACTCACCCCAACCGCCGTCGATTTGCCGCGGTCGATCGACGATGGGCACGCATTCTTGATTTTGACACCACTACACAAAGAGCGACATAAACCACTAGATTAAATTCAATATCTTCATTGAACACTTCTCTTAGAAAATATATCTAATTAATCTGAAAAGAGTTATCCTTTAATTATGTAATCGATCATCTGAGTTTTTTACACCTTAATTAATAATATTATAATTAATAATATTATTGTATATTATTGATTATTTTCCGCTTTAGTTTACTATTTGAGAACATAGAGATATGAATTTCACTTTAAAAAAGAAAGTAAATAGAAACCAGACAAAATGAGCACTTTAAGTAGTTTATGACAGTATTTCTAAAAAAAAATAAAGATTTTAATGCTTTTTTATTGATAGTTCTCTCGATAGAATTACATATTTTAAGATTCATAAAGAACAATTATTAAAAAAAGATATATTAAACAGTAACCATACAAAATAATATCTATAACAATTTCTCGTCACTGAATTATAAAAATATCTCGGATAACTATTCATGAGTTAATGGTATATACTTTATAAAAAATTGTCTTGTAAAAGAAATTCACTATTCTAAGAGAAATTCTCTTATATACCATGTGTTTTCCACAATGTGTTCCTGGAGCTGCTGGATGTAGCAGAGTAGTGCAGGAACCGTCCACAATGCACCATAGTTTCGAGCAGATCTGTAATCATAAATGCCGCAGTCATTTAAATCGGGTTGATCCTAGTTGGATTCAGACTGGTCATTTACCATCTTTATGGTCTTTGCTTACTTCCTGTAAAGGGGAGCAGACAAAAGCTTCTCTCACGCCAAACTGGAGTCTGCATTGGTGCTCAGCATTATACATTGCACCGGGTGGTAAATCTGGATATGCGTAATCGTTATCCGCTGGTTCGTC
>NW_017259536.1:1085222-1091877 GCF_001594045.1 Atta colombica | reverse complement strand
ATATATATATATATATATACATGTTAGACTTTTTATTTCTATGTAAAAAATAATTGAATTTATTGAATTAATTGAATTTATCAAACGTTTTTTATTTACTCCAAAAAATTCGTAATGTCTCTTCTAGAGCATCTAGACCACGCCACTCCAACAGCATCCACTTCAAAGGTCGGCGTCATCACATGCAGAGTGTCACCTTCACGTTTACTGCAGCCAATTTTTTCCGTGTCATGGTACATTCCAAAGCTGAACAGAATATGCGGTAGAATATTGAAAATTGCAAAGATGTATTTTTTTTAATATTATTATCATGCTTTTATTTTGCACGTGAAAAATATTTGACTTGATATTTTATATTTTAAAATAAAGTCTTTTTTCCGGTTCTTCTTTCGAGCTCGATTTTACTTACTTATGCCCCAATTCGTGTGTGATTGTATGCGCCAACGTGATTCCATTGTCCTCGTTGACACTGCAGCTGCGATCCGGTTGACACATGCCAGCGACGTGAGCCACTCCCAATGTACTGCAAGGAGTATTCGCACGTGAACAAATGTCCTCTCTCGTCACCAGGATCGCCACGTCGTGATGATTCGGGTGCGAATCATTGCTCGGATTTAGTTTCTGCTGCCATTTGCAGAAATTGTATAGAGTCTTATCCGCGTTCACCGCGATGTCCAGTCTTTGCTGGGACAAAAACGATTCATCTCAAGTAATCGTTCTATTTATCGATCGAAATGCACGAACGTACATAACATTATTTATCATAAACATAATTTATCTAAAAGTGACTTTGAACGTGAAGTAAATACCTCCGGGTCTTCTTCTTCGAGGAGAATAATTCTGACCACCACAATGTTGATGAAATTGCCGATAGTTGGATCAAGGTAAAGCGCGGACACCATGTTCATAATGGTTAGGAGATAGGTTTCCACATCGCCATCCTGGTGAAAAGCCATCATCGTCGTGTCAGCGACGACAAGAGCTTCGACATGACGCGGTGTACTGATCGATCTTTTGGAACGATGCCACCGCTTCGCTTGATAATGTTTCCTTCGCCCACGGCCTTGAACTTGGACGAGGCCTGGTTGAGTTTGCCATTCGAGCCGCGTTTCTGTCAATCGACGCGGTTCTGTCGGATATTTCATGTGCTGTCATGATCAATGTAGTAGCTAATTTCTATTTCTTAATGGCTGTGCTTTTATCGTTAATTTAAACAATAAGAATCTTATTGGACTGTACATTTAAAAATTCAATAATAAGAGATAAAAGTAATGGCCATAATGGTCAAAGCTATCTTTAATGCTTAAATAATTCAATCCGAATTATTATTCAAATTGAATTACTCTAGTAATATTACGAATTAAATTGACAAGAAATTTTAATAATTTGATGTTCAATTAGGCATCCTATTAGAAAGGTATTAATATGCTGAAAAACTGTAAATAAGTTTAGTTTTATTATAAGTTTGTTTATAAGTCCGAAAAATCGATTCGGCATGTAGTTTGAATGACTACAAATATGATATATCAGCATGTATATATAGTATAATATATAGTAATTCAAATTGAATTATTTAAGCATTAAAAATCTAGCTAGATCGTTATGGCTATTACTTTTATTTCTTATTGTTGAATCGTTAATTTACTTTTGTATTGTGACCTTAATAATTTTAAATTATTTGTTAAAAAAGTACGAATACTGTGTGTGCTTTTACTTACGTTAATTTACTTGTGGTGTAAATTAATTTTAAATGTTTCTAGAAATATACGAGTACTCGTGACTCTTATCATCAATCGAGCGAGAAAGTAGCTACCATATCATGGAACCCTTTAATGCTGCGATTGATTTACGTACTGTGTTGTTATCATTAATTTACTTGTGGCACTAATAATTTTAAATATTGTTAAAATTGTATGAATATAATTCTTGTCATAATTCTTATCAACTGATGGAGCGAAAAAGTAGCTGTCATAGCAAGAACTTTCAATATTGTAATTGATTTACTGTGTGTTTGTATCACTAATTTATTAATGGTTCTAATAATTTTAAATGTGTTGCTAAAAATGTACGAGTACTCTTAATCCTTATCAATTGACCGAGCAAGAAAATAGCTACCATATCATGGAACATTTTAATACTGCGGTTGATTTATGTAGGTTGGTAGATCATAAGTCTACAATTAAGATTTTATGTGATCCGCCTGATAGCTCGGCCGGCTTGCCGAAATGGATACACATTGTAGTTAATTACGGGTTTGTAGCGAATTGGATTATTCCCTCGTGAGTAGTGCGTTTTGCCCTACAGAGAGAGAGAGAGACGTATCAACTGTACGATCTTACTTCTCTATATATCGACACGCTCATGTTTAATCCATCGAAATATAGAACCGCCAGAAGGGGTCATAAAATTAAAGTTGTTCACAAGATTACGTGAAAGCGGTAATTTCGGGTTTTGTACAGTGGTCGAATCAGATTTGGCAAATCGACTTAATTCTCACTATCGTTCGAATTATCACACAGATATCGGTGGGTCGTTGAAAGTTTCGTGCAAATGTTTCGCCCATATCAGAAAACCTTACATATCGAGTTGAGAAATCATTATTGTAGCCGCAAGACATACCAGAAGGGTGTGTTTGTTAAAATCGATTCTAATACCGTTATGAGTTCCAATATTCTCGCACGAGACGAGAGAACTAAACTCTTTACACACCCTTTCTTTCGCCCACCCTGCGCCTTCCTCCCCGTACGGATCTTATTGTCAGTGAAAAATAAAGGAGAGACAAGGCAGCGATGACACGCCTACGTTCCGTACCACAGCGCGTCCAATTACATTATACACGGCAGACACATAAATACATGCGATACATATTACAAGAGAGGGCGAGAGCTGCACAAGAGGTGTGGGATGCGGAGCGGCAGTTGAGTGTGGGGGGGGACGAAACATACTGGCGGTTATAGGGGCGGCGAAAGGTGCAAGCGGCAAGCGGCAAGCTAAAAAGAACAAGAAAAAGGTGTCGGGGTATGCTCTCACCGCGGGTGCCGCAGTTTCTCTCCTGCTTCCTCTTCTTTTTGCGTCGTCGCTTGCTACGGCCGCCGGCGCCGATCTCGAGCTGCTGTTGCTGCTGCTCGGCCGAACGCCGGAAGACGAGATGAGGTCGGCCGGCTGTCAGGCCCCCGTAGACCGATGTGCGGGCACCGGCGCCTAAGTCGCCGCTCATCGCTTCGTCGGCCGACGATGTGCCACGTTTTTCTTCCAGGGACACGGCGACTGGTTCCAGCCAGAACTCGCCGTGATCGCCGTGCAGCATACCTGCCTGAAACACAAAACCGGGTTTCGTGTTACCCAAACACACAGAGGCCGGCGAAACTCTCGTCGTGACTCGTGACGTCTCCCGGCGCGGCGATGTCGAATAGCCGAATACGAATGAGCCATTTAGCTTGAAAGTGGCACGTACGTCATTCTGAGAGGCTTGTTAACTCTTGGCGACGTAAAGGGCGAGAGTGTTGTCTCGATATTTTTAAGCGCATATTATTACGTTCGCCATTTAACTTTCGGTAATAATAAAGGGATGTATTTAATGTCAAGACTTCGTATAACGATACTTGGAAAACTTCTTACCAGTAATCGCAGTACTGACACAGCTCAACTGCTAAAACTGATTATACAACATATACGTACCATATATTTTAGAACATTTACGTCATCCGAAATGTCAACAGATCACTATGTCTAATTAAGTGTGGAAGTCATGTATTACGTTACAACAAAACGAATCGCGATCTTCAACGTGGGAAGAACGGCAGACTTGTGGGGGCGGTATCTCTTTGCAATTTTGCGGAAACACCGCCGACGATAACGATATACGGAAATATTAATACGATATATGAGATTATAACAAACTTGTGAAACACAACTGGATTGATAGCACACATTTGATACGAAATCTCCCCCCCTCTCCCCCCCCCTCTCTCTCTCTCTGTCTTATTTGGGTATTAATATTATATAAGTATGTTCTCGTCTTAAGTACTAGGAAATTGAGTTTCTACAGAGTTAGTTTATATCAGCGTATGCTACCGAGTATTATGCTTAGTTCCCGTGAAATGTATAAGCACTTGAACGTGGAAAGGACTCCGCTCGATATCGCGAAAGCAGAAGAGGATGTTAATGCAAAGCTTATTGAAATTTGCCGTTCATTATTTCAACCATCAATCGCTATCTGACAGGAAACGGCGAGACCTGTCAGTGACCACAAGGTGATTAATGTCGGAGCACAGCTATGGGCTAATCTGCAGCATGATCAACATCGAGATTCACATTATTCTATTTCTTGTTACGAAGGTGTTAGAGTTTGGACCTCCGACGGCGTATCGGGCGTCATGGAACAAGTATTCCAAAGGTCCATGTATCGGCATAAAAAGAAGGCGGGAGGTCTAGAAGGTCGAGAAGATGAAGGTTTAGAAGTCGGGGATGACGTTTGTATATTTCGATTAATTCTCGAAATGAAACAATGTAAAGTTTTTATGTAGACTAGAGAAGAAAAATATGTAAATGCAAAAGAAAAAATCTAAATACATATTTCATTTATTTATGCTTACCTAATTGTTGTAATCAAGTAATTTTTCAACAAGCAATTGTTACGTGGCATAGAATAATTAGAAATTTATATTAATATTAATTATTTTATGTATCTATATAATTATTAATTACTTATCTACTTATATAGTAATTAATATTAAACAAGGTATCTTTTAAGACGCGTAATGTTTTAAGACGCGACAAATTAGAAATAAAGGTTCTAAATCTATAGTGACACTGAATCCTTAGAGCTTAATAATTCAGTGTAAATTTAAATATTTATATCCAATCCTGTAAATAACTCGCCGAGTTTAATTTTAATAATTAATTAATTACTGTAATAGTTACTTATTTATATATATAGTACCCAATTAAAAATATTTTATTAATTAATTACTTTTCTTTCAGAATTTAAAGTTTTTTTTACATAAAAGAAATACAATATCGGAATATGCTATAGTTCTATAATTTCATAATGCGGTGAAAAAAGCATGATTGTGCTTTTATTATCATTTTGATAAGCAAATATATATATAATATCTAGGACGAGGAAATTTTATTAACAAACATTATTTTGGGCATGTATCATGAATAAATAGTAATATTTCATAAACAATATGCTATTAAAAATTCTATTTGCGCTTGTATTAACTGGCATACATATTAAAACCTAATAATCTAGGTTGTTTTATACTGTACTACCGAAACGCAATATTATCATCGTTGGTGTCGAGGCAGGTATTCTCGCTCCGACAAAATAAAACAATCCACAATGTGGAGCGAGAGAGGCTAGAGAGATAGAAAGAGAGAAAGAGAGAGAAAGAGACGGTAAAAGGGCTAAATATAGTCGGGCTGAGGTGGCGCTCACTATTTCGATTAGCCCTCGACGCAGACCGTGAAAAATCACGGCGCCAGACTCACAAAGGCGTGGAGGAGAAGGAAGAAGAAGACGAAGAAGAAGAAGATGAAGAAGAAGAAGAAGAAAACGCAGGGGCTTCGACGTCGAAGGATTTCAAAGCGAAAGAAATCCGGCCATGACTCGACTCGGCATGGAACCTCGCGGCGTTCTCGCTTCCATCTCTTTTTCCTTTCTCCTTTTTATTGTGTCATTTTTGTTTTGTTTTGTGTGTGTGCGTGTGTGTGTGCGCGCGCGCGCGCGCGCGCGCGCGTGTGTGTGTGTGTGTGTGTGAGCGCGCGCGCGCGTGTGCGCGTGCATGCGTGCGCGAGGGGGTGGGAGTGGGTGGTTTTGTGTGTGTGTGTATGTGTGTGTGTGTGTGTGTGTGTGTGTATGTATGTGCGCGCGCACCCTCTTTCTCTTTCTCATCTCCTGCTCTTTTTTTCTTTTTCTCTTTTATGTACCCACAAATTTTGATTGGCCATATAAGACCATATAAGGAATGATTTGTTCCGGCAATCCGTTTTGACGACTACAATAGATGGGCACTCGGACAAATATCTCGTCGTTGACTTCGTTAACTCTTTATGATTCAAAAGAACTCAAAAGAAGTTATACTCAAAAGAAGTTTGGAAAAAACGAACAGTTATTAAATATCCTGTCTTTGTTCATATCGTTTAGTACGTATCATATAATACGAATAGACATAGTCATAAAATTGTACATTATTCCGAATGTATCCGGAGAGAAATCTGTCTCTTCAGAATTTATAACGGGTTAATAATCATGATTTCCGTTGATTCTTTCGGAAGGATTTATTCACCGATTATACAGAATATGCTCGACAAAGACAAATATGACATCCGTAGATCGACCTGTGCGCTCTCATCCGAAATGAAATAATTGGGAGTTATGGTGCATATGTTACTTGCACTCGCGCGATATTTCATCCTTTAGTCGAGAAGATCTCCGATTCGCCGATATCCGCCGATAGGATTTAATTTAATAAATGCGACTTCCATTCGCTATTGGATTCTGCACTCGGAATACTTCACGTAAATCAAAATTTTAATCGTAGGAAAAATTTGAGTTCTCAAAAATTCGTTATGTAACACAAATGTATAAATGAAAGTTCTACTATACTTTTGGTAATAAGATGTGCGAATAAATTATTAAAAGTTTTCA